>NC_083575.1:17355467-17725467 GCF_027579695.1 Neoarius graeffei | reverse complement strand
TGGAGCCTATCCCAGCTGACTACGGGCGAGAGGCGGGGTACACCCTGGACATCTCATGTAAAAATAAATGGTATGTTTTCAGTTGGTTCTGCCATGATTCCTCACAACCAGCTAGCTGGCTTCACTGTGCACAGCAAAACTGGGACTAGGTCACAACCCTGAAGCATGCCAACTAGTTTGCCATTTTTCTCATATTATTCCAAGAAGATATACTAGAAATAACTTCTGAATATAGGAAATTAAAAAAGTAAACTAAATCATAATGGATAAGTACATATTTAATTAAATTTGATTAAGTTTAATATTTTGTCTAGAATTGCCCATTTTATTCATTTTGGTAATTGGGTACTGTTACTTTAAGAGGGTGCATGCTCATGCATACTTCAGTTAACTTGGGAACATATTAGAGGTTAAACTAACTGTGGCATCACAGAGTTTTCATACCATGGATCATCTCATTATCTCTCGCCACTTTATCCTGTTCTACAGGGTCGCAGGCAAGCTGGAGCCTATCCCAGCTGACTACGGGCGAAAGGCGGGGTACACCCTGGACAAGTCGCCAGGTCATCACAGGGCTGACAATGGCTCATCATGCTTTGTTTTATATTATTCAGCAAAGAAAACACAGTGGATTTGACCTGCTTGTGACACCGGAGGAATAAAATGTTGCATTTTTCCAATTTTACAACAGAGGTCAAGTGGACATAAGTTAAATTTATATAGCGCCTTTCAAAAAACCCCAAGGATGCTTTACAATTATAGACAAGGAAAGGAAAAATAAATAAATAAAAAGATAATAATAATAAATAAATAAATAAATAAAAATAGTCCACCAAGTAGGGGTCAGGATGTAATTCCCGTGGTGTAGCAACCAGCGCTCGAAACTAACGGTGTCCCGACGTCCTGGGGACCATAAAAAATGTCATCGGGACACAAAATTATCATATCTGGGACAATCCCGGGACAATGGAAAAAAAAAATAGATCTAGAAAAAAAGTTCTACATTAATATTATTTACAAAGCCGTAACACATACGTAGACATTCACCTAATTTGTCAATTTTAATTTTAAAACGTTAACAGCGAAAAATACATAGTAGCTTCACTTTCAATGCACCTGCATCCGTAGGCTACAGAGCGGCGCATTCTGTTCTAGAATCTTCGGCCGGAGTCCGCATTATATGGACTTGGAATGGAATTGCTACCGCACACGCTGCGCCGACTCTTGCCAGAACAAAAATGCTGAAGTGGTTGAAGCGGACCGACCGCGGGGAAGAAACTGAAAGCCCAGACATAACGTCTCCGGGACCTTCAGGATCCAAAGTGTCATCGCCTGGTCTGCAGGCAACGCTAGCAACTGAATGAACACTGTTAGACACGTTATAAAATACAACAGGAATGATGTGGATGATATTGACGGAAGATACCATTCAACAGATTAAGTGAGTTTTCTTGGTGTCTTTCTAGTTCAGAAAGTTTAGTCAGTCAGCAGCACAACTAGGCTCGGACCTGGCACTATGCTGATGTTGCTCACATTTGCACCCACGTTTCGGCAGCGAAAGTTCATAAAATGGATAACGGAAAGTTCATAAAAATGGATAACGGTAATGGATAACGGAAAGTTCATAAAAATGGATAACGGTAATGGATAACGGAAAGTTCATAAAAATGGATAACGGTAATGGTGAAAATGATAAGTTGGCCTTATAAGTGCCAACAGAGATTCAAGGTATAAGTAGATGAAATGAACATAAAAGGGGTCTTATTTTCAACTAAAGTGTACTGCAGATGTAGGGAGTTGAAACATTTTCTGAATGAGCTAGTTGGCCCCTTTAAATAAACGGGTATCTATTCATACAGTGAGATCGCCAAAGTTTAATAAACTGAAAATGCAGCAACTAATTTTGAAGTAGATGATGTATTGGACATGTGTCGCTTGTGTCTTGTGACTTATTGTAAAAATGATATAAAGGGTTCAAAATTGCATAGTTACAAATATAATAGTAACTTCATATGATAATATTAACCACTGGTTATTTCAGAGAGGAAAAAAATGGGGACACTATTGCTTCCATTCGGGACAATACAACACAGAATTCGGGACCACTGGGGGACACAAAGGAAAAAAAGTTAATTTCGAGCCCTGGTAGCAACCACAGTCCCACCAAAAGGCACACGAAAACAAGTCCCCCATCTCCAGCACTGCTGCCGTGACGCCGCCAGCATCATCACACGAACACCATGCCGTGGATCCACAAAGTGAGCAGAGAAGCTCCGCCACGCAGAGCGCTGGTGTGTCCCAAACCGCCTGCACAGCCGCCGCGACACCACCGAACAACATCGCTCGGAACATCACACTAAGCGTTAAAGCGCAGAGCACTGGACAACCACGATGTAAAATGAGCAACGAGCTCACTGCAGTCCACAGCTGGGAGCACAGGCATCGCCCACAGCGAACCAAGGCCTGGAGGGAACCGACGCCCAAAACTGGGTCCGGAGCTACACCACAACCGGCGGACAAAACACTCAAACAGAAAAAAAATAGAAAAAGAAATAAAATAAAGCTCTGGTGAGAAGCGGCAGCCAGAATGCGCACGACGTACTCTCAACTGGAAATGAAAAAAAAAAAAAAAAAAGGCCCTTGCCGGCCACGGGGCTCAAACCCCGGTGGACGGTTGTAAAACTACCTCAGTCTTCAATTGGACACGTATCGGCCGTGACTACTAGTTAGGTTGCATATTCTGTGGTGGATTTGCTAATTGAGACCAACTCAAAACAATGCATGTTTTAATATTACCCAACTAGACCATGGTTAATAAGCATGCCTTCTGTTAAGAAACTAGATCTGTCAAATTACTGTTCACAATGGCAAATGGAACACGAAATATTACTTCTACTTAGCTTATTTTAAAAAGTTACACAAATCAACAAATAAGGCTTGCTGGATTGCCCTATAAATTCCAAACACCACACTGATGACCACTACTCTAAAGTGACTTTTAAAAAGTTAACATTGAAATCAACATACCATGACACTGCATGACCCTTTGGACTCCAGCAACCTGCTCCAGAGTGTCAATGTTCTGAGTGTAGTTCCTGAGTAGTTTATCTTTCTTATCCAGCATAGCAATAAATCTGTGACAAAGTGATGGTCTAAACTGTCCAGGGTAAATTTCCTACAATAAAGGGGAGGGGACACACACACACACACACACACACACACACACACACACACACACACACGTGTTGGTGTAAAAGTCTGAGAGGAGAAAGCAAGAAAAGTCAAGTTTATTTGTAGAGCGCTATTAACAGATATTGTCGCAAAGCATCCTGAAAATTTAAGACTTTAAACATGATTCAATTTTATCCCTAACAAATTTGTCTCTTTAAAAATAGGGCCACTCTATATGAAAGGGACCAAAATTCAGAAAAAGCTGTTGCACTCGAATCTCAGACTGGCCTGATTTTTATTTGAGCCATTCCTTGACTTATTTTAGGAAGTCCCACATTATAACCTTCATTACTTCATAATTCATGTCTTATGGGCCTATAAAAGGGGTGGGGGTGTAATTTTTTTTTTAATTCTGCCTGTAATTTCTCAAGTTTTGAGCCTTATTGCTCAAAAACTATTGAACTCATCTACCTCAAATTTTCAGGATCGAAATTTTTTTTTTTTTGGGGGGGGGGGGGGGGGGGGGAGAGCAGAGGAATAAACTTCTAATGGAGCTCTCAAAAAAATGAACATAATTTACCAAATCACAGTTTTAAAAATCATTTTATTTTACCTTGAGATGAGTACTGAAGTACCAGAAATGATTTATTAAGAAAGAAATACACCAGTATTAAATGTTTTGCTCATATGATAAATTAGACACAGCCTCTGTCCTCTCAGGATACCTCTGAACATGTGCAGAATACTAAAATTCTGATATCCTTCCTTTCACTGGCCATAATCTTTTTTTTTTTTTTTGTTCAAGCTTGGTAATTACTTCAGAATTAGGTTTGAAATGTGTGTTGACAGACACTCATCACACCATAATAAGTCACCACTCTCAGAGTTCAATGTACAGTGGTGCTTAAAAGTTTGTGAACCCTTTAGAATTTTCTATATTTCTGCATAAATGACCTAAAACATCATCAGATTTTCACACAAGTCCTAAAAGTAAAGAGAACCCAGTTAAACAAATGAGACAAAAGTATTATACTTGGTCATTTATTTATTGAGGAAAATTATCCAATATTACATATGTGAGTGGCAAAAGTATGTGAACCTTTGCTTTCAGTATCTGGTGTGACCCCCTTGTGCAGCAATAACTGCAACTAAACCTTTCTGGTAACTGTTGATCAGTCCTGCACACCGGCTTGGAGGAATTTTAGCCCATTCCTCCGTACAGAACAGCTTCAACTCTGGGATGTTGGTGGGTTAACTCACATGAACTGCTTGCTTCAGGTCCTTCCACAACATTTTGATTGGATTAAGGTCAGGACTTTGACTTGGCCATTCCAAAACATTAACTTTATTCTTCTTTAACCATTCTTTGGTAGAACGACTTGTGTGCTTAGGGTCATTGTCTTGCTGCATGACCCACCTTCTCTTGAGATTCAGTTCATGGACAGAGGTCCTGACATTTTCCTTTAGAATTCGCTGGTATAATTTAGAATTCATTGTTCCATCAATGATGGCAAGCCATCCTAGCCCAGATGCAGCAAAACAGGCCCAAACCATGATACTGCCACCACCACCATGTTTCACAGATGGGATAAGGTTCTTATGCTGGAATGCAGTGTTTTCCTTTCTCCCAACATAACGCTTCTCATTTCAACCAAAAAGTTCTATTTTGGTCTCATCTGTCCACAAAACATTTTTCCAATAGCCTTCTGGCTTGTCCACGTGATCTTTAGCAAACTCCAGATGAGCAGCAATGTTCTTTTTGGAGAGCAGTGGCTTTCTCCTTGCAACCCTGCCATGCACACCACTGTTGTTCAGTGTTCTCCTGATGGTGGACTCATGAACATTAACCAATGTGAGAGGCGCCTTCAGTTGCTTAGAAGTTACCCTGGGGTCCTTTGTGACCTCGCCGAATATTACATGCCTTGCTCTTGGAGTGATCTTTGTTGGTCGACCACTCCTGGGGAGAGGGTAACAATGGTCTTGAATTTCCTCCATTTGTACACAATCTGTCTGACTGATTGGTGGAGTCCAAACTCTTTAGAGATGATTTTATAACCTTTTCCAGCCTGATGAGCACCAACAATGGTTTTTAGGAGGTTCTCAGAAATCTTTGTTCGTGCCATGATACACTTCCACAAACATGTGTTGTGAAGATCAGACTTTGATAGAGCCCTGTTCTTTAAATAAAACAGGGTGCCCACTCACACCTGATTGTCATCCCATTGATTGAAAACACCTGACTAATTTCACCTTCAAATTAACTGCCAATTCTAGAGGTTCACATACTTCTGCCACTCACAGATATGTAATATTGGATCATTTTCCTCAATAAATGACCAAGTAAAATATTTTTGTCTCATTTGTTTAACCGGGTTCTCTTTATCTACTTTAAGGACTTGTGTGAAAATCTGATGTTTTAGGTCATATTTATGCAGAAATATGGAAAATTCTAAAGGGTTCACAAACTTTCAAGCACCACTGTATAATACCTTTTATATTATCACAACAGAAAATGGTACAAATAACAGCTAGGTCACATTTTAGAGCTTTGATTTCCACTTTTTTTTTCAAATCTCTTCAAACATGTCCGCATCACTAAATCTATAACAATGGTGTAAACCACTGGTATCAGGCACAGGATCGGGTCATTTCGCACAAAAAAAAAAAAAACCCACACAAGTGTCTTTTCGCGCAAATCTAAAGTCATTTCACACAATTGTTGTAAACAACCCTGAAGATCCCCGAGTGTCAGGGTGTAAAAATAAGCCCAAATCATTGGGCTTACTGAGATAAGTGTCTGTCCACACACATTTCAATCAGTGACACACAGCCTGGGAGCATTTTGCTGCCTATAAACTCCATCACTGGTCACTTTTTTCCAAAAAAAAAAAATTTTTCCTTGTATTTTTGTGAGATTTTATTCACTTGAGAAAAACAAAATCTTTTTAGACAGCAAGAATCAAGTTGCTATGGTGACGGGATTGTTTACTACTATGTGTCAATAATGCATATGCATTAGCTGAGTGAGGTTTAAACTTCCTAAAAGTGATGAGTCACACATGTTGCCAGTTTAAAAAAATTAAAAAAATTAAAAATAAAAAAAAAACACCCCACCCCCACACAGTTACAGCATTTCTGATTAGATTTTTACAATTAGAAGCCCGTGTCACATACATTACAAACCTGGAAGTTGACTGCAGCTGAACTGGTGTACTGTGTCAAATTATTTGGACGGAAGATTGGTGACTAACACAGGCTTCATCAAGCATGGCAGAGAGGTGAAATACAATCGTTCATTTAACCGGAATCTCAGCAACTTCCATTAATTTTTTTTTTTTTTACAAAAATCCAACAAACATCTTTAAAACATGATCAGGAGGTATTTATAATAAGATTAAGTTTTCTTTGAATTTCTGCAAAATGAGTAAGCTTTGTGCTAAAAAGACTTTTGTTCGAAATGACCATAAACCAGAGGAACAGTGCATAGCACATGCTGTCTTGGCACCCAACACTTATCCTCTTCCCCTGGCCAGAAGAATGACTTTGCTGGGCCATGAGGGTGAAGGAACCTTGCTTCAAAGTCATCATAATCAGCTTCTGAGGAGACTCAAGTGACTTGCTATCCACCAGTATCCATCAAACAGATAAGCTACATACTGGCCAAGATTTATCTCAAGTGTGGTTTCAGGCTGGCAAGGATGCAAATACATGAAACCAATTTAATGGAAAGTTAATAAAACACAATTTGCACCATCATAGTCCAATTAATGCTGTTCTTTTGATGCATTTCATCACTGAAGACATCAAGTCTGTGGGCGCGATGTTTCTCTGTGATTTGGTAGTATGTTTTAAAAAAATAAATAAAATTCAGTAGGTTCACAAAGCTGTAATCAGCAGGCCATGAAAAGTTAAAGAGGAAAAAAAGCCACTATTTTGGCATGAGATATGCGTAGAGGCTAACAAACTAAAACTAGATGCATTTAGTTTGGGCTTCATCCAAGTCCCTATATAAAAGTTGATCTCCAAAAAGTTTCAAGGAAGGTGCTACTTTGTACACGTCGTGACTTCACCTTGAAAAAGAATGAAATTTTGATGGTCAGTGCTTTTATTTGAGCCTCACAGCAGGCACAAGGGTGCTAAAGGTAACATTAAAATTTAAACCCCCCCCCCAGAGGTCTAACATTAAGAGATTCAAATATATATATTTTTTCTTTAAAAGAAGGTCAAAGTAGGTTGTGTGATGAGAGTATGATGCACACTCCATCATTCAGTTGGTATGGAAGGAGCCAGTAGACATGATACAGACCTTTGCAAATTTAAAAAATGGTCTTGGATCCCTTTGGAAGTACTCAATATCAAACATTGCTTGAGGATCTGGAAGGTCTGGAAAATCGACAGCAAGTCGAGCATAAATCCCATCTCGAGACCTAAAATCAGGTATTCCACAGGAAACTGAGACCTGTAAAACCCCACTCGGGGGGGGGGGAGGGGAGAAAGTAAACATGAAAGATCTTTCATAGTGAAAACAGTACACCTGTAAACAAAAAGAAAGATGGTCAAGTGAGCACCACATACATTTGTACTACAAATTTCAGAAACAGAGCATGACGTAATTTAACAAATTATCTTTAATCAAAATGGCAACATCACCTTAAACTCTTAAAAGCTACACACACACTGCAAACAATTAGAGTATCATGAAAAATTTCCTCCCGAAATTTAAATGAAAAAAAGGTAAACTTTATGTTGTATATTTCATTACAGGTAAAGCAAAATATTTCAAGGTTTTTTGTTTTTGATAATTATGGCTTATAGCTCATGAAAAATCAGAAATGCAGCCTATCAAATTATTTGAATATTTTTCCAAAGATAAAATAAAAGTATTTACAATGCAGAAATGTCCAACTTCTGAAAAGCATGCTCATTTATACACTCAATACTTGGTTAGGACTCCTTTACCATGAATTACTGCATCAATGTGGCATGGCATGGAGGCAACCAGCCTGTGGCATCACCGAGGAGTTACTGAAGCCCAGGTTGTGTCGATAGTGGCCTTCAGCTTGTCTGCATTTTTGAGTTGGGCGTTTCTCATCTTCCTCATGACAATACCCCATAGATTCTCTATGGGGTTCCGGTCAGGCGGGTTGGCCAGCCAAAGAAGCACAGTAATAGTCAACAAACCATTTGTTAGTAGTTTTGGCACTGTGTTCAGGTGCTAAGTCCTGCTGGAAAAGGAAATCAGCAACTCCATAAAGCTTGTCAGCAGATAGAAGCATGATGTGCCCTAAAATCTCCTGGTACACATCTGCATTGACTTTAGACTTGATAAAAATACAGTGCAGGGTTTTTTCTAGAAAAATTTAGCATGAGGGTGCTCACCATGGCGAGGGAGCGAAGCGGGGGGGGGGGGGGGGGGGGGGGGGGGGGATGGTGCCGGTTGTCCCCCCCCGCCGTGCAAAGCCTTTGAAAAATGCTCCAATGGGACATTCTGAGTATCTGAGAGGGAAATTGTAACAAATTGTGTGTCAACATTGAAAAAGAAAGAAGTAATCTTCTTCTGCCCCGGACAGTCTTTGGCTTTCTTCCGTTTCGTGCCACGGGATGACATCTTTAAATGCCCAAGTGTCAACAAAAACAACTCGCGAACTACTTCTGTCAAAAGCTCCTGCGCCGGTGGGTGAAAGGTCATTCAGTATCGAGAAATCTCGCTCTACAAGTCAGCTGACCTTGTATGTAACCCATGTCAAATCTCGCGAGAGCAGCTGCGACAAGTAAACAACTAAACAACATGGCGCCTCAGTCTGGAAAACGCCAATTCGGATTGTTTTTGCACCGTCTGGCGGTGTATCTACTATGATTGGAATATTTTTGGAGCAATAACGTATTTGATGATCAGACACATTGTCACGTAGTGTTGCTGGGATGTTTTCACGGAGTCGGTAAGGGGGCGCACGCCGAGAGTAAGAGGGCGCAGCGCCCCGTTCCCCCGTTTAGACGAAAGCCTGCAGTGGATGAAGACATGGCACCCCAAATCATCACAGACTGCAGAAACTTCACATTGGACTTAAACACCTTAGATTCTGTGCCTCTCCACTCTTCCTCCAGACTGAAGGACCTTGATTTCCAAATGAAATGTAAAATGTACTTGCATTTGAAAAGAGGACTTTGGACAACTGAGCAACAGTCCAGTTCTTTCTCTCCTTAGCCCAGGTAAGACACTCTGGTTCAGGAGTGGATTGATACTGGGAATGCGACAATTGTAGCCCCTTTCCTAAAGATATCTGTGCGTGGTGGCTCTTGATGCACCAACACCAACCTCAGTCCACTCCTTGTGAAGCTCTCCCAACTTCTTGAACTGACTTTTCTTGACAATCCTCTTAAGGCTGCAGTCATCCCTGTTACTTGCGCACCTTTCCCAGCCAATCTTTTCAGCAACAACCTTCTGTGGTTTACCCTCCTTGTGGAGGGTGTTATCTTCTGGACAACTGTCAAGTCAGCAGTCTTCCCAATGATTATGGCTGCATATACTTAACTAAACTGAGAGATACACAAGTTATACTGTTTTACTCAAACTCCAAATGAAATGCTCTAATATTTTCAGATTTTCCCTTTTATTTTTTGCATTGTAGGCCATAATTATTAAAAAGCAAAAATGCTTGAAACATTTTTTAAAAAGAAGTTTACATGTAATGTGTCTAGAATATATTAAGTTTTCACCTCCAAAATGGCACAACTGAAAAAGTTAATGCAGACACCTTTCTGTTTTAGCCAGCATGAACTTTTTCAGCAGTTTGTGCTATAGTAGCTCTTCTGTGGGATTGGACCATATGGCCTAGCCTTCACGCCCCATGTGACTCAATGAACCTTTGATACACGAGACCCCATCACCAGTTCACTGGTTGTCCTTCCTTGGACCACTTTTTGTAGGTACCAACCACTGCATACTGGGAACACTCCACAAGATGTGCCATTTTGGAGCTATTCAGACCCAGTCATCTAGCCAACACAATTTGGCCCTTGTCAAAGTTGCTCAGATCCTTACGCTTGCCCATTTTTCCTGCTTCCAACACATCAACTTCAAGAACTGACTGTTCTCTTAATGCCTAATATGTCCCACCCCTTGACAGGCACCACCGTAATGAGAATCGATGTTATTGACCTCACCTGTCAGTGGTCATAACGTTATGGCTGATCAATGTACACACACGCAGTTACCCAAATCAGTCAAATCATGTCACAGCAGCACAATACATAAAATCACAACTACAAATCAAGAGCTTCAGTTAATGCTCACATCAAACATTAGAATGGGGGGAAAAAAGTGTTCTCTGTGACTAACTGTGGCATGACTGTTGGTGCCAAGTGGGCTGGTTTGAGTATCTGAGTATTGAGACAGATCAGAGAATGACCAGACTGGTTTGAGCTGACAAATCTAGAGTAACTCAAATAAGCACATTTTACAACTGTGGTGAGCAGAAACGCATCTGAGAATGCACAAACACATCAAAACTTGAGGATGAGCTACAACAGCACAAGACCACATCAGGGTCTACTCCATTCAGCCAAAAAGAGGAATCTGAGGCCATCATGGGCACAGAATAATCGAAAATGGACAGGTGAAGAGTGGAAAAAGACCAGGTGATTTTTTTTTTTTTCTTTAAACCTTCAACTACCCAGTTAGGATGGGCCTGTGTCCTTGACAGCCTCAAATTCTTGTTCTTGGAAGACAGGAACGTAACCTGATGTTGTAGCCTATTCACTGCAAGGTTTGAGGTTTTGGGCATATGGACTCGCTTTTCTGCTCAGCATGGTTGCAAAGAGTATTTGTATGACTTCCTTCCTGGCAGCTCAAACCAATCAGGCCATTTTCCTCTCACCCCTCGTCAACAAGGCATTTCCACCCACAAATGTTCCTCACTCAAAAGTTTGAGACCATTTTGTGTAGACTCGTGTATGAAAATCCCATGAGATCAGCAGTTCCTGAAATATAACCAGCACACATCTAGTACCAATACTCATGCCACAATCAAAGTCACAGATCACACTTTTCTTCACTCTGATGTTTGAGGTGAATATTACCTGAAGCTCTTGACCTACATGATTTTTGGCATTTCTTTACTGCCACATGATTGGATGATAAAACAACTGCATAAATATATCACGCTACAGTTTAAGATGTATGTCCTAGGATGCCAAATTGTTGTGGATTGTTTTTGGAGGGGGAAAAAAAATGAAAAGAGAAGAAGGAAAAAAAACATGCATAGAAAATGTCAACTTGTTACTTGGCGCAGAGGATTCTGAGAAGGATGAGCTAGCCCCTGTAAGGTTGAAGTATACTTCTGCAGATAGTTTGGCATGATGCCAATTTTGTCATCAGCTGTCCACGTAGCTCCCAAATTTTGCATCCGTGCAAAGTTGTGTGCACTGACCGCGCATGTGCGAAACGGAGCATGCAGTAATATATATTACAAGAGTCGTAGTGCACAGGCGTTCAGTATGTGTGCTGTGACACATCCACAACAACAGAAAATAGAGTATACTTTGGAGACACCCATGCACACATCCATATCCATGTTACACAAAGCTATGTCCAGGTTTTATACATTTCCAAATAAATTCTCCAAAAATTATTTCCTAGGGTATAACAAAAACATTAGGATTAGAACACAAAGCTAATGTCTGGAAATTAAGGTTCTCAACGCAAAACTGGTCTTGAGACATATGGAAGCTTGCTATAAAGGTGACCCAGTATAATGCATAAAAAGCATAATGCACAAAGGGTCTCAACTAATCTCAACAATTTTTGCAGTTTGTTTCAAATTTAGCTATGTGATTATTGATCCCTTTCTGCTATTTAATTCTTCCAGTTAGGACAGAACATGGACAAAGTCTTAACGCCAACTGAAAACATACCCCAGCACCAGTCAGGACAAGTATCTTTTTGCAATCATTAAGAAGTCTGATGACATCCTCTATGGTGTTAATATCTTTGCGTTTCCTTCTCTTTGGGGGCTCCGAGATGTTGATGACAATCTGCCATAGTGTCATGTCATCAAGATCAGGTGGAATGGCAGTTTCTGGAAGAAGGTCATTTAGAATAGTCCGTGGATCAGTCTCTCTCATTATTTGTTGCTGAATAAAGCGGTAGGAACCTAACAAAAGAGATTAAAGACCTGTTAAACTGGCAGATATATAACATACACTATACCATTTGTTATATTAGCAATTGCCAAGAGCAAATTTCAAATAACTGAAACTAACCATCTTTAAAAAGAACTAACATTTTAGTAACATGACTCATTTCTTCAAAATTGAACAATTAGTTCCAGAGATATCGTAATTTAAGGACAAGTAATCAGGAGACTTCTTTGGAAATATGACCTGGTTGATCTATATACATGCAGGTATCTTAATTTTTTTTTTTTTTTTTTTGGGGGGGGCACTGTCACCTCACAGCAAGAAGGTTCTCCCCGTGTCTGCGGGGGTTTCCTCTAGGTGCTCTGGTTCCCCCCACCACCACCCAAACATCTACATACACATGCAGGTATCTTTTTTTTTTTGGGGGGGGGGGGGGGGGGGAGGCATCACCTCACAGCGAGAAGGTTCTCCCCATGTCTGCGTGGGTTTCCTCTAGGTGCTCTGGTTCCCCCACCATCCAAAGACATGCAGTTAGGTTAACCATCTACTCTAAATTGGCCATAGGTGTGGAAGGTTGAGAGAGGGGGGGGGGGGGGGGGGGGGGGGGGGGACAAAACTCTATAATAACCCAGTAGAAGGCAACGGGAAACCACCACAAAGCCATCAAAGTTTCTTCCCTAGAAACTCTGACGGCTGGAGCTGTCAGAGCAGCCAAGTCATTGTACACAAAATGGGACCACTTGTGTATATACACACACACACACACACACACAGAGGTTTCCGCAAATGACCACAACTTTTATTATCCATCTTAAAACCATGGACGTTTGTACAATAGCACATTGAAGGTTGTAAATTTCAAATTGAATGAGAAATGACCCAATTTGCATACCAAGTAAGCTAATTAGCATAAAATATAGGTCATTTTAAATTCTATAATTTCAGCTAAATCCAATGTTGAAAAACACCTAATATATACATAATGATGTAAAAATGGCACATAGTTATTTCTGCTGACACTTTCTGTAATTATACCTCATACATTTCAAAAGTATAGTCTTATCAGAAAGGTAAGACTCTTCCAGATCATGCCAGTCTGGTAAGGAAAAGAGCTGTCCATCAGGAGCGAGGTATCAGAGGTGCAATTTGGTCCAGCAAAGATATACTTCATTTCAGCATCAGCCTCATCCTTCATCATGAAGGACTCAGCTCAACAACCAGCAAGGGCGCATACAGATACCCTAACGTGAACTTCATGTCAGAGTATCTGTATGTGCTCTTGCTGGGTGTTGGGTGGACAAAGTTAGCCAATACACGGTCATCCTGAATGTCTATGCCTGAATTTAACACCATAACTGTATAGGAATTGCAGATTAAGATAGGAGAAATTGTTTCACTGGATTTTGGATACGGACAGTCGAAAGTCGCACTTGGAAGATGGCTCTGGACACACGAATGCTTCTATGGCTGAAGACTATAGTTGACTTGCTAACTTTAGGACTGCAGCTGTCATGAACAGTTCTGCACTTAAGTTTACATCAATGAACAGTTTATAACTTCAACAAAACAGACTTCATGTTAAAACTGTTAAAATGTTATAATCATGCTATCCATTATCACCCAAATAAGGATGGGTTCCCTTTTGAGTCTCGTTCCTCTCGAGTCATCTGAGGGGGTTTTTCCTTGCCACCGTCACCACAGGCTTGCTCATTGGGGATAGACTAGGGATAAAATTAGCTCACGTTTAAAGTCACTAAAATTTTGTAAAGCTGCTTTGCGGCAATGTCTATTGTTAAGAGTGCTATAAAAAAAAATTAGACTTTAAATCGGACACGGTCATTATTACTCGTCTCGTTTTCTTCCGCTTTATCCGGGGCCAGGTCGCGGAGGCAGCAGTCTAAGCATGGAAGCCCAAACTTCCCTTTCCCCAGACACCTCGGCCAGCTCCTCGGGAAGAACACCGAGGCCAGCCGAGAGACATAGTCCCTCCAGCGTGTCCTGGGTCTTCCCCGGGGCCTCCTTCCGGGGGGGGACATGCCTGGAACACCTCCCCAGGGAGGCATCCAGGAGGCATCCGAAAAAGATGCCTGAGCCACCTCAGCTGATTCCTTTCGATGTGGAGGAGCAGCGGCTCTACTCCGAGCTCCTCCCGAGTGACTGTGCTTCTCACCCTCTCTCTAAGGGAGCGCTCACCCACCCTGCGAAGGAAACTCATTTCAGCCGCTTGTACCCGCGATCTTGTTCTTTCGGTCATTTCCCAAAGCTCATAACCATAGGTGAGAGTCGGAACGTAGATCGACCAGTAAATCGAGAGCTTCACCTTTTGGCTCAGCTCCTTCACCACGACAGACCGGTAAAGCGACCGCATCACTGCAGAGGCTGCACCGATCCGCCTGTCGATCTCACGCTCCATCCTTCCCTCACTCGTGAATAAGATCCCGAGATACTTAAACTCCTCCACTTGAGGCAGGACTTCTCCACCAACCAGGAGAGGGCAAGCCACCCTTTTCCGGTCGAGAACCATGGCCTCGGACTTGGAGGTGCTGATTCTCATCCCAGCTGCTTCACACTCGACTGCAAACCACCCCAGTGCATGCTGAAGGTCCTGGTTTGAAGAAGCCAACAGGACATCATCCGCAAAAAGCAAAGATGAAATCCTGTGGTTCCCAAACAGGATTCCTTCCGTTCCCTGGCTGCGCCTAAAAATTCTGTCCATAAAAATTATGAACAGAACTGGTGACAAAGGGCAGCCCTACCAGAGTCCAACATGCACTGGGAACAGGTCTGACTTACTGCCGGCAATGCGAACCAGACTCCTGCGCCGTTCGTACAGGGACCGGACAGCCCTTAGCAAAGAGCCCCAAACCCTATACTCCCAAAGCACCCCCCACAGAATACCATGAGGGACACGGTCGAATGCCTTCTCCAAATCCACAAAGCACATGTGGACTGGTTGGGCAAACTCCCATGAACCCTCGAGCACCCTATGAAGGGTACAGAGCTGGTCCAGTGTTCCGCGACCAGGACGAAAACCGCATTGCTCCTCCTGGATCCGAGGTTCGACTATTGGTCGAATTCTCCTCTCCAGTACCCTGGAGTAAACCTTCCCTGGGAGGCTGAGAATTGTGATTCCCCTATAATTGGAGCACACTCTCTGGTCCCCTTTCTTAAAAAGAGGGACCACCACCCCAGTCTGCCACTCCAGAGGCACTGTCCCCAACCGCCACACGATGTTGCAGAGGCATGTCAACCAAGACAGCCCCACAACATCCAGAGACTTGAGATATTCAGGGCGGATCTCATCCACCCCCGGTGCCTTGCCACAGAGGAGCTTGCAAACCACCTCAGTGACTTCGGCTTGGGTAAAGGACGAGTCCACCTTAGTCATCAGCCTCAGTCTCCTCAATGGAAGACATGACGGTGGGATTGAGGAGATCCTCAAAGTATTCCTTCCACCGCCTGACAATGTCCCCAGTCGAGGTCAACAGCTCCCCACCCGCACTGTAAACAGTGTTGGCAGAGTACTGCTTCCCCCTCCTGAGGCGCCGGATGGTTTGCCAGAATTTCTTCGAGGCCGACCGACAGTCCTTCTCCATGGCCTCACCAAACTCCTCCCGGTTCAGAGTTTTTTCCTCCGCAACTGCCCGAGCTGCGGCACGCCTGGCCTGCCGATACCCGTCAGCTGCCTCAGGAGTCCCGGAGGTCAACATGGCCCAATAGGACTCCTTCAAGCTTGACGGCATCCCTTACTTCTGGTGTCTGGTGTTCGGGGATTGCTGCCACGACAGGCACCGAAGACCTTGTGGCCACAGCTCCGAACAGCTGCGTCCACAATGGAGGTAGAAAACATGGTCCACTCAGACTCAAATGTCTCCCACCTCCCTCGGAAGCTGGGAAAAGCTCTTCCGGAGGTGGGAGTTAAAGACCTCCCCAACAGAGTGCTCGGCCAGACGTTCCCAGCAGACCCTCACCATACGTTTGGGCCTGCCAGGTCTGTCCGGCTTCCTCCTTCGCCAGCAGATCCAACTCACCACCAGGTGGTGATCAATTGACAGCTCAGCCCCTCTCTTCACCCGAGTGTCCAAGACATAGGGTCGGAGATCAGATGAAACGACAACAAAGTCGATCATCGACCTCTGACCTAAGGTGTCCTGGTGCCACGTGCACTTATGGACACCCCTATGCTCGAACATGGTGTTCATTATGGACAAACCGTGACTAGCACAGAAGTCCAATAACAAAACACCACTCGGGTTCAGATCGGGGAGGCTGTTCCTCCCAACCACGTCCCTCCAGGTGTCACTGTCGTCACCCACGTGAGCATTGAAGTCCCCCAGTAGCACAATGGAGTCCCCAGTCTGAGCACCTCTCAGTACCTCTCCCAGGGACTCCAAAAAGGCCAGATACTCTATACTGCTATTCGGCCCGTAGGCACAAAACAGCAAGATCCCTCTCCCCAATCCGAAGGGGCAGAGAGGCGACCCTCTCGTTCACTGGGGTAAACTCCAACACATGGCGGCTGAGCTGAGGAGCTATAAGCAAGCCCACACCAGCCTGCCGCCACTCACCATGGACGACTCCAGAGAAGTGGAGAGTCCAGCCCCTCTCGAGGAGCTGGGTTCCAGAGCCCAAGCTGTGCGTGGAGGTAAGCCCGACTATCTCTAGCCAGTACCTCTTAACGTCCCACACAAGCTCAGGCTCTCCCCCCCCCCAGCGAAATGACATCCCATGTCCCAACAGCTAGCCACTGTGTCCGGGGATCAGGTCGTCGAGGCCCCTGCCTTCGACTGCCGGCCAATCCACACTGCACCAGTCCCCTACTGCTACCTCTGTGGGTGGTGAACCCACAGGAGGTCGGGCCCACGTCACCTCTTCGGGCTGAGCCCGGCCGGGCCCCATGGGCAAAGACCTGGCCACCAAACACTAGCATACGAGCCCCAACCCTGGGCCTGGCTCCAGGGTGGGGCCCCGGCTGCGCCATACCGGGCGACGTCACGGTCCTCGATTGTTTCTCCATAAGGGTTTTGGTGAAGTGCTCTTGGTCTGGCCTGTCACCTGGGACCTGTCTGCCTTGGGAAACCCTGACAGGGGCATAATGCCCCCGACAACATATCTCCTAGGATCATTCAAGCACACAAACCCTTCCACCACAATAAGGTGGCAGTTCTAGGAGGGGCATCATTGTTACTGTAAAGTGTTATGACTGAAGGCTGAGATAGTAGCAATACAGAGAAATTAAAACTAACGTCCCCCAACATGTGAATGCACCCTTTTTAGTGTCCTGTGCATTTTTACACACCAAGGGAATGAGGGAACAAGGGAGGAACTGCAGAGGCAATTACTGCAAAAGTCACAAAGTATTTACACAGCGCTTTTAGTGTCTTTTTTCTGGCACTGGTGAAAATTACTGAAAGTCTCACTTTGCGAATCAGGGCAGAAACAAATTTACACTTAAGAGAACTCAATCTGTCGCATGGTCTCCAAGCTTGCCTTTCAAGGGGGGGAAAAAAAAAAAACTTATTGTGGCTTATTATGTGGCATGCAACCTCCAGAAGTTTATGGGCCATGCAAATGGAATATGAGGCACATTTCTCTGCTTAATGGATGCCAACACAGACATTGCAATTATAATACTCAAACATTTCCTCCCCCCCCAGCTAAGCCAACCTTTACCACCTTGAATATCGATTTGGTGCAAGTCTCTCTCACACACATGAGCAACGTGCCAGGGTAAAACCATGAGATCAGGATGGAAAATGGAGTAATGACTGATAAATAATCAACAAATTATGACATAACAGGGGAGTGCAAATAATGGACCAGCCTTAAAAATAAGCAAGACCGCAATCGTTTTACAGCAGGTTGTGAAATAAATATTGTCAGGACTTTAAAGGATATGGGACATGGATTTTTACCTGGGCATAATTATGTATAAAGGACATAAGAAATGCCATCTAAATCACTGCAGGGCGTCAAAAATGTGAAAATCACCACATTATTCAAGTTTTTTTTATACATCAGCGTAAAACAAGGATTCGTTAATGAGCTAGGTGGTCACGTGACCCGTGAAGTCACAAAAACTTTCCAAGGAGCCAGCGCTTGGGAATCTAATGTAAACAGGTTACCGAAATGGACACCATTGACAGTGATATTCCCGATGTTTCACAGAGATGTGAAGTTAGACCCTATCAATTCGAACCGATAGCTGGAAATTCACATGAACATAGATCTTGTCTTTACTCTGACGGGTCAGATGATTGAGAGTGAGAGTTCATTCAATCCCCATGAAACTGAAAGCGGTCGGCTCGATAACACTTCCTGGCAAGTTAAAAACAATTCTGCTCAAAGGCTAATGATCTGTTGAAAGAAGTATTATTTTTGTATCATACATTGAAAGTTCATCATAAATCTAGCTAAAGTCCGTTGCAAGCTAGTTTTTTTTTGCTGATATTTTTCGAGATTGATTGAGATACAATGCTTCCAGAGTCCGAGATGAAAACATTCAAAATGGCGAAACAAGTCAGAATTATGATAATCAATAATTGATACACCCAAAATTATAATACTAATCCTTACCTCGGCTTTCAGTCGCTTAGCGCAGAGGTCTTCAACGGGGGGGGGGGGGGTCGCGAAATCGCACCGGATCACTCATATCAACAAAAATATTCCTGCCCTGTCCCCTGGCCTCCGTGCAGGGATGCAAACAGCGCGCCTTTCGGCGGATGCCGCCTTTGTCACGGCTGAATCACGCAGATCCGATTTTAAAATAAAAAAAAATAGCGATGTTGGTTCATGGAGCATGAGGCATGAAGTGTAAGGATGAGAGAGAGGCGGTTTGGGTCGGGAAGCTGTGCGCATTTGTGCAGCCTGTCGCAGGTGTGCGCGGCTTCCCGATTTGAACTGTGTTTTTTTTTTCCTCATCCTTATGCTTCCTGTTTCATGAATTAATATCGCGCAGTACCTGAGTATTAATGTTGAAAGAATCCTCAGTGAAATGGTCCGAATACAGTTTATGGGAAACAGTAGGTGCAAAGTATTTTTCAACAGGTGTTCTGTAAAGTTGTCCTACCAAGCCTACTGCGCATGCGCGAAGCCTACTGTGCATGCGCAGGGGAGCCCACACTTTCCTCAGCTTCGGGTCCTTGGGGAATGCAAAAAAAAAAAAAAAAAAAAAACTTACTCCAGGGCATTTCCCATTGGAATTATTGCAACCATAAGCAGCACAATACACCATGATGTCCAATGTACTTTAAAAACTATAAAAACAATTTTCTTGTCATCCACTTCTCCATTCATCTACCCGCTTGTGCTGTGCCCGAAAGTTTTTGTGACGTATGATCATGTGACAGCGGCTCTTCCGGTTGCAAAAAATGCATATCGGAAGTCGAGCAGAAATGCCATATAATCATCACGAATATAACGATTTTGCTGAATTTAATAGATGATTTTGTATTTGTTGATGCAATTAATTCATATTTTTAATGGAAAGAAACTGATATAGCGTGCTTTTATGTTTCATGTCCCATATCCTTTAAGAAACTGTTTACAGACTGATTCTTTATACATCAGGGGTTATTGTCCATACCCATTTTGTTACAGGGTTAATCAAATTAACGATGAAAATGCAACTAACGAAGTTTCAAGCTAATCACTTTTCTAGGTGATTCCTTCAGTGGATTTTGCATCCAAATACATCGACATATAGGGAATTCTATTTTCTGATTGGTTAAAATCATTTCTATGTACATAGGAGACTGGGAAAGCCCTGCTTCTGGCCATTATGTTTAAACCCCTCCACTTGTTCATGGACAAACATGGTGCATGTTGTGGAATAGAGAAAAATCTTACTTTTGGCAGCAAGACAAAATGATTTTATTGGTTTTGCTCATAATGTGTATTAATTACATGCAAAAAAGCAATGTGTTTTAAGGTAATACAACAGTTTCATTACATTGTCTTTATTAGTTATAAAGTTCTGCACAAATCCGTGCATAGACCCTTCAAAAGCCGAAGAGTATCTATCATCCTACATACAGGACACTTTTTCAATGGAATAAATACATGTATTCTATTCCCTTCTAGTCGGTTTCCTTTATTTGGTTTAATACGGCTACAGCACAAATCAGGTGTACCAATTACTGTTAGTATCTAGTATCCGTATCCTACATCATATGAGATTGCTTGTCTATCATGAAGAGTAATGGAAATTATGTAACTATGTTGGATCTAAAATCCCTGAAAAAATTGGGGAAATTGATCAATCGAGTCCAAAGTTATGACTAATTATGTGTTACAAATTTATCATAAATTTGATATAATGTTGCACTTGCTATTATTTTAAATGTAAAAAATGTTTAAATGAATTGCAAATATTAGTAAAATTCATGTTTTATGACTTTTCTTCATGTTCATTAAGTAAATGTGTCACAGTATTATACAAAAAAAATAAATAAAATCATGTGTCAAGCATCATTTTGCATATTATATTTTCTGACAAAAACTACTGTAAAAGACTAAAGGTATAAGATATATCATCAAAATGTAATTTATAAGCAAGCATATGCTGTCTCGGGAAGAACACCGAGGCGTTCCCAGGCCAG
The DNA here is from genome assembly GCF_027579695.1 of Neoarius graeffei. Classification (NCBI taxonomy): domain Eukaryota; kingdom Metazoa; phylum Chordata; class Actinopteri; order Siluriformes; family Ariidae; genus Neoarius; species Neoarius graeffei. Next base: position 17,704,558 of record NC_083575.1, on the reverse strand, counting down.
CCGAGAGACATAGTCCCTCCAGCGTGTCCTGGGTCTTACCCGGGGCCTCCTCCCGGGGGGACATGCCTGGAACACCTCCCCAGGGAGGCGTCCAGGAGGCATCCGAAAGAGATGCCTGAGGCACCTCAGCTGATTCCTCTCGATGTGGAGGAGCAGCGGCTCTACTCCGAGCTCCTCCCGAGTGACTGTGCTTCTCACCCTAAGGGAGCGCCCACCCACCCTGCGAAGTAAACTCATTTCGGCCGCTTGTACCCGTGATCTTGTTCTTTCGGTCATTTCCCAAAGCTCATGACCATAGGTGAGAGTCGGAACATAGATCGACCAGTAAATCAAGAGTTTCACCTTTTGGCTCAGCTCCTTCACCACGACGGACTGGTAAAGCGACCGCATCACTGCGGAGGCTGCACCGATCCGGCTGGCAATCTCACGCTCCATCCTTCCCTCACTCGTGAACAAGATCCCGAGATATTTAAACTCCTCCACTTGAGGCAGGACTTCTCCACCAACCTGGAGAGGGCAAGCCACCCTTTTCCGGTCGAGAACCATGGCCTCGGACTTGGAGGTGCTGATTCTCATCCCAGCTGCTTCACACTCGACTGCAAACTGCCCCAGTGCATGCTGAAGGTCCTGGTTTGAAGAAGCCAACAGGACATCATCTGCGAAAAGCAGAGATGAAATCCTGTGGTTCCCAAACAGGATTCCTTCCGGCCCCTTGCTGGACCTAGAAATTCCGTCCATAAAAATTATGAACAGAACTGGTGACAAAGGGCAGCCCTGCCGGAGTCCAACATGCACTGGGAACAGGTCTGACTTACTGCCAGCAATGCGAACCAGACTCCTGCTCCATTCGTACAGGGACCGAACAGCCCTTAGCAAAGAGCCCCAAACCCCATACTCCCGAAGCACCCCCCACAGAATACCATGAGGGACACGGTCGAATGCCTTCTCCAAATCCACAAAGCACATGTGGACTGGTTGGGCAAACTCCCATGAACCCTCGAGCACCCTATGAAGGGTACAGAGCTGGTCCAGTGTTCCGCGACCAGGACAAAAACCGCATTGCTCCTCCTGGATCCGAGGTTCGACTATTGACCGAATTCTCCTCTCCAGTACCCTGGAGTAAACCTTCCCTGGAAGGCTGAGAAGTGAGATTCCCCTATAATTGGAGCACACTCTCCGGTCCCCTTTCTTAAAAAGAGGGACCACCACTCCAGTCTGCCACTCCAGAGGCACTGTCCCCGACCACCACGCGATGTTGCAGAGGCGTGTCAGCCAAGACAGCCCCACAACATCCAGAGACTTGAGATACTCGGGGCAGATCTCATCCACCCCCGGTGCCCTGCCACCGAGGAACTTGCTAACCACCTCAGTGACTTCAGCTTAGGTAATGGACAAGTCTACCTCTGCGTCATCAGCCTCCGCTTCCTCAATGGAAGACGTGACAGTGGGATTGAGGAGATCCTCGAAGTATTCCTTCCACCGCCTGACAATGTCCCCAGTCGACCGCACTGTAAACAGTGTTGGCAGAATACTGCTTCCCCCTCCTGAGGTGCCGGACGGTTTGCCAGAATTTCTTCGAGGCCGACCGACAGTCCTCCTCTATGGCCTCACCAAACTCCTCCCAGTTCAGAGTTTTTGCTTCCGCAACTGCCCGAGCTGCGGCATGCCTGGCCTGCCGATACCAGTCAGCTGCCTCAGGAGTCCTGGAGGCCAACGTGGCCCGATAGGACTCCTCCTTCAGCTTGATGGCATCCCTTACTTCCAGTGTCCACCACCAGGTTCAGGGATTGCCGCCACGACAGGCACCGGAGACCTTGTGGCCACAGCTCCGAACAGCCGCGTCGACAATGGAGGTAGAGAACATTGTCCACTCAGACTCAATGTCTCCTGCCTCCCTCGGAAGCTGGGAGAAGCTCTCCTGGAGGTGGGAGTTAAAGACCTCCCCAACAGAGTGCTCGGCCAGACGTTCCCAACAGACCCTCACCATACGTTTGGGCCTGCCAGGTCTGTCCGGCTTCCTCCTCCGCCAGCGGATCCAACTCACTATCAGGTGGTGATCAGTTGACAGCTCAGCCCCTCTCTTCACCTGAGTGTCCAAGACATAGGGCCGGAGATCAGATGAAACGACAACAAAGTCGATCATCGACCTCTGACCTAAGGTGTCCTGGTGCCACGTGCACTTATGGACACCCCTATGCTCGAACATGGTGTTCATTATGGACAAACCGTGACTAGCACAGAAGTCCAATAAGAAAACACCACTCGGGTTCAAATCAGGAGGCTGTTCCTCCCAATCACACCCCTCCAGGTGTCACGGTCATCGCCCACGTGAGCATTGAAGTCCCCCAGTAGAACAATGGAGTCCCCAGTCTGAGCACCTCTCAGTATCTCTCCCAGGGGCTCCAAGAAGGCCGGATACTCTATACTGCTATTCGGCCCGTAGCCACAAACAACAGCAAGAGCCCTCTCCCTGATCCTAAGGCGCAGAGAGGCGACCCTCTCGTTCACTGGGGTAAATGCCAACACATGGTGGCTGAGCTGGGGAGCTATAAGCAAGCCCACACCAGCCCGCCGCCAGTCACCATGGGTGACTCCAGAGAAGTGGAGAGTCCAGCCCTTCTCGAGGAGCTGGGTTCCAGAGCCCAAGCTGTGCATGGAAGTAAGCCCGACTATCTCTAGCCGGTACCTCTCAACCTCCTGCACAAGCTCAGGCTCTCCCCCCCCCCCCAGCAAAGTGACATTCCATGTCCCAACACCTAGCCGCTGTGTTCGGGGATCAGGTCGTCGAGGCCCCTGCCTTCGACTGCCGCCCAATCCACACTGCACCAGCCCCCTACGGCTACCTCTGTGGGTGGTGAACCCACAAGAGGTCGGGCCCACGTCACCGCTTCAGGCTGAGCCCAGACGGGCCCCATGGGCAAAGGCCCGGCCACCAAGCGCTCGCATACGAGCCCCAACCCTGGGCCTGGCTCCAGGGTGGGGCCCCAGCTGCGCCATACCGGGCGACGTCACGGTCCTTGATTTTATTTTATCCATAAGGGTTTTGGTGAACTGCTCTTAATCTGGCCTGTCACCTAGGACCTGTCTGCCTTGGGAGACCCTAACAGGGGCGTAATGCCCCCAACAACATAGCTCCTAGGATCATTCAAGCACACAAACCCTTCCACCACAATAAGGTGGCAGTTCTAGGAGGGGTTTGTTACAAATAAGTACAAAATTTTATATGAGCAAATGATTATACAATGAAAGGACAGTAATGGTCAGGCATGCAAACTGGTCAGGGGTGAAAAAGGTGAGAAGGGCGCACGGACACACGGCACGCGCGCAAAAGTACATTTCGTAGTCTACGTTACAAAAAAAATTGCAACCAGTATTAAGCAGGCAACATTCAACATCACTCATCACTTCCCTTTCAACTGTTGTGTGTACTAACTAGGTTTTATCTGGACAGGATGTTGTGTAATATACCATACCACATATACCATACGGTCAATTTGAAGATCGAGATGGTGATTTTGAATTAAAGAACAGGCGTGTACAATGGGCATTACATATTGGATTTTTTTTTTAAATAAAAAACTACAAGTTCATCTCGGCCTAAAAAATTTGGGCAGACGCTCCCGCGCGGCACATGCCAGCAATTCCCCCCGTCCCCCTATGAAATGAGCAACAAGTAGGAGAATTATACACGGTATCATACCTAAAATTTTATCAGAAATATAGATACGATACTATGATTCTCCCCAACATACTACATTAGATAAGCTAACCTCATTTATAAAAGATACACACTTGTATATGACATATATGTGATATATATGATGTATATTCATACATTGTTACTTTATGGAAATCTTCAGTAAGTTTGGTCTTTTCATGACAGCCTGTTGTAGACCTAAATATAATGCACATGAAATGACACTCCTCACCTCAACATGTCCTTTACAATCATTTAAGCCACCATGGGCAATGCTGAAACCACTGCTGCAAACAGTACATCGTGCGAAACTGTCATTATTGTTGACCCTTATTAGACAGGGAGATTATCAGGCAGGGAGATTATCAGGCAGGGAGATTATCAGGCAGGGAGATTATCAGGCAGGGAGATTATCAAGCAGGGATATTAGCAGGGAGATTATTAGACAGGGAGATTATTAGGCAGGGATATTATTAGACAGGGAGATTATCAGGCAGGGATATTATTAGATAGGGAGATTATCAGGCAGGGAGATTATTAGACAGGGAGATTATTAGACAGGGAGATTATTAGACAGGGAGATTATTAGACAGGGAGATTATCAGACAGGGAGATTAGACGGAGATTATCAGACAGGAAGATTATCAGGCGGGGAGATTATCAGGCGGGGAGATTATCAGGCGGGGAGATTATCAGGCGGGGAGATTATCAGGCGGGGAGATTATCAGGCGGGGAGATTATCAGGCGGGGAGATTATCAGGCGGGGAGATTATCAGGCGGGGAGATTATCAGGCGGGGAGATTATCAGGCGGGGAGATTATCAGGCGGGGAGATTCTTTTGTGTAATCTGAGCTGAAGTGGGTTTTGTATTTTGGTTTTTTGGGGCGCGCGCTCTCTCTGCCATGCCGATCCTGTAGGCCGCACTGACTCAGCTGAAAACTTTGGTCCTCGAGAAAAGAGAAGCCCGCCCACACTGAAGGCTGATTGGCTTATTTTGCTGAGTAACCCAATCAGGATGCTCTTTGTCTCGCGCCACTCCGTCATATGCGCTCTCTCGCGCGCTCCGTCATATGCGCGAGGCAGACATTAATGCTTCGATTGGGAATTTTTTTTTAAAATCGTGAGTCTGATTGTGTGGCGCTGCGCAACACACTGGTCTGTGTATGGGAAACCCTGCATTGCTTGCGCTCTACAGCCAGAGCAAGCTAGAACAAGCGGTTGTCATGGGGATTTGAAAAGACGCTTGGTGCTTATTTTTAGGAGAAAAACACCGTCGGCTTTCTAGCTCTCTAAAAAAAACTATTTGAAAACAATCCATTGTGAAGAGGGAATTTCTCTATACCACGCCACTGAGCTGATCATGTGTTCGTTTTCATATCTCTCATATCTGGCGACAGTAAGCTATAGCAGCTGGTATTTACATCTGTAGCCGTCTTATGGAGCAAGCTAACGTTATGTCTTAAACTTGATTTCAGCACGCATGTTAAAACATATTAGACATAGTTACATTTATGTACACATTTCTGGCACTGTAAAAGACTTGCCTCAACACGTAACAGCAACAAAATCCAACGACTTTTCCAGTTATTCACCCCCGAGCGCGCTGGAAACTGTTCCATTGGTATGTTCAGATCCAGTCGCGAGATGAGGTTGCCAGCTCTCTCTATAAAAAGGTGACTTTGCGGTCTGAATCTGTGGAATATTCGTAAGCGAGGACTGGCAACCAGCAGTGGGTTGCGCACCAGCTTGATCAGAACTCCAATGGAAAAGAAGCGCGTGTTACTGTTTATCTCGATTGGCTGTAACCTTGTAAGTGAAATGTTTGGCAACAATAACGTTGTAGCCTGCCTACCCCCCCCCCAAAAAAAAAAACTCTTCGGATCTACACGATTCACACAAGTGACCTATTTTGGGACCAAAACGGCGAATTTCGCCGAAAGGTGAGGAGTTTGCATGTGTGAATGGTATGAGTGTCAATTTAATGAAAATTATTTAACATGAGAGCAAACAAAGAATAACTTAGCATTTTAAGTCATATGATTAGCACTGTAATGCTGCCTGTTTTTAGTCTACAATGCTAATTGTCAAATATCAATTTATATAATTTTTGTTATAAAATTAGTCAAAATCACAATTCTTGTTTATCATGTCCGTAGGCCCAAAGCATTCTTGTTCCTATTTTGCAGTGATTTACCCATATTTCTCCCACTAAATTTACAAATTGTTAAAAATAAGTAAACAAAATTTTATACATGTGCAAATACAAAGGAACACTAACAGTATGAGTGTCAGATTAATGAAAATTATTTAACGAGAGCAAACAAAGAATAAATTTTAACATTTTGAGTCATATGATTAGCACTGTAGTGCTGCCTGTTTTTAGTCTACAATGCTAGTTGTCAAATCTCACATCAGTCAATATAAATATTTGTTATAAAATCAGTAAAAATAACATAGGCTACTTGTGTCCGTAGGTCCAAAGCTTCACTGATCTTGTTCCCATTATTTAACATCAGTAGTAAACATACATTCTGTATTTACAAATGGCAGTTGCCTTATCTCACATCCACCCACAAAGATATGTAAATAAGTTATTTTTTTTTAAATCACTAAATAATTCCTGTATGAATGATGTATTTTGTGCACATATGGGGTATTATGTACAGAACTACAGCACTTCCTACAAGTCATGCCTTTACCTTTCAGCTTGATCCAGAAATGTGTAATTTAAAAAATGAATTTTAATTTAAATACTGAGTAATTTACTTAATCATAGGCTGGGAATGTAATTTCATGTACGTTCATGAACGTAATTTCATTACGTTAGACCTAAGAAATACATAATGAAATTTTGATATGGATTTATAAGCATTTCACATGTTCTGTTTTAAAGTTTATGAATAAAGGTTATTTTACACTAAAATATTGTATGTAATCATTAGCATTTATTGATAAATAAAACTTCATTATGAGCATGTAGTGTCCGTAGGCCCTCAATACACGGCTCCATATATCTGGTTATTTGTTTTGTTTTTTTAAATGTAGGCCCGAATAAGGAAAGGAAGAGGGGTAAAAAACCTCAGTACCACATTCCCAATATATTTAGCAGCAAAAATAATCACTTTACTTCTTGAAACTGCTTAATCAAATTTTGACCATTTTTGCAACACAATGCATACACCTGATTGCGCTGTAGCCAATAAACCTTTGTCACATGCACACTTCAAGTACAGTGAAATTCATCCCTTGCATTTAACCCATCTGAAGCAGTGAACACATGCGCACACACTCAGAGCAGTGGGCAGCCACACCAGAGCGCCCGGGGAGCAGTCAGGGGTTAGGTACCTTGCTCAAGGGCACCTCAGCCCAAGACCGCCCCACGTCAACCTAACTGCATGTCTTTGGATTGTGGGGGAAACCAAAGCACCCGGAGGAAAGCCACGCAGACACGGGGAGAACATGCAAACGCCACACAGAAAAGCCCTCGCCAGCCGCTGGGTTCAAACCCGGAACCTTCTTGCTGTGAGGCGACCGTGCTAACCACTACACCACTGTGCTGCCCGTGTATTACGTACTCTACCCAATGGAGAATGCACAGTGAATACAGTTTACGATCTTGCATGGTTATCAAGACGTCACACGTCGGAGACATAAAACTTCCATGCTAGCGAACGACTGTGACAATTTGTAAACAAACATGGCTGCCAAGTTTGTTTCATTAAATACAGAAGATTTTCAGAGAACTTTGAAAGAGAAAGACATGTTGAACAACCAAAAGGAATGTGTACGTATAATAATAGGGTTTTTTGTGGTATATCAGATCTGTTCCATTCAGCTAGCATGATATTAAACGAGTCAAAGATGAGTTCAATACCATGTGAGCTGAATGGAATATCTGATATACCACTCAACGCTAGCCAATATTATTTACTTATGGCTTCCATCGGCATTGCTTGTTATAACACAAATGCAACGTCACAGTTGCTTCCAAACACAATTCAATGCACGAAATTAAAAATACATGTTAATCTGGTCATTGTTGAGTATAAACCTAGACATACCAATGCATGGCTGGGGAGTCCAGTCGCTAGAACTGGCATGAGAGGAGCAGTCATCATCACCCAATTCAGGTGAATAAAATCCATTGCGGTGAACACCATCATCCATTAGCCCTGTTTAAAGAGAAAAAAAAAATCCTGCAATGCAACAAATTAAAATATTTGGAGTGCTGCCATGTCTCCCACTGTGTCTTGTTTTTTAAAAAAGCTCATTACTTTACCTATAACCGGTTTGTAGACAATCTGGATAAAACTGGGAAAGTACAGAAGACAAAAGTCATCAGATGACGACATGCCACCCCCCGCCAACCCCCCGGCCCCCCACATGAAACCCCACTCCAAATTTTCTGAAGTTGAATTGGTTGCCATGGAAATACCGAAAAAATAAAAATCACAGAAATCCAAAAATGTCAAAAGACAACTCCAAGTCACTTAACATAACTGTCAGGTTTCATGAATAAAATTCCTAACAGAGTGGCAGCTACAATTATCGACAGTCCATAATTAATCAACACCTTCTCAGATTTACCAATTAAAAAAAAAATTTTTTACAAAAGGTGAATTTCAATTACAACAGTTGCTATTATTGATTAAATCAACCAGAAGACCCCCCCCCCTTTGATCTTGTCTGATGACACAGCTCATTAACTGAGATGAATTTTTTTTTTTCCGCATGATGAGCAATTTGAGGAAAACCCAGACATCGCAGTTAAGCATGGTGGAAAGATCATAGACATGTTTTTACTCCTCAAATTCACAGATATTTCATGATATCCTTGTCAAAACCTATTTTGTTTCTTACTCATTTGACAGTCGCTATTTCGTATCTAAAAGTGCGTTTGAGAAATCAAGTGATATTTCGATAATAGTGACCACTTTCACCAGTGTCAACCATTATCACCCTGTGGAATTACGGTAAGTGACATTTACAGCTGTTATGTATCGATCTTTGTGCAAAAAAAAAAAGGGCTGTGATTTATGATTATTTCTGATTCACAACAGAACAGAATGCTTAGAGTGCATTTGGAATCCTACTGCAATAAATACAATTAGACCAGAATTACATTCCTAGCATTTAAAAAGTTACATGCTTGAAATATTCAGATTTAATAGATCAATTTTAACACTATAAAAAAAATGTACCAAACAGAACAAGTTTAGGATGACCTAGATCAGTGGTTCTCAACGGGGGCGCGCCCCCCTGGTGGGGCGCGGAGGTACTCCAGGGGGGGTCGCGAGTAGGCTTCATGTATGGAGGAAAAAAAAAATCTGGGGCTAACAGGCTATAGTAGCTAAGCAGATGCAACACATTTACCCATGTCAAAATGCAGGACATTGGACTATTACATACAAATCAATACTATTATAAAATCTATCATCAATCTATCATAAAATCTTGTGTGTAGGCAAACCGCACACTGATGCCGAGAAATTCGTTTTGCCAGCTGCGCAGGACATGTGCAGAATATTCTTCGGGGATAGTGCAGCAGCCAAATTAGGCACCGTGCCACTTTCAAATGACACAGTTGCTCGGAGAATTGCTGATATGTCCAATGATATCAGAGAGCAATTAATACAGTTTATTAAAAATAGTCCATACTATGCCTTGCAGTTGGATGAGTCTACCGATATTGCTGGGCAGGCACAGCTTCTTACATATGTCAGGTATGTCAGGGATAAATTAATTGAGGAGGATGTCCTTTTTTGCCGCCCTCTTCAGTCACACACAACTGGAGAGGCCATCTTCAATGTCCTTGATTCATTTATTTGCGAGAATGGGTTGCGTGGGACCGATGCGTTGGCTTGTGCACGGATGGCGCACGAGCAATGACGGGCCGTGAGCAAGGTCTAGCTGCTCGCGTTAAGCAGGTAGCTCCACTTGTAAAATGTACCCATTGCATGGTTCATCGCGAAGCACTCGCTGCAAAAAAAATGCCGTCTCTGTTGGAATCCGTGCTGAACCAATCAGTAAAAATGATCAACCTCATCAAGTCACGGCCGCTAAACTCTCGCTTGTTTGAGGTCCTCTGTCAGGAGATGGGGTCAGAGCACGAACAGCTGCTTCTGCACACTGAGGTTCGCTGGCTGTCCAGGGGGCGGGTGTTACAACGTTTGTATGAGCTGCGAGATGAGGTGAAGCGGTTTTTGACACAAATCAATTCAGACCTGGCGAAAAATCTGGATGACCCTTTGTGGCTGGCGTGTCTCTCCTATTTGGTCGATATATTTGACCGCTTGAATGGCTTGAACCTGTCTTTGCAAGGCCGAGAAACTCACATTTTGCTTCTCGCAGAGAAAGTGGATGCCTTCAAGCAAAAACTTGACCTCTGGTGTGGCCGCATCAGTCGGGGGAACTGTGATATGTTCCCAAGCCTTGCAGACTTTATCAGTAATGCAGGCACTTCCCACGATTTCTCATCTGTCTTTCAAGCAGCGTCAGAGCACCTGTCGGTAATGAGAAAACAGTTTGCGGCATACTTCACAGAGGATTATCGCTCTTTTGCGTGGGTTCGAGATCCATTTGTGTGTACTGCTGACGAACTTCCAGTTGACATGCAGGAACAGCTTATTGAGCTGAAGAGTGACAGTAGACTTAAGGCAGTCTTCACCTCATGCCCTCTTTCGACATTCTGGGCAGCATTGATGCAGGAGTACCCGCAACTGTGTGACGTAGCCTTGAAACTGCTCATCCCATTCGCATCGACCTACTTGTGTGAGGCAGGATTTTAAAAAATGACTGCGCTCAAAACGAAATATCGCAATCGTGCGCAAATTGAGGATGACTTGAGACTGTGCTTGTCAAACATTTCGCCAAGAATCGAGGATCTTTGTAAGGCAAAGCAGGCTCAGGTCTCGCATTAACACAAATGCAGATCACAAAGGCACAGTAAAAAGTAAAACCTAAATTCACGCCTGGTCCCAATTCCCAATGATATCAATAGCCAGCTAATGATAAGCCTAATAAAATACCTAATAAAAACACTAATAATAATAATAATAATAATAATGATGCCTATTAATAATAATAGCATAATAATAATAATATCAACAACCAACAACAGCAATAATAATAATAATAATAATAATAGGCCTAATAATAATAATAATAATGCCTGAAAGAACATAAGTCTTGTACTACTGCCAACAGCTTAGTAATGATAATAGGCCATAATAATAATAATAATAATAATAATAATAATAATAATAATAATTATAATGCCCGAAAGCAGATTAGAAATGTGGTGCTACTGCCAATTATAACAATAGCCTAATAATGATAATAGGCCTATGTATTTCTATGGAATGGATAATGCTACTACTGCTGCTACTACTACTACTACTACTAATAATAATAATGATAATAATAATAATCTAGCCCAGGGCTATCTATCTATCTATCTATCTATCGATATAAGGTGCTGTAGGTCGGGTGGCGTCACTGCAGGTGAGTGTGTTTGGGGGGGGGGATGGGGGCGGGGCGAGAAGAGGGGCCCCCAACTGCAATGAACCAGCTTTGGTGGGGCCCAGGTTGCAAAAGGTTGAGAACCCCTGACCTAGATTAACAACAAGGTACTTACAGTTCTGGTTCAAGGAATGACATGTGACCTTTGACCAGTGTTGCAGTCAAGTCACTAAACCTTGAATCTAAGTCCAGTCTCGAGTCCCCAGCTTTCAAGTCTGAGTCAAGCCATTAAAAAAAAAAAGTTGAGTCCGAGTCAACTCTCATATGAAATTCGATCTCCTTAGGTACATACAGATTAAAAACTCACACTCTACATGCGTGCACATATAAGGGAGAGCACTGCAAACTTGGCATTGTGGATAACAGTTGAAATAATCCTGGCTGCATGTTTGGGTAACAGTGAAATGAGCGGGCACGGGGAACAAATTTATTTAATTATTTAGTTTATTATTATTTGCTCATTCTTTCATGTGAAAGTTTATTCATTTAATTTAAGAAATTAAAAAAACCACCCCACTTGGAATAAAAAAAATATTGCCCAAAAAAAGTAAAATAGTTTCAAATCATTAATTACCACATTATATATGTAATGCTTAATGACAACACAATATTTGAGCATATTTTAAACACTTTATATTTCATTGTTGTTTTTTTTTGTTTAAAAAAAATAAATAATTTGAACACCATGGGACCTCCTCGACTGGACTTAGCAACTACGAACGCCTATATTGGGGACGCACACTGCAAAGATGCTCTTCCTAATATTGCTATGAAGACTCCTTCTGAAGAGTGAGTTCAGGAAACCCAGGTACATAGACAACGTTCGTTGCTGAAGAGGGGTCTCAACTCTCTCTTTAGCCCTAAAGGGCAACATTATTGGGAAACCTGCCCCGAACAGCAAGCAAAATCGTAAAACAGGCAATAGGTCGAGCGAGGCACAAACAGGCCATCATAGACTAGGCAGAATCAAAGACAAGAAACAGGAAATAAGGCTCGGTAATGTGTCAGCAACGCAACTCAATACTTCAAAGTGTGTTTTCACAATTTTTATATCGGCACGCTGATTGCACCTTAAAGCTCATAGGCAACAGTTTTAAATTTTATGCACATCTGAAACTTTATATGTTAAAAAACCCTCTGTAATTTTCTTCTGGTCCCAAGAAGTATTGTTAATAAGTAATAATATAAGTTAGCGCGGATCGCGGCGAATTTCTGTTCGGCTATTTTCGTGACCACTCGGCACGTGACGTCATTTAAGCCAAACAAACCGCTTGAGTTGAGTCCACTTCCGTTTACTTACATTGTCGTTTAGCTTGAGTGCAGACGTGCGTTCAGGAATTTCCCAACAAAAAAAAAAAAAAACACCACCATGCATTATTGTTGTGCAGTGAACTGTAACAACGGGACTGGTTCAAGAAGAAGTTTTTACCTTTTTCCGAGAGAGGAGAAGAGGCAGAGAGTGTGGATTAGCTTTTTCCGGAAGAGAAGAGGCAGAGCTAGTGGGTTGGCTTTTTCCGAAAGAGGAGACAAGGCGGAGAGAGTGGATTGTGCGCATGAAGCCAGAGGGTTGTTTTTTTCCAGAAGAGAAGACGAGACAGAGAGAGTGTATTCTGCGCGTGAAGCCAGAGGGTTGGCTTTTTCCAGAAGAGGAGAAGAGGCGGAGCGAGTGGATTGTGCGCGTGAAACAAAATCAAGCAGTCAAAGAAGAAACAGACCAGCAACACTCAAGCAAAAAGGAGAAGATTGGAGATAAACATTTTTACTTTTGCTTACAACTGACAAGTCAAGAATCCTGAGGAATCCTGTACAATCTTTGTGGAAATGAGACAAAGGGATATTTCCTCGCTTAGAGTAGGGTATAAATAGTATAATGCCGCGGATGGCAGGCTAATGCGGCCTACCGGCGGACTGTCAAGTAATCATTACAACTAGGGAGGGCGGTTTAATTATTCTTCAAAAGGGCTCTTATTTAGTATTACAACGAAAGTAGGAATTTAATCATAACTACCAGGATAAATTGTTTGGGCACGAGTCTTGTTGAGGTCTGGGGTCACCGCGATCAGAGTCAGCAGAGTTGCTGTCTGATTCCAAGGCCACATGGTCAAACCAGTGAGCCACATCCACCGATTGCTTCGCAACGGCCATAGGTTCATACATATATGGTTTCACCTCTCGATATTCAATTTGGAGAGTTCCTACTTCGAAATCACTATCAGATATTTTACACAACCTCTCGTGACCAAAGTCCGTACACGTGTGCTCGGTTCGCAAGTAAACACAGAGCTGCTCCCAGTCTGTTTGGTTTAAATGACGTCACGACGACGGTCGCCTGAGTGTGAAAGTGCGCATAAGTGAGATGTAAACAAACCTTCGGAAATTGGGCAAAACAGTATATTTTAACCATTTTATTCAATTTTAGGGTGCAAATTAGACACTAGGAAGATTGAATTTGCTTTTTGGGTCGTTCTTCTAGACAATAAAGTTGGTATTCTACATTTCATCTCCGACCATTGCCTATGACCTTTAATCCTGTGCAGGTGCGAGTCCTTTACGGCACACGCCTGAGAGTCTATTTGATGCACGCGCCAAGGCATGCAGGTGTGACACTCTTGCATGAAATTAGTATAAAAAAATTAATGTAGATATAAATATGCCAAATTATGGCATGTTACCAAAAATAAAGAAAAAAATCCAAGTCCTCATCTCCAATTTACAAGCTCTAATGCAGTTAATGCACGAGTCCGAGTCAAGTCACAAGTACTTAAAATTAGGGCACGAGTCAGACTCGAGTACTACAAGCCTGCCTTTAACCTGGATTTTCATGAGGTGACAGTCAATTGCCTATTGACATTTATTGGTAAACTACAAAACTAGAAGTCAATACAAAACCAATAAATGATTTACAATGTGATCTATGAAAATAATTAGAAAGTGGAACAAAAAGACTTGACACAGGTTAAACATTCAGTTAATTTGTTTACAAACATAATTACTTCCTCATTTACATAAGCACCAACATCAAGTCTATGTAAAACAAATTTTAAATAACTTTTGTTAATACCACATACCAATTTTTTAAAATAATCATCTGCGTGTCGATAACTGTGGACAAAGGTGTCAATACTTGTGTAACGGTGTCACGTGATCTCATACACCAAGTCATCGGGAATAGAGGGCTATCGCGTGACGTCACCGTACCGCGAGATTTTGTTAGGGCGCCGTATTGGAAGACCTCAAGTACATACATACATACATACAATATAAAACAAACTACGAGCAAGAGTGAAGTGACACGATGGCTGATAAGTCTGGTTATGCGAGTACATTACCAGCTGCAGAAAGGGCACGGTATGTGGAGAAACTGGCTGTGATTGATGGATTTGACCCATATAAGACAAGACTCGGGGCAAGGGAGAATGGAAACATAAGGAGGACCTGACACCAATTCTGCCATCTGTTTGCTACCCAGACATTGTAAACTATTTGTTGTTTACACCCAGTGCCTACACTGCTGATGACCTGAAGGCCTACAAAGGGCTACAGGCTTACAATTATGTTGTTAGTGGCTTGGCTCGTGATATTACAGCTGTTGTTAAGAATAACCTACACATAGTTATGGCCAAGGTAATCTTGTTGATATTTATCTTTTAATATATCTTCAGTTGAAAAATTAATACCTTTTGTTACTATTAAGGTATCCATAATTTAGGTTAATTTATCCAAATTATACACATGTATTTATGATATATGCCTACACAACACCTATGCTTTATTTATATAATAGGAGGGAGAGCAAGCCCCAAACCATCCTAAATTATTATTATCTCATCTCATTATCTCTAGCCGCTTTATCCTTCTACAGGGTATTATTATTAAATTGTAGAAGTCTGGGAGGCTTGCTCCTCATACAGTTATCAACTTGGGGCCAATTTAACATGTTTTAAATCTGAATTTCTTGCGTTTGCTTACCTCAAAGTGTTTTCAAGTACATGTATTAAATTTGTATTTCACAATATTGCAATATTTACAGTTATTGACATATGAAAGTTTCTCAACATATCGCTTCCTTTCAGCAGGCTTCAGGGTTTTGAAATAATCTGCCATGTCCACAGATCATGCATAGACATCCATTATATCCACAGTTTTTTACCAAGTCTCACACAGGTTTCTTTCAAGTCTACTGTTGGGCCAATAAATCATAAATAAAACAGCTCAGATTTGTTTGTTTAAGTCGTTTGCCACTCCACTTTATTCTCGTGGGTTCACATACCGCTGCCGTTATTTCCCCCTAATCACGAGTTTGTTGGTCTTCCAATATGGCGCAGGGTCTGTTTACTTCCGGTTTCGGGTGACGTCAGTAATATCCCTCTATAAACTTTTTTCCCCCTAGTGGAAGTTTGAGTAACTATTCATACACAATTTACGTATTGAAAGTCTTTTCTACTTTCGCAATGGCCAAAAGATCGTTAAGGTGTCGATAATTGTAGCCGCCGCTGTAGTTTGAGGGTTTTTTTTTTTAGACATTGTACAGTATATCTACCTCTATGTTTGCACATTATTTGCCTCTTTTTTGTTATTTTTTCATTCTACTTTTATATTTTGCATTCCATATGCACTTGTGCGTATATATATATATATATATATATATATATATATATATATATATATGTGCATATAATCTTTTTATATTGGTAAACATAGTTTGGTCGGGCAGTTGCAAAATAAGAATTTCATTACCCAATAATAAACCGCTGTGTCTGTTATTGTGTACATGACAAACATCTTGAATCTTATGCTCCGGCAACTAAAATGTTTACAGACGGACAGAGTGATCGCTATATACCGGGGAGATTTAAAAAACAAAACTGTTTATCTACGGAAATGTGTTGAATTCACCCGCAATAAGTTCTTAAAATGCACCATTATTTTAGCCACGTTTTTGGTTACCTGTTCGGCTAATTCTTCAGCAAATGAAAGGGTCTCAAAGTTTGTCGGCTACGTCTCATATACTGCTGATAAACGTTAGGATTCTTTACTAGCTAGCACCGTTCCAAAACTAGACTAACTAGAACTCTCAATTGCTTCCTTCTCATACTAACGTTCACAAAATGGTAACGTAAAAGACGTCATAAACTTGAATCCGCCTAAAAGAAACAATCAAGGTTAGCTATGTACCTAACACATCACGTTCAGATCCAGACAACAGAGTCTTATCTGCGTTACAGTAATCTTTTGTGAGATCCGAGGTCACAGGCTCATTGTTGTTGTTTTCTTGTATACCCTCCGTGGCCTGAGTCACTACCATCTCCAGCTCTGGATCTTCAGGCCGTGCTGAAATCTCCACCACACAACTCCCACCAAACTCGTCTCCACTTGTTATTTGCTCTCCGAAAATAATGTTTGGACCACGATTCTGAAGAACACTACTCCGTGGTTTCTTAGGAACTGGTTCGCTTGTTCTATCACAATCGGCTATCGCTTCACGTTCCGATTTACGTTCCGTGTCCGCCATCTTTTAAATGCGGATTTAGGCCACGTTTCCCCTCCAATAGCATCTGCCTGCAGATTTCCTTACTCGAGCCACCACTCCCGGCCAATAGTATCTGTCTGCGAGGCCGCAGTTTTACAATAGCATTTTCTCTCAATGCGATTTAGCGCATGCGCTTAATGCCGCGCATGCGCAGCCATGTTTTTGGTTTATCTTCATCTGTTCGGCCCATTGAGCTCTATATAAAATCTGGACAGCTCATAGCCTAGTCCTGCCATGACCTGGCGAGGTGTTCGGGGTGTACCCCGCCTCTCGCCCATAGTCAATGGGATAGGCTCCAGCTCGCCTGCGACTCTGTACAGGATAAGCAGCTACAGATAATGGATGGATGTAGCTGCTTAGTCCCCGCTGTAGAGATGAGTGAAGTCAGCTGGCCGCCGTCTTACCACTCACAACGCGTGTATTTGGTTTGTGTTATACCGGGGTGGGCAATTATTTTTTCCATGGGGACACATGAGAAACAGAAAATTTTGTGGAAGGCCGGACCAAAAGGCTGAACTAAATTCTGCATAATATTAATTGTATTTCTTTATATAAAGCAATAAATAATTGTCTTTACAAGCTGCTAAGACTGGTAAGAGTATGGAAAAAACGAGGTTGCCTTACAAAAAAATGTTTATTCAATCAAATTTCCCAAAACAATGGTTAATAAAATGTGAACGTTTGTACCATTTTTCAGTTACATTCACCCCAAAACACAATGACATCACAATATTGTCTTTCTACTCCAAATATCAAGCAAGATACATCATATTATAATAATGATGCCCACATTTGTAGTCTAATCACCTCATTTGGTGTTTTTTATTTGTTCAGTGAGAGAAATCTAGTCTCTGTTGGTCTTTAAGGAGTGCATCAAAGTCAGGTTGAATGTCTGAAGTGGAGATGCGAAGCACAGCTGACAGACGATCATCAGTCAATTCGGTGTAGGCATAGACATATAAACATAGACGCCGCATTGAGCTGGTGGCCCCATTGCTGGGATACGTCAGTGTCCGCCATATTTGATGTGGCAAATCTTCCCCGTAAACCAATGCAAGTAAAATGGACTGAACTTCATAAAGCCCCTTTCTACAATAATATTTAACTCGATGCCTTTTATTCACCCATTAAGACACACGTATATATTTGGGAAACAAACAGGCATCAAAACAACACAACTTTTAATGTGATTGTTACAAATAGTGTGCGAAATACCCTGTACACTGCAAACTAGCGACAGATACGCGATAGATAGCTCAGGTAAGCTAATCAGTCAGCATACCGTAGCAAGCTACCAAAACCTGAGGCCACAATAACCAACCTACAAGACTGAATATGATAAATGATGGAAATAGTGGAAAAACTGGAAATAGTGAATGAAAAAAATTTACTGTTTTATTTGAGTCACCACACAGACCTACTCTCGTTGAATAAAGTGAGCTGAATGACCGCCAAACTGAGTTCGGCCAGGTTCTAACATCATACCAAAACAAAATACGTCACTGATTCCTTCACATTCAGAAAGGTTAAAAACATTCATCATACGTTCAAAAACGTTCATCATCTAATTCTCACTGCTTATAACTATACACCTACCCGGTGGAGATGAGCTGGGAAACTGAAGACTGAAGGAACAGTATTGAAAAGTATTTTTCCAGTCTCACCTGTGAAAGGTAATCCCATGTGATCTCGATTGGATGGGAAACCTGTTGGTACAGTTAATCGCAGCACATGAACGAGGCATCTTCATTCTCGGCTACTGTCTAGACGCTATTGAAGAATCTCCACTTTGCCACATCCAATATGGCGGCGAGGATGAAGTATGATTCTACGTAGAATGCGGCGTCTATGTTTATATGTCTATGGGTGTAGGCATAGGATGTAGGTATCAGATCGGCTCCAGCGCCTGATGGTGACGTCACAATATGTGATTGGCTGGACCGTTTGAAGGATGACGTAGTCTACAAGTTTGTGGTTGGTCTGGACAAATTATGGAAGTAGTTATCACGGGATTAGGTTTCGTGGGATTTCATGTCATGTTCATGTCGCACGCATTGCGTTTTTGTTGAACACAACTTCAAAATAAAAGCAATGCACATTCAGTCCATGCATGAGGTAAAATTAGAAAATACGTTTATTTTGTAATTTCTAATTAACCTTACGCGGGCCGGTCAGAATGAACCAAAGGGCCGGATGCAGCCCGCGGGCTGTAAAATGCCCAGGTGTGTGTTAAACCGTCATATCCGATCAAACTTGCCCCAAGAAAAGTATCTCCTGACTTTTTTTCTCTTTCATTACCTCTTCTCAAGAAGTTGAGAAACTAAAGTTTCTTAACTCTACCCGCATTCCTTAGATATCTTTATAGCGCTCCCCTTCTCTGTGACTGTATTTTTCCTTTTCTAGTCCAGTCTCTGATTTTTTTAATGTCTTGTTTTACTAGTAGATAGTAAAATATCTACTATAATTATTTTTACGGATATTTCAGTTTTTCTCTTATATAGTGTATCTTTCGTTTTCATAAGGTTTCTTCTTCCTATTTATTATTATTATTATTATTATTATTATTATTAACACCAACACAAAGGCTGTATAATACTTCTTTCTATTTAGGACAGTTGTTGAAACAGGATTATTTTCTCATGTGATTTGCTATTTTCACTTCATTCTCACATCTTAACAATATTGGTCACGTAATTCACTATCATTTTAGACACAAATGATTCAATTTTGATGACAATTAAAGGCTTTAAACATGCCCTAATTTTATCCCTAATTTATCCCAAATGAGAAAGCCTGTGGGAAAGGTGGCAAGGAAAAACTCCCTCAGACGACATGAAGAAACCTCGAGAGGAACCAGACTCAAAAGGGAACCTGTCCTCAGTTGGGTGATAACTGATAATGCGATTATAAATAACTCGCTTCTATAACTGTGTCCTATAGCATCACAAAGTATAACTATGTAACCAGGAAATTATAGTTTTAACATGAAGTCTGTTTTGTTGAAGTTATGAACTGTTCATGTCAACTGCAATCCTAAAGTTAGCGAGTTGACTGTAGTGCTCAGACATAAATGCATTACTGTAAGTGTCTAGACCAGTTTTTTTTTTTTTTTACAAAAGCAGAATCATAAAGCAGGGTATTTAAACAGCATTATAAACATGGCTAGAAACAAACAATGCTAATGCTTTGCAAAGCCTCTATGAAAACAGCTTCCATATCTGTGCGTGCTGAATGCGCTGAAATCAGTGTCAGGTGTTTCCCATAATGACTGAGTCCCAAGCTCACGGAAAACACACTCCGTGATCAAGCGTGGCTGCTCAAGGTGATTGGGTTGCACATGCGCATTCTGTGCTACGCACTTCCTGGTTCCCGAGTTGTTTGCAATGAGTCTTTTTTCCACGAGTGTTGGCGTTAATTCATCTCATCTTATCTCATTATCTCTAGCCGCTTTATCCTTCTACAGGGTCGCAGGCAAGCTGGAGCCTATCCCAGCTGACTACGGGCGAAAGGCGGGGTACACCCTGGACAAGTCGCCAGGTCATCACAGGGCTGACACATAGACACAGACAACCATTCACACTCACATTCACACCTACGGTCAATTTAGAGTCACCAGTTAACCTAACCTGCATGTCTTTGGACTGTGGGGGAAACCGGAGCACCCGGAGGAAACCCACGCGGACACGGGGAGAACATGCAAACTCCACACAGAAAGGCCCTCGCCGGCCATGGGGCTTGAACCCAGGACCTTCTTGCTGTGAGGCGAGAGCACTAACCATTACACCACCGTGCCGCCGGCGTTAATTACTAATCTTTTTAAAAAATTTTCGACAAATAATTTTCCAGCATCCTCTTCATTTTTTATTGTATTTTTGCTTTCCTTTTTGTACTTTCCCCTTTCTGTTTTTTCCCCCTCTCTTTTTTCGGAAGAACGCCAAGACCAGAAGCTTTCTTTTTTTCTCCTGCGTAAAGACCACAAGCGAAGGCCATCCACATCAGATCTTCTTTAATATCAATAGATCTTCAATTAAGGTATATGAATCCTTTCATCATGGCACACCTTCAGTCTGTTCAGTGTGCTGAGTGCAGGATGTTTAGTCATTCTTCCTCCGTTGCTAGCGATAGCTTTATTTGTGATAAGTGCAGATTAGTTAGCTCTCTGACGGAGAAGATTTTCATGTTAGAAGTGTGTATCCAGGCTTTAGAAAAGGTCAGTGAGAATGAGAACAGTGTAATTTCTGTAGGGGAAAGTCTGGATGCCCTAGGTGGAGTTAGTAATCCCCCAACTCCGGCATTAGAGTCCTTACAGTGGGGCAAATGGGTGACGACTCTGCGACACAAGCGTAGAGCCAAAGCTACCACTGAGGCTGGCCCATGGGAGCACCACTCCTCTCCGTGTCGCATGTCGAACAGGTTTGCTGTCCTTAGTGATGCACCCACTGAGAAACCTGAAAGAGCTCTGGTTATAGGGGACTATCATACGGCATGGGAAATTAGCTCAGCCTTTAGGGGCACCAGCAGCTTTAGTCAGGTGTATACGGGGAGCCAGGGCACTGGCCATAGCAGGTAATCTTAGGGTCCTAGGTAAGCACAGGTTCTCAAAGATATTTATCTATGCAGGAGCTAATGATATATGCCTTTGTCAGTCTGAGGTTACTAAGAGTAACTTTGTAGAGGTGTTTAAATTAGCGAAGGCGATGTCTGATGCTGTACGGTAGTATGCTCTGGCCCTATTCCAATGCGGCGTGGCGATGTAGCTTACAGCAGGTTATGGTCGTTGAACTGCTGGTTGTCCAGGTGGTGCTCTGAAAACAGTGTGGGCTTTATAGATAATTGGGCTAATTTTGAGGGCACTGCTGGCCTGTTGGGACAGGATCCATCCCACTCGGTGCTAAGAGCACCTAGGGCATCCAGACTTTCCCCTACATTTCCTGCAGCATAGGTCATAGTCTCAGAACAGGCCTAGTTAATTTCTGACAATTCAGAGCCAAGACCAGACAAACAGGCTAAACTGACTGTTTGCTAACTGCACAGAGTCGTCACTCAGAGTCCACTATATTGAGACTGTGTCTGTTCCCCAAGCTCAGCAAAAAAGTAGAAATATTCAGAGAGTTTGTTCCAGTAACCTAATCAATATAAAATTAGATCATACTGACTGTACAGCCGCTGTCAGCACCTTTGATCTCAAGGTAGGGCTATTAAATCTCTGACATCTAAAGCGATAATGGTTAATGATCTCATTATTGATCAGGAGTTTAATGTACTTTGTTTAACTGAAACATGGATTAAGCCAAATGAATATATAGCATTAAATGAAGCTAGTCCTCCTGGATACAGTTATATACACCTGCCTCGTCTAACTGGTAGAATAGAATAGAATGCCTTTGTCACTATACACATGTACAATGAGATTAAAAGCAACTGCAATTACAGTGCAAACAGCATAAAAATATGCAATATAAGCACAGAACAAAGAATATAGTGGAAGGGGGGGGGCTATGTACAGTGTTGTGGTCCACATTATGGAGTGGGGTATTGCACACAAGTATTGCACAGAGAGAGTCCAGGTATTACACATTATAAGTATTGCACAGGGAGAGTCGGGGGGCTGGGGGGGTTAGACTAAAGTCAGTGCATATTTGAGTTCAGGGTGGTTATGGCTTTTGAAAAGAAGCTGTTTTTGAATCTATTTGTTTTTGTCTTGATGTACCTGTAGCACCTCCCTGAGGGCAACAGGTCAAAACAGATCAAAGGCAGGGTGGGAGCTGTCCTTGATAATGTTCTTAGCTCTGCTGAGACAGCGGGAGGTGTAACTGTCCATCAGGGAGGGGAGAGAGCAGCCGATGATCTTCTGTGCTGCCTTTACTACTCTCTGGAGCCTCTCCCTGTTTGCAGCAGTGCAGCTGCCAGACCATACTGTGTGTGTATGTCAGCAGGCTCTCAATTGATGAGCGGTAGAAGGTCAGCAGCAGGTTGAAGTCTAGGTTGTACTTCCTGAGGACTCTCAGAAAGTGTAGCCGCTACTGAGCCTTCTTGATGACTGCCGTGATGTTCTCTGTCCAGGAGATGTCAGTGGAGATCAGAACGCAGACAAACCGGAAGGTGTGGACCCTCTCCACACACTCGCCGTTGATATGAAGGGGGGCTAGGTCAGTGCTGTGCTTCCTGAAGTCAATGATGATCTCTTTGGTTTTCTTGGTGTTCAGAGCAAGGTTATTCGAGTCGAGTGCCGAGTGCAGAGCCCATCCCACTGCACTCAGCTTTTATGGACTGTCCCCTGAAGATGGCGTCTGAGGAAGACCAAATACAGGTAAGGTCACTGGCTTTATATTTACTCTTCTACATACACTGTCAGTGCACTTACAGAGCAAGGGACACTTCATTTTGTTTGTAGAAACCCTCTACTCACTTCCACAGAACTGTCATGTTGTTTTGAGCTTTGCAATGGTTTTAAAACTAGCGTTTTGTATCGGCAAAAAGACATGCCCCGGCCACTGCCGTGTTAGCGCTTTCCGGTTGAAATCACAAAAAACGAATTCTCAAAACACAACCGATTGATGTGATTGTGGTAGCAACTCAACGTATGTACTCCCAGTAATGCGAAAATAGACCTAAAAAGCATTTCACTCTGGAGTATCCCTTTAATACTGTAGCAAAATTAACCAGGAATAAGTCCACTATAGACACATGCACACCTGTAGTATGTAGTAGCAACGACTTCATGAATTTTTTTAATGACAAAATTGAGAATATCTGACAAAATTCAAACTACTAATTTAAGGTCAGACAACGTAAGTGACCCTGTAGTTAACAATATAATTGTATCCAATCAGCAATTAGAATGTTTTACTCCCCTTTAGAGAATTACTTTCATTAATTAATGAATTACTTTCATTAATTGTGGCATCAAAAGCCTTAACTTGTGTACTAGGATCCCTTACCTACACGTCTATTCAAAGAGTTAATACCTGAAGTAATTGAACCGCTTCTAAAAATAATAAATTCTTCTTACAATTGGCCATGTACCCAAATCCTTTAAACTAGCAGTTATCAAACCCCTGATTAAAAAACCTGACCTCGATCCCTGTCAGCTGTCTAATTATCAGCCAATATCAAACCTCCCCTTCATCTCCAAGATGCTTAAAGCTGTGGCACAACAGTTATGCTCATTTTTACATACGAAGAACATCCACAAACTGTATCAGGCAGGATTTAGACCTCATCATAGCACAGACAGAGCTCTGGTTAAAGTAGTAAATGACCTACTGTTGGTGTCTGATCAGGGCTGTGTCTCTCTGCTTGTGTTGCTTAACCTTAGTGCAGTATTTGATACCATTGATCATTCCATTCTTCTGGATAGACTAGAAAATGTTGTGGGAGTTAAGGGACTGGCCCTCTCCTGGCTCAGCTCTTATTTAACTGATCGCTATCAGTATGTTGATATAAAATGGTGATTTTTTCTTGACATACTGAGGTAAAGTTTGGTGTTCTGCAAGATTCTGTCTTGGGTCCACTATGACAAACAGTTGTATGTTTCTGTGAAACCTGGTGAGGGAGACACCAGCTTAATAGAATTGAGGAAGGTGTGAAGGACATTAGACACTGGATGCTTATTAACTTCCTTCTGCTCAACTCTGACGAGACTGAAGTACTTGTACTAGGACCACATGCAGCTAGAGGTAAGTTTTCTGATTACACAGCAACTCTGGATGGCCTTTCGGTTTCTTCACGTGCAGCAGTAAAAGACCTCGGAATGATTATGGACCCCAGTCCTTCATTTGAAACTCACACTGATATCACCTGGATAGCTTTCTTTCATCTCAGAAATATTGCTAAGATAAGAAATTTAATGTCACTACATGATGCAGAAAAACTAGTTCATGCTTTCGTTACCTCCAGGTTGGATTATTGTAATGCCTTACTGTCTGGATGTTCAAATAAGTACATAAACAAGCTCCAGTTAGTTCAAAATGCAGCAGCAAGAGTCCTTACTAGAACTAGAAAATATGACCATATCACCCCTGTCTTATCCACACTGCATTGGCTCCCAATCAAATTTCATATTGATTATAAAATACCATTATTGACCTTTAAAGCACTGAAGGGTCTTGCACCACAGTACCTGAGTGAACTTCTGGTCCATGACCCGCCACGCCTACTTGGATCAAAAGGTGCAGGCTATCTGCTGGTATCTCGTATAGTGAAGGCTACATCAAGGGGCAGAGGCTTTTCTTACAAAGCCCCACAGTTATGGAACAGCCTTCCAAATAGTATTCGGGAATCAGACACAGTCTCAGCGTTTAAGTCTAGGCTGAAAACATATGTTTAGTCAAGCCTTTTGTTAATGGTGTTTATGAGGTAAAGGTGTAGATCTGGAGGGTCCTCAGACAGGAGTGTTTTGGTAAACTGGGATGTATAGATGCTGTCAGTCCCCCACTTGCTTGCTTACTTGAGTTTGTTGGTGCCGTGGCTGGTTGCTTTATGTCCTAGGGCTCCCTCATGCCTGTGTTACCTTCTGGCTCTCCCCTTTTAGTTATACTGTCATAGTTAGTTTTGCCAGAGTCCCTGCTTGTACTCAGTTCAATAGTGTTCCTTCTTATTCAGGTGACATTTGGCATACCTAACCTGTTTTCTCTCAACCGACCCCCACCCCCTCCCCCAAATCTGTCCCTGAGTGACATGTCTGTCCTGGGACAGAGAATGCTGATCTCTTCTGCTCCTCAGACCTGCCTGATCCATCCTGTGGCCCTGTGTCTGGCTGGAGTCTCATCGCATTGCTCCTGTGGAGGACGGCCAGATGTGGAAAGTCACACCTGGAAGATGCTCTGAATTCTTACAGCAATGCTATTATGGCTGAGGACTACAGTTGACTTCCTAACTTTAGGACTACAGTTGTCAAGAATAGTTTTGCACTCAAGTTTCCATCAATGAAGAGTTTAACACATCAACAAAACTGACTTTATGTTAAAACTGTTAATGGTATAGGCATGTTGTCACCCAAATAAGGATGGGTTCCCTTTCGAGTCTGGTTCCTCTTGAGGTTTCTTCATGTTGTCTGAGGGAGTTTTTCCTTGCCACCGTCTCCACAGGCTTACTCATTGGGGATAAAATTAACTGATGTTTTAAGTCATTAAAATTCTGTAAAGCTGCTTTGCGACAATGTTTATTGTTAAAAGTGCTATATAAATAAACTTGACTCGAGCTGCACCAGATTCAAGTGCTAAGGCGTGACAGTCAAATGTTCACCTACTGTGTGACCACAACTTTTATCTCGTGTATATCATCAAAATTCCTCATTTTCATTGATAACCTATTGCAAAGCATCACGAGCTGTAGTGTAACCGTAGCTTAATAAAGCAGATGTGATGTTGGATGCATCCCGGAAATTGTACCCTACTACGAGTAAAAATTGTTTCAACTTGAAAAAAATTTGCAGCCTACGGGATAGTGGTTGAGAAACACTGGTCTAAATGACCATTTCGTTCCATGCTGTGAGTGGTTAAATGGGAGCCAGATGGCTTCACTCTGATGAGCCTATGAGCTCTCCATATTTTTAGACAGAGCTCAGTAGTTCGGCCAATCAACGTTTTAAGAGAAGAATGTGATGCAGAAAAATGACGATTCTACTTGTTTTTGAAAAAGGTAGAAAGAGGAAAAAACCACTAATGGGACACACACACACACGTCGCGGTTGGGACTCTGGACTTGGCGGTTAGCATAACCTGGCATGTGATTAGATCAGACTGGTGTCTCAGGTAGTTGAAGATGAAGATATGGAATTTGTGGACTGGGCTCCAGTTTCATGGGAAAGGACTAGAGCCAGGGAGAAACAGGATACAGGAACCAAAGTCAAAGGAGTAAAAGGGACTTCAAAGAAAACCACACCAATTAGGATAGTAGTTCAGAAAATGGTTAAAGGGAGAAAATTAAAATTATTCTTAAATTTAAAAAGGAAGATGAAAATGTCAAAGTCTGACAGTGGTGTCCAGAGAACTTTAAAAAAGAAAAGATGATGTGAAAATGGCTAAGCTCGAGAGATGGAAACATGTTGATGCAAGACAGAAGAGCAAAAAATAAATAGTGAAAAGTACTTGCAAGAAAGTGGTAAGTGAAAAGATTTAGGGTGAGAGTAGGGGGACACGAGGAGTAATAATATTCCTGTGCATGACAACTTAGAGAAACTCAAACGGAGTATTTCAGGGAGGTGAGTAGGGTAAAAAGAGACTGCAAAACAGTGTTGTTTTCGTTAACGATGACAAAATTATTTCGTTAACGCACCTTTTTTTTCCATAACTAAAACGAGACCGTGACGAGCTAAACATAACTCTTTGATCACGAAAATATGACGAGACATATCTGTTTTCATTGACGAGATGAAAGCGTTAGTGGGTTGGCTATAGGACTATCAAAATGCATGGCGTTTCCTCCAACGGTGCGTGCAACCTGTCTGCCAAATGCTGAAAATATCAGCAATGCACCTGCATCCTGTCCTTGTTTGGTCACGCCCACCACCGGGCATGTCTGGGCACAGTGCACACCAGGGCAGCCACACAGTTCATGGACCATGGCAGCGGCAACACCAGCACAAGGGCTTGGTGGGCGGAAAAGACGCGATGATTTATGGACATACTTTACACATAATCCAGCAAAAAATAAAAACGGAATGCCTTGTAGTGGGAGACAGAGTTACACGCTGTGGCTATAAACTACGTGGCAAGAATACGACCAACCTCAAGAGGCATCT
This sequence comes from Neoarius graeffei, assembly GCF_027579695.1. NCBI lineage: Eukaryota > Metazoa > Chordata > Actinopteri > Siluriformes > Ariidae > Neoarius > Neoarius graeffei. Next base: position 17,677,066 of record NC_083575.1, on the reverse strand, counting down.
AAAGGCTCACCATGCTGCCATTTCTGCGACGGTAAGTTAACGTTACAAGAAGTCCTGTTAACAGATCATGCATACATTTGCTAGCTTTGGTTAATGTCACTCAACAATTGGTCTATGATGAATTTCCTATTAAGTTTTCCAAAACACTGTGACCTGGCAAAAATGAATGGGACCGCTAGCTTCATGCTAAAGTTGGCTTGGTTAAGCTAATTCAATTAACATGTCATGAGTAAAACTTGTCCTGCAGGGATTATTGGTGGGACAGCAACTGAATGCTGTGTCATATATTGACCCATATTTGAGTTACTGTGAAACATACGGGGGGAAATGTAGCTTTTCAGACCTGTTGCTGTGCCTTAATATGTCTAAATGAGCAGCAGCACACCTGGCTACTCTAACGTTAGCAACATGTTTAGCCATCATATTTACATTAACGGACAGCGTAGTCATCTTCTAGTTGTGTTCATCATGACATCTTTGTGCTCTATCAGCGCATTGCGACATGTTAAACGGAGGCAGAAACACGAGTCTGTGAACAATGGAGCATGCGCACTACACAGCGTTTCTGTAGAGAGCATGTTATGCACAACCCGTCAACCTCGAGTATAAATTTCATCTCTGTATTGGCCTAATTTAATGTTTTAAAGTATTTTTTAACTAAAATGAATGACTAAAACCCTTTTAGTTTTCGTCGACTAAAACTAGACCAAAACTATCAAGGATAGAATTGACTAAAATGTTGTCACATTTTAGTCAATTCTATCCTTGATAGTTAACTAATGGCCCTTTTCCACTACCCTTTTTCAGCTCACTTCAGCTCACTTCAGCCCGACACGGCTCGCGTTTCGACTACCAAAAAACAGCATGTGGTGTGTACAAGGTGTGGGTGGAGCACAGAAGACGCAGGACAGAGATCAGGATGACAACTGGGTTTTATTGCCAAACTTTTCAGTCTAACACACAGAATTCAGTCTAAGAGGCTGATGCGCACACACAGACTGTCGTCTCCTCTGGATCATCACTCCCCTCTGCTCTCACTTTCCCTCCTTAAATAGGGCGCGGTTTACTGGGGAGAACACACACAAAACATAGGTTAATCACACTCAGGTGAAGCGATTCTGCCACTTACCTTCCCTGACTCCGCCCTCCTGTCACAGACCGGCGCTTGACCACGCCCCCGCTGCCACATACCCCCACCGCCCGACTCAGGCCGGGCGCCCGTCCGGCCCGCAGCCGACTCCCCACCCCCTTGACGGGAGAGGAAGTCTGCCACGACCATCTGCGCCCCCGGCCTGTGGACCACCTTGAAGTTGAAAGGTTGGAGCGCTAGATACCAACGGGTGATCCGCGCGTTGGCATCCTTCATGCGGTGGAGCCACTGGAGGGGCGCGTGGTCCGAACAGAGGGTGAAAGAGCGCCCCAGCAGGTAGTAACGGAGGGCGAGGACCGCCCACTTGATCGCCAGACACTCTTTCTCGATGGTGCTGTAGCGCCCCTCGCGCACCGACAGCTTTCGGCTGATGTATAGTACTGGGCGATCCTCTCCCCCCACCCGCTGGGACAAAACGGCCCCCAGCCCTCTGTCCGACGCATCCGTCTGTAACAAAAAAGGGAGAGAGAAGTCAGGGGAGTGCAAAAGTGGCCCCCCACACAGTGCAGCCTTTACCTCAGAGAAAGCCCGCTGGCACTGCTCCGTCCACTGGACCGGATCTGGCACCCCCTTTTTAGTGAGGTCAGTCAGCGGGCTGGTGACGTCCGAATAATTAGGTATAAACCTACGATAATAGCCAGCCAGCCCCAGGAACTGTCTCACCCCCTTTTTGGTCTTGGGCCTCGGGCAGGCCGCAATCGCTGCCGTCTTATTAATTTGGGGACGCACCTGCCCGTTACCCAAGTGGAAGCCCAGATACCGTACTTCCACCTGCCCAATCGCACACTTCTTCGGGTTGGCAGTGAGCCCCGCCCGCCTCAGCGACCTAAGGACGGCCCTCAGGTGTTGCAGGTGCCGCTGCCAGTCATTACTATAAATGATGATATCATCCAAGTAAGCGGCCGCATAGGTGGCGTGGGGCCGGAGGACCCGGTCCATCAGCCGCTGAAACGTAGCGGGCGCCCCAAACAGCCCAAACGGAAGTGTGACGAACTGGTGTAAGCCGAACGGTGTGGAAAAGGCCGTTTTTTCCCGGGATAATGGAGTCAAGGGGATCTGCCAATATCCCTTCGTCAAATCCAGTGTCGAGTAAAAGAGAGCCGTGCCTAGTCGATCGAGCAGCTCATCAATACGAGGCATTGGGTACGCGTCGAATTTAGACACCGCATTGACTTTTCTATAGTCCACACAGAACCGGACCGAGCCATCGGCCTTGGGAACCAAGACCACCGGGCTGCTCCAGTCACTGTGGGACTCCTCGACGATGCCCATTTCGAGCATGGCCTGAAGTTCTTCCCGAACCACCTTTTTTTTGTGTTCGGGTAATCTATAAGGACGGCTACGCACTACCACCCCCGGGGGCGTCTCTATGTGGTGTTCTATGAGGTTGGTGCGACCGGGCAGGGGCGAGAACACATCCGAAAACTCGGCCTGCAACTGGGCGACCTCCGTGAGTTGGGTCGGGGAGAGGTGGTCTCCACAGGGGACCGGAGAGGTGCGAGATGCCAATGACCCTTTTTGAACCTCCGGCCCCAGCTCCGCCTTCTCCGGAACTACCGACACCAACGCCATGGGGACCTCCTCGTTCCAGAGCTTCAGCAGATTGAGGTGGTAGATCTGTAGCGCCCCCTCCCTGTCTGTTCGCCTAACCTCATAGTCGACGTCCCCGACTCGCCGTGTGACCTCAAAGGGCCCTTGCCACTTGGCGATTAATTTGGAGCTCGACGTGGGCAACAGGACGAGTACCTTATCTCCCAGAGTGAACTCTCTAAGGCGCGTGCCCTTGTTGTACAGGCGGGTTTGGCGTTCCTGGGCCTGCCGCAAATTCTCCTGAGTTAAGTGCGTGAGTGTGTGGAGTTTTGCGCGCAGATCCATAACGTATTGAATTTCATTTTTGCTTTGCGAAGGTCCCTCCTCCCAATTTTCCCGCAGTACATCTAAGATGCCGCGCGGCTTACGCCCATATAATAATTCAAATGGGGAGAACCCCGTGGAGGCTTGGGGGACCTCTCGCACTGCAAACAACAAGGGTTCGAGCCACTTATCCCAGTTATGTGCGTCCTCACTTACGAATTTTTTGATAATATTCTTGAGGGTGCGGTTCAACCGTTCGACTAAACCGTCCGTCTGTGGGTGATACACGCTGGTGCGGATCGGCTTAATACCCAGTAGCCCATACAGTTCGGCCAGTGTTCGTGACATAAACGAGGTGCCTTGGTCCGTCAGAATCTCTTTCGGGATTCCGACCCGGGAGATGACGTGGAAGAGGGCCTCTGCAATACTACGTGTGGAGATATTGCGAAGAGGCACCGCTTCCGGGTATCGCGTTGCATAGTCCACCAGAACCAATATAAAGCGGTACCCTCGTGTCGACCGATCTAATGGCCCGACGAGATCCATCCCAATTCTTTCAAACGGGGTCTCGATTAATGGTAGGGGGCGCAAGGGCGCTTTTGGAATGGCCGCTGGATTTACTAACTGGCATTCGCGGTACGCCGCACACCACTTACGGACGTCGCCGCGAATCCCTGGCCAATAGAATCGGGCCATTATCCGGGCGAGTGTTTTATCCTGCCCGAGGTGTCCTGCCATGGGATTAAAGTGGGCCGCCTGGAATACCAATTCCCGGCGGCTCTTTGGAATTAACAACTGGGTGACACGCTCCTTCGTCTGAGTGTCCTGCGTCACTCGGTATAACCTATCCTTTAAAATGGAAAAATAGGGGAAGGTCGGGGTGGCATTCGGCTGGAGCGTTTGACCATCGATTACTCTCACTTGGTCAAACGCGTGTCGCAGAGTTTCGTCTCGCGATTGTTCCAGTGGGAAATCCGTGAAGAATTCCCCAATAGAAAGAGGAGGGGCCGGGGGCTCCTCACTCTGTCGCGGAGATGACGTAGACGGCTCTGCGACCGCAGCTCCAGCCAAAACGACACCGGGCCCCCCCCCGTTAACTGGCAGGACCCACTCTTTACTAGGTGTGCCATCAACCCCCGAAATCCCGGCCAATCAGTCCCCAAGATCAAAGAGTGGGTAAGGCGAGGATTAACCGCCGCCTTCACTATAGATTTTTCCCCTCTGAAATATATGTGGACCGACACCAACGGGTAGCAGTGAACATCCCCGTGCACACACAACACCTTCACCCCTTGTGCTCCCCCCAATGCCTCGTCTTGCACCAGGCTTTGGCGGATCGAGGTCTGGTTGCACCCTGAATCCACCAACGCCTGATATGTCGCCCCTTGTACACTTACCGGTATGCGATACGCTCCGGCCTGATCGAGGGCAGCCTCTGGCGCGTCGGGGATCCGCACCACCGCCCCCACCTCCATCGCGGCACACTGTTGCTGCAGGTGGCCCGGTTCCCCGCAGCGCCAGCAAACCGGCCCGGGCCTCCCCTCTGCAGCTGTGGATTGAGGGTCACTCACCTGAGGGGGGGAGAGACAGACACAGAAGGGAGAAACGGGAGGGCACCACGGGTGCGGCGGGCCGGCTGGGGTGGAGCCGGCCCCCGCCTCCGAGGTGGGGGAATGGGGTGAGGACGGGACACAGGAGGAGGGGGGAGAGAGAGAGAAGAGGGAGAGAGAGAAGAGGAGAGAGAAGATGATGTCCTCCGTTGTCCTGCCACCGGGACAGCTGCCAGATGATCCTCCGCCAGTCCTACGGCCTGATCCAGCGACGCCGGGCGGTGGCACTGGACCCACTCCGCGGTTCCAGCGGGTAGGCGGGCAATGAACTGTTCCAGCGCCACCTGGTCGATGATCCCCTCGGCGTCGCGATCTTCGGCCCTCAGCCACCGCCAGCAGGCGTCCCGGAGCTGCTGGCCGAACGCGAACGGGCTGCCGACTTCCTCCATTCGTAGCGCGCGGAAGCGCTGGCGCTGCTGCTCCGGCGTGCGCCCCACGCGCTGGAGGACAGCCCGGCGAAGGTCGGAGTAGGCCAGCCGGTGGTCGGCGGGGAGCTGTAGTGCGGCTAACTGCGCCTCTCCCATCAGGAGGGGGAGGAGGCGCGCCGCGCGCTGCTCCATCGGCCACCCCGAGGCTTCGGCGACCTGTTCGAATAACGCGATGAATGCCTCGGGGTCGTCCTGCGGGCCCATCTTAGTCAAGGTGATGGGAGATGGGCCCGCGGCCGGGGCGCTGGTGGATCCCGCCGATGCGAGGAGGCGCCGGAACGCCTCTCGGTCTTCCTGTTGAGCCATGGCGAGGGCGTGGACCAAGTCCGCGAACGGGGAGGATTCCATGGGGCTGCAGGACAGGTGCTCCACCTTTTCCCGGGTTTCGGCACCACTGTGGTGTGTACAAGGTGTGGGTGGAGCACAGAAGACGGCAGGACAGAGATCAGGATGACAACTGGGTTTTATTGCCAAACTTTTCAGTCTAACACACAGAATTCAGTCTAAGAGGCTGACGCGCACACACAGACTGTCGTCTCCTCTGGATCATCACTCCCCTCTGCTCTCACTTTCCCTCCTTAAATAGGGCGCGGTTTACTGGGGAGAACACACACAAAACATAGGTTAATCACACTCAGGTGAAGCGATTCTGCCACTTACCTTCCCTGACTCCGCCCTCCTGTCACAGACCGGCGCTTGACCACGCCCCCGCTGCCACACAGCATGACTCAGCTCGCTTCAGCCCTGCTTAGCCCCTAAAACTCGCACCGTTTTGGAGTGGGGCTGAAGCGAGCCAAACCGAGCTGAGTGAGGCTAGGGGCGTGAGCAGACACTCCCCTGTGCACTGATTGGTGAGGAGGAGTGTCCTCACATGCCCACACACGCCCCGCGAGCACGCTGGGATCTGTAAACACCGTAAACCCAGAAGAAGGAGAATTACGAGAATTTCTGAAGCCTTATGCGCCTCGCCTCATCTATACGCTCTTGCCAGTATCTGTTGGCGTTGTCGGTGACAACAAGCCACAGCACCAAGACCAGCAACACTAACGACTCCATGTCCTCCATGTTTATTGTTTACTATCCGGGTCGTGAGACTACCGCTTAAAAGCTCACTGATGTCACTGTTTGTGCTGCTTAACGACATCACGTGACGTCCACCCACTTTCGCTAACTCCACCCAATGTGTCCACCCACTTCCAGCCAGCACGGTTCAGCGCGGTTGTAGTCGAAATGCAACTCCAACAGCCCCGCTCAGCTCGACTCAGCACGGCACGGCTCAGCCCGACTCAGCCACCGTTTGTAGTGGAAAAGCGGCATAATAAGCATTTCATTCAAAAGACTAAAACTAAATAAAAAATGGCTGCCAAAAACACTGCTGCAAAAACACCATCACTCGTTGTCGATTGTGTAATTTCCATCATATAGGAATTGCTACGTTAAGCAGCTAGTTGATTCTGTCTCGGTCCAACAATGCCAGGCCTCTATGGCCATGTGGGGCGCCAAAGGTCGGGCACTCATTGATGTGGGATGAAGGACTTGGTCCTCCCCCAGCCTGTTCGGAGGCGGTTGAGCCGAACCCATGCCTTCCGCGGGAGGGTATGTCCAGGTGGTATTAGAGAAGGGGTACTGATGAAGGAGTGCAGGTTGGTGTTTAAGTCCTTCCATTCATCGCTCCATCTCCTTTCCATCCATGTGTCGGAGGCAGGGCCAGATCTTCTAAGCGCGGCAGCTCTAGTGGCGAAATGTTGCCTCGAGATCCATTGGAGTGTGTCCTGCAGTGCTGGAATGATGCTATTTCTGCCAGGTTGAATTGCCTTCTCTGCGAGTTTGAGGACCTGAAAGTCGTGCCTTATTTTTGATGGATGGATTCCGGATAGTACGGGTAGCATCTCTGTTGGAGTTAGCTTCAGAGTGCCAGAGATGATGTGCATTGCTTTATTGAGGACAACATTGACTGATTTAGTGTGGATACGAGGAGACCAGGCCGCTGCAGCATATTCGGCAGTAAAGTACACAAGTGCGAGAACTGATGTGCACAACATAGTGAAACTGGCTCCCCACTCTAGGCCACAGAGTTTCCTTATTAGGTTGACGCGCTTGGATGTTTTGTTGGCGACGTTCTTTAAGTGAGGCCCAAATGTTAAGCTGCGGTCAAGTGTGACGCCCAGGTAAACAGGTACAGGGTCAAATTTTAGCTTCTTGCCCTCCATTCTCACTTCAAGCTCCATTTTGGCAAGTCGGGTCAACAGGTGGTAGATCGAACAGACAGTCTTTGACTCGCTTACTTTCAGATGCCAAAGACGAAAATAGCTGCAGAGAAATCTGCCTCTAGAATGGTCTGGATCTCCTCGTATGTTTTGGCTTGGGCCGCAATTGCACTGTCATCCGCATATAGGTACTTAGTTGCCGAGGTGGCGGGGTAGATGTTGAAGAGGATGGGAGCAAGTACAGATCCCTGTGGTAAGCCGTTTCGGAGCTGGCGATTTCTGCTTCGCTCACCGCTTGAGTTGGTGACATAGAAGGATCGGTTCTGGAGCATGAGCATAATGAACTTCACAAGCTTCACATCAAGGATCATTTGTAGGAGCTTCAGATAGAGACCACGACGCCACACTGTGTCGTAGGAGGCTGTTAGATCGATGTATACAACTCCAACTTCAAGCTGAGAACCTCTACGTGGTGATCCTAGTAACGACTTAGGTCGGCTAATCTCAGCAACTCAATTTCCAGATCAAGGAAGCCAATATATATATATACAACCCTGATTCCAAAAAAGTTGGGACAAAGTACAAATTGTAAATAAAAACGGAATGCAATGATGTGGAAGTTTCAAAATTCCATATTTTATTCAGAATAGAGCATAGATGACATATCAAATGTTTAAACTGAGAAAATGTATCATTTAAAGAGAAAAATTAGGTGATTTTAAATTTCATGACAACAACACATCTCAAAAAAGTTGGGACAAGGTCATGTTTACCACTGTGAGACATCCCCTTTTCTCTTTACAACAGTCTGTAAATGTCTGGGGACTGAGGAGACAAGTTGCTCAAGTTTAGGGATAGGAATGTTAACCCATTCTTGTCTAATGTAGGATTTTAGTTGCTCAACTGTCTTAGGTCTTTTTTGTCGTATCTTCCATTTTATGATGCGCCAAATGTTTTCTATGGGTGAAAGATCTGGACTGCAGGCTGGCTAGTTAAGTACCCGGACCCTTCTTCTATGCAGCCATGATGCTGTAATTGATGCAGTATGTGGTTTGGCATTGTCATGTTGGAAAATGCAAGGTCTTCCCTGAAAGAGACATCGTCTGGATGGGAGCATATGTTGCTCTAGAACCTGGATATACCTTTCAGCATTGATGGTGTCTTTCCAGATGTGTAAGCTGCCCATGCCACACACACTAATCCAACCCCATACCATCAGAGATGCAGGCTTCTGAACTGAGCGCTGATAACAACTTGGGTCGTCCTTCTCCTCTTTAGTCCGAATGACACAGCGTCCCTGATTTCCATAAAGAACTTCAAATTTTGATTCGTCTGACCACAGAACAGTTTTCCACTTTGCCACAGTCCATTTTAAATGAGCCTTGGCCCAGAGAAGACGTCTGCGCTTCTGGATCATGTTTAGATACGGCTTCTTCTTTGAACTATAGAGTTTTAGCTGGCAATGGCGGATGGCACAGTAAAGTGTGTTCACAGATAATGTTCTTTGGAAATATTCCTGAGCCCATTTTGTGATTTCCAATACAGAAGTATGCCTGTATGTGATGCAGTGCTGTCTAATGGCCCGAAGATCACGGGCACCCAGTATGGTTTTCCAGCCTTGACCCTTACGCACAGAGATTCTTCCAGATTCTCTGAATCTTTTGATGATATTATGCACTGTTGATGATGATATGTTCAAACGCTTTGCAATTTTACACTGTGGAACTCCTTTCTGATATTGCTCCACTATTTGTCGGCGCAGAATTAGGGGGATTGGTGATCCTCTTCCCATCTTTACTTCTGAGAGCCGCTGCCACTCCAAGATGCTCTTTTTATACCCAGTCATGTTAATGACCTATTGCCAATTGACCTAATGAGTTGCAATTTGGTCCTCCAGCTGTTCCTTTTTTGTACCTTTAACTTTTCCAGCCTCTTATTGCCCCTGTCCCAACTTTTTTGAGATGTTTTGCTGTCATGAAATTTCAAATGAGCCAGTATTTGGCATGAAATTTCAAAATGTCTCACTTTTGACATTTGATATGCTGTCTATGTTCTATTGTGAATACAATATCAGTTTTTGAGATTTGTAAATTATTGCATTCCATTTTTATTTACAATTTGTACTTTGTCACAACTTTTTTGGAATCGGGGTTGTGTATATATATATATATATATATATATATATATATATATACACACAGTGGTGCTTGAAAGTTTGTGAACCCTTTAGAACTTTGTATATTTCTGCATAAATATGACCTAAAACATCATCAGATTTTCACACAAGTCCTAAAAGTAGATAAAGAGAACCCAGTTAAACAAATGAGACAAAAATATTATATTTGGTCATTTATTTATTGAGGAAAATGATCCAATATTACATATCTGTGAGTGGCAAAAGTATGTGAATCTTTGCTTTCAGTATCTGGTGTGACCCCCTTGTGCAGCAATAACTGCAACTAAACATTTCTGGTAACTGTTGATCAGTCCTGCACACCGGCTTGGAGGAATTTTAGCCCATTCCTCTGTACAGAACAGCTTCAACTCTGGGACGTTAGTGGGTTTCCTCACATGAACTGCTCACTTCAGGTCCTTCCACAACATTTTGATTGGATTAAGGTCAGGACTTTGACTTGGCCATTCCAAAACATTAGCTTTATTCTTCTTTAACCATTTTTTGGTAGAATGATTTGTGCGCTTAGGGTCATTGTCTTGCTGCATGACCCACCTTCTCTTGAGATTCAGTTCATGGACATATGTCCTGACATTTTCCTTTAGAATTCACTGGTATAATTCACAATTCATTGTTCCATCAATGATTGCAAGCCATCCTGGCCCAGATGCAGCAAAACAGGCCCAAACCATGATACTACCACCACCATGTTTCACAGATGGGATAAGGTTCTTATGCTGGAATGCAGTGTTTTCCTTTCTCCAAACATAACGCTTCTCATTTAAACCAAAAAGTTCTATTTCTGTCTCATCTGTCCACAAAACATCTTTCCAATAGCCTTCTGGCTTGTCCACATACATGTGGACAACTGAACTATTAAAACTTAACTATATAAAAATTAGGTGTACTGGGTTTATTGTAAACCAAAGTATTTGACTCATATCACAAGTCCATAAAAGTTAGCTTGATCACATTCCCAGTGCAATACTGTTCCCACAGCAGAGTTTGAACATAAAGTACAATCAGGACTAGAACGTAAACCCATTCTGTATAATCTATAAGGTGTGGCATAACATCTATGGATTATTTTAAGGTTGATCAGCTGGTGGCCTAAATTCCTGGATGTGTTGTTTATATTCGACCATATTCTTTGCCAATTTGGCTCAGTGTTTTTAATCTCCCTGTCCCAAATGTCTGTGATGGGTAGTAGTTTACATTGAGAGCATACGAGTGTGTTGCCTCTAGAATGGTCTGGATCTCCTCGTATGGTTTGGCTTGGGCCGCAATTGCACTGTCGTCCGCATATAGGTACTTAGTTGCCGAGGTGGCGGGGTAGTCCGCGGTGTAGATGTTGAAGAGGATGGGAGCATCCTTGTGACCCATCCCTGAGACCACTGTCTGGCGTTGAACCACTCAGACAGTGGGTGTGTCTGAATTTGTGCATCACACTTCAAGCCACATGCCACCACCTTAATCTTAAAGAAAAAATGTAGAGACTGGAAGGTCAAACATTTGTCTCAGATCTTGAAAGGAAAGAAGACCATTATCACCACATATATTTTCTAAAGTGTTGACACCCTTCGCTGCCCAGGGAACAAATTTGAAAGGTTTATCCACAGTTAAAATAAGGGGATTATTCCACAAGGGGACTAGGTTATGAAACATAGGCATATTGCCAAGAAGTTTCTGTACTTTACACCATACCAAGAGGGAGTATGATGATATGTCCATAATGGCGGTGCGCGTGGTTGCAGCGGCTTACGGCTCTCCTTTTCAGTGCTCTTTTTTTTGTTTGTTTTTGTATTTCTTTCTTGCTTGTTTGTGCACCATCGGTTCTGCGAACATCCAGTACACCCACCAGACACTTTTAGCGATCAGTGACCAACACCAGATATCTGTTTCGAGCGACTTTCTCTTCACGCATAACATCCCAGATGACATAGCGAGACCGCCGGGCTCTCCGTGGATTGTTGTCGAGTCTAGGAGGCGACGCAGATGGAGGAGGGAGAGGAAGCAGAAGCGGGGCTGCAGGTCCGGTGCTATGCTAAGGCTAAGAAAACAACCACACAAGCCACCTCTACCGAGCTTGTATCTCTCCAATGCCAGATCCCTGGTACATAAAACGGATGATCTGGAATTACAACTCGCTGGAAATCGCTATGCTCGGGACTGCTGTGTTTTAATTATCACAGAAACCTGGCTTCATCCGGAAATACCCGATGCTAGGTTGCAGCTAGCAGGCCACACTCCGCTCTGCTGGGATAGAAATGGGAACTCCGGTAAGATTAGAGGAGGGGGGCTCTGTATTTATGTGCATGACAGTTGGTGTAACAATGGAACAATTATAGATAAACACCATTCCCCAGACCTCGAGTACATGTCTGTAAGATGCCAGCCTTTTTTTCTACCGAGAGAGCTGACTGTGGTGATTGTCACAGCTGTGTACATTCCACCTGACGCCTGTGTAAACACAGCGCTCTCTCTCCTGCTGAACACCTTTGACAAACAGCAGCGGGCCCACCCTGATGGTGTTCACATAATCGCAGGAGACTTTAATAAGGCCAACTTGAAGACTGTACTGCCGAAGTTTTACCAACATGTTAAGTGTTCTACTAGAGGGGAGAACACTCTGGATCATGTTTACTCCAACATCAAGCATGCATACAGAGCCATACCCCTCCCCCACCTCGGCCAGTCAGATCATCTTTCCCTCCTGCTCTCCCCAGCCTACACCCCCTCAGACGCAGAGTCAGGCCCACCACAAGGACTATCACAACCTGGCCTGACAATGCACTCTCCAAACTATAGGACTGCTTTAAACAGACAGATTGGGACTTATTTGAACACCAGGAGCTGGAGACATTCACAGAAGCGGTGCTGGACTATATCAAGTTCTGCATCGGGAATGTGACTGTGGATAAAAACATTCAGGTCTTCCCAAACCAGAAACCCTGGATGACCAGCCAGGTCCGCTCACTCCTCAGGGCTCGTGATGCTGCCTTCAGGTCAGGTGATAGAGCTCTGTACAGAGCTGCTCGAGCTGATCTGAAAAGAGGCATAAGGCGGACCACAGGCTGTGCATAGAATCCCACCTGTCCAGCAACAACACACGGGAGGTGTGGCAGGGCATTCAGGACATCACAAACTTCAGAGACTGTGATGCGCCAACAGGAGACTGGAGTGCGCCGCTAGCAGAGGAGCTAAATCGCTTCTTTGCTCGCTTTGAAACATCTCAGCAGTACTCATCTGCTCCTGCCCTGCCCCCACCACCACACAGTTCCTACACCACTCCTTTCACTGTACAGGAGCACGATGTCAGACAGGTGCTCCTGGCAGTGAACCCCAAGAAAGCTACTGGCTCAGATGGTGTACCTGGTAAGGTGCTCAGAGCGTGCACCCACCAGCTCGCCCCTACCTTCACCAGGATCTTTAACCTCTCCCTGGCTCAGGCAGTCATCCCACCCTGCCTAAAATCTGCAACAATAATCCCAGTGCCGAAGAAGTCTCCCATCACCAGCCTGAATGATTACCGCCCTGTGGCCCTCACCCTGGTAATCATGAAGTGCTTCGAGAGACTAGTTCTTCAGCACATCAAGGACCACCTCCCCCCAGACTTCGACCCCTACCAGTTCGCATATCGCACAAACAGATCCACAGAGGATGCCATCGCCGTAGCTCTCCACTCTGCGCTAAATCACCTGGAGCAGCAGCAGAGCTACGTCCGCATACTCTTTGTGGATTACAGTTCAGCTTTTAATACAATAATCCCGGACATCCTTATTAGAAAACTGGACACTCTCGGCCTCCCCCCTCTCACATGTGCCTGGTTAAAGGACTTTCTTACTAACCAGCCCCAGACTGTGAGACTTGGCCCCCACTTCTCTTCCACCCGCACTTTGAGCACCGGCTCTCCACAGGGCTGTGTGCTGAGCCCCCTCCTGTACTGCCTCTACACCCACAACTGTAGTTCGACCCACAACAACAACCTCGTCGTCAAGTTTGCTGACGACACCACAGTGGTCGGACTCATCTCAAAGGGAGACGAGGCAACCTACAGAGAGGAGATCCTGAAGTTGGCAGCCTGGTGTTCAGAAAATAGCCTCGCTCTGAACACCAAGAAAACCAAAGAGCTCATTGTTGACTTCAGGAAGCACAGCACCAACCTAGCCCCCCTCTACATCAACAACGTGTATGTGGAGAGGGTCCACACCTTCCGGTTTCTCGGCGTCCTCATCTCCGCCGACATTTCCTGGTCAGTAAACATCACAGCAGTCATTAAGAAGGCTCAGCAGCAGCTACACTTCCTGAGAGTCCTCAGGAAGTACAACCTAAACTTCAACCTGCTGCTGACCTTCTACCGCTCATCCATCGAGAGCCTGCTGACGTACTGTATTACAGTGTGGTACGGCAGCTGCACTGCTGTAGACAGGGAGAGGCTCCAGAGGGTAGTTAAGGCAGCACAAAAGATCATTGGCTGCCCTTTCCCCTCCCTGATGGACATTTACACTTCCCGCTGCCTTAGCAGAGCTAAAAACGTTATCAAGGACAGCTCCCACCCTGGCTTTGATCTGTTTGGCCTGTTGCCCTCAAGGAGGCACTACAGGTACATCAGGACAAAGACAAACCGATTCAAAAACAGTTTCTTTCCAAAAGCCATAACTGCCCTGAACTTGGATATGCTCTGACTTTATAGTCTATTTATTTTACTATGTGACTCTCCTCGTGCAATAATTTATAATGTGCAGTACTTCATAAGGGACTCTCTCTGTGCAATACTTTTATAACGTGCAATACCTCATTCCATAATGTGAAACACAGCACATTCACCTCACCTCAGGACTGTGCACCTTACACACAATACATACACCTCAGGACTGCACCTTACACACAACACATACACCTCAGGACTGTGCACCTTACACACAACACATACACCTCAGGACTGTGCACCTTACACACAGCACACACACCTCAAGTCTGTGCACCTACCTTACCTTGCAATACTTCATAAATGTGTAATATTTTATAATGTGAATCTCTCATGCAATAATTTATAATGTGACTCTCTCTGTGCAATAATTTATATGTGCAATACCTCACTCCATAATGTGTAACAACAAATACACCTCAGGACTGTGCACCTTACCCCCCTTACACACATCCCCCCCCCCCTTTCCTCTCTCTCTACACGTGGTTTTGCACTGTTATTGGAGATGCTTTAATCTCATTGTACATGTGTATAGTGACAATAAAGGCATTCTATTCTTCTATTCTACATACTTCCTAGCCTGGCACTTATGTTCCTGTGTTTCTGTTTAATATACCAAAGATCCTGCAACCTATGGGGTGCTGCTATAGCTTCCTCTATAACTCTCCAAGGTACTTTAGAGTTCACATTTGTCCAAGTACGCAACACCTGGAGTTGAAAAGCCCAGTGATAAAATTTAAAATTTGGGAGGGCCAGCCCTCCCTCTAACTTAGGACATTGCAAGGTAGTTGATTTAATTTTTGCCCTTTTGCCATTCCACAAAAATTTGGAAGTCATAGATTGAACTAGAAATTTTGCAGGGGGGGGGCTGGTAACAAAAAATTAAAAATTTAACCGGGGCAATATGTTCATCTTAATAATAGAGATCCTTCCTTGTAAAGACAAAGGTAGAATACTCCATCTTTGCACATCACCTTTGATCTTCTGGAGCATTTTTGTATAATTATCATAAACTGTTTTCGATAAATTTGTGTATGTATCCACACCAAGGTAGTGCATGGTAATGTGGGTGCAATTGGTCTTAAGTGATCAGTCTCATTAAATCAGTGTTTAATAATAAATTACCAAACAGCTAAATTATGGTATATTCCAAATTATTATGATCACTACTGATGCAGCAATAATGTATTACTTTCCGTATTACTTAGACACTACAGCCAATAGCATTCATATACACTTGGGTGAAGGCAATTTGGAGTTCTTTGAGATTGTGTGACTTCAAGAATACAGTAGCAAAAACGGACAAGCACAGTTTAACAGAATAATTGAATTTATTACAACAATGATACTAAATGGGTAATAGCAGTTGAATACATTCAATATGGTCAGCAGCAATATATATACACAAAGCATAAACAGTGAGGTAGTACTTGATGAGCGTGTGTCTGTGTGTGTGTGAGGGGGGAAGCAAGGGGGAGAGATAGAGAGGAGGAGACAGAGTTTGAATGTGCGCACGGGAGGATGCGCTGTAAAGTTTGGAATGTTATCTTAGGTGTTGGGGGAAGGGAAAATCACCTCGTGGTCTTCTTGAGACAAAGGAATTCATCGTGGTTGCTAATCCACTCCCTATAACATTACCAAATCCACTGAAACCTTGATGAGGTCAAAATGTGTGTAATAAAGAAATTAAGGGATGTTAGAAAAGATAGAAAAAGAGCATGCAACAACCTATTAAAACAACGGAGAGAACAATGTAGGACCACAATGATCAACTCGACACTGAGTGTCTACAGTGTGCACAATTAACCCTTTGGTGACTGACCCCTTGAAAATGGTTCCTCCAGGAACGATGACGTTTCAGTTGTCAAGACAACGGAAAAACTAAAATACAAGAGCATTTTGTTTTGTGCACAAGAGCATTGTGACGTATCTTTCTGTTTTTGTATTTTAGTTTTTCCGTTGTCTTGACAACTGAAAAGTCATCGTTCCTGGAGGAACCATTTTCAAGGGGTCAGTCACCAAAGGGTTAAACAGTTTGAGTTTAAATTCACACTTCATAAAGCTAATTCCTAAGACTAGTTTGCCCAAATGCCAGCCTTACTTCCAGTATCGATGTCTCTATGCAGGATATGCAGAGATGTCCCGAAGTTTCACGGAAAGCTTGTGGTTCGCTTCTGTAAAGGGCAGAGAATTCTTGATCCGAAGCTTCGTCGTTCGTGAGGAAGAGTCTCTGATCAATAATGTGCACAGCGATCAAGTCAGAAGGAATCCGGTTGCTTCTAACTTTTAATTAACTGCTTGGGCTGCAGTCATAAGGTTATTTATAATAAACAAATAAAATCGGTTGTAACTCAATTGAGTGAGATGGCGCAACTTGGGTACTCTTTACTGTAGGGTATATGTATGTGCAATTGGTCTTAGGTGATTAATCTCATTAAATCAGTCTCATTGAATCATACCATTGAATCAGTCTCATTGAAAATACCATTAATTTTGGCATTTAATAATAAATTACCAAACAGCTACATGTTTTACTTACCATATTACAAAGACAGCCAATAGCACTTACGTACACTTTCGAGTTCTTTGAAATTGTGTGACTTCAAAAATATTGAGAGCAACAAATAAACATAGTTTCAATAATAATTGAATTTATTATAACAATGATGTACATTCAATAAAGTCAGCAGATATATACATATAAGCAAGCATAAACGGTGTGTGAGAGAGTATGATTGGAATCTTATCTGAGGTATGTGTGTGTGTTTGTGTGTGAGGGAAAGAAAGGTGTGTGTGTTATCTGAGGCATGGGGGTCACCACGTGGCTTGAACAAAGAATTAGCACGTATTGCTAATGAGACAAAAGAATTAGGCGTAGTGGCTAACCCACTCCCTATAACATTACCAAATTCACTGAAATCTTGATGAGGTCAAAATGTGTGTAATAAGGAAATTAAGGATGTTAATAAGGATAGCAAGAGCATGCAAAAACCTATCTATTAAACAACTGAGAAAACGTAGAACAATGATCAATTCACACCAAGTGTCTACAGTGTGCACAATTAAACAATTCCTGAGTTTAAATTCACACTACTTCATAAAGCTAATTCCTAAGACTAGTCTATGCCCAAAATGCCAGTCTTAGTATCTTGCTCCTATGCAAGATTACAGAGATGTTCCAAAACTTCTGAGTCCACCGGAGCACGTGGGTCGTTTCCGTGGAAAAGCAGAGCATTTCTTGGTCCGAACTTCAGCGTTCGTGAGGAAAAGTCTCTGATCAAACAATGTGCACAGCCCTTTAGTCAGAAGGAATCCGGTCGCTTCTAACTTTAAATTAAAATTTCTAAAACACTCATTTGTGGTTGCTTTTCTGTTCTATTGTTTCCTGATCTATGTATATAGCATTTTAGCATTAACTTAAGACGTCTACGTCTTACAAAACAACCTTAGCATTATCCCTGTACACTCAGTGACTTGTCAAGTCAAATCTCTCTGGGAACTCTTACCACTGAAATTGTGTACATTTCTCTCTCTTTTAGCAATTATCCTGTAGGATAAAAAGGGGGGGGGGGATGTGAAGGAAATTTAGTGGATGAACATTTCTATTCTGTGTTTGTAGGAGCCATTTATTTTCACCAATAGGTAGGTTTAGTGTAGTTTTAGTCACTAGGGGGAGCACTTCACTTTTAGCATAGGTTATGCAGGCACAGGTATATTACAGGTGCCTGTAATTAGAGTTAAGGAAGGCTTGGACTGGGGAAGACACGGTTTTTACCTTAGCCATGTGGACCAGCCAAAATATCTAACACAGCACGGCGGTGAACTAGCTTTTATATTAAATTATATTTTGTAATAAACGGGGAACAACCCCAAAAGGATACAACCAGCTGGACATTCCATTGTTTGCTGCGTGTTGAGAACACCTGCAGTCCAGGCTGAGGCTTACAGGGTAGCCTCCACAGTGTTTGTGTGTTGAGCTCAAGTGGCCTAGTGTACTGAGAAAGTTGTTTTTCCCATGCTGTAATCGCCTTTCTGTGGCCTTGGTGGTGATAAGCAGGGTGCCCGAGTTCTCCCTCACTACACATCTGCCTGCACATAGAGCATTCCAGGTGCACGCTTTAGCAAAGCTTCATAGAAAATCTTGAGCTAATCACGTGAAGATGCAAGCAGTAAGCGAATGCCTTTAGAGTATAATAGATAACAGCCACTAAAACACAGCTCAGAGTTCGCATACTCTCGGCGTCACTGAAGTGGTGTCTTCTGTTCTCCTTTACCATTTTTTTTTAAAAATTTTTTAAAGATTTTTTGGGGGGCTTTTTTCACCTTTATTGGATAGGACAGTGTAGAGACAGGACAGGAAATGAGTGGGAGAGACGGGGAGGGATCGGGAATGAGCTCGGGTCGGAATCGAACCCGGGTCCCTGGATTTATGGTATGGCGCCTTAGCCACCTGAGCCACGACACCCCCCTCCTTTCCCATTTTATAGGGTCTACTACAATAAATACCTTGAGACAACGGTTAAGTGTTCTGAAGTGTTTATTAGAAGTTTCCATTACAGTATGAACTGGAAAGACAGAACAATACTTCACTAGAGTTTGTTAGGGAAGCTTAAGCCAGTAATTGGGGAAATGAGAGACTGCCAAATTTCAGTAGGAGGGAGACAGGGTACTGTGAATCTTGGGAGCTGTTGTTCAAAGTGTCAAGTTTCTGTATAGTGCTTTTAACAATAAACATGGTCACAAAGCAGCTTTACAGAATTTGAATGAATTAAAACGTGACCTACTTTTATCCCTAATCTATCCCCAATGAGCAAGCCTGTGGCGACAGTGGCAAGGAAAAATGCCCTCAGCTGACATGAAGAAACCTCAAGAGGAGCCAGACTCAAAAGGGAACACATCCTCATTTAGACAGACATGACTAACATTAACAGTTTTAACATTTCATTGATGTGATCTCTTCATTGATGGAAACTTGAGTGCAAAACTGTTCATGACATTCTTGATATGAGCACTGTGTGAGATGGCTGCCTCTCCAGTAGCTCTGTAGCTTTTAGCTCTTTAAACCTCTTTCCACCTTTTTTTTTTTTTAACTTTTCTGCTCTTCTTACAAAGACAGGCTGTTTTACTTATACAACATGGATATTTTTTTAACTAACACGCAACCAGGAGCCAGTTCTCACTTATTCGAGAGATGAGCTGCTGGCCCTGAAAACAATGGGATGAGCCGGGATACGACACCCCATCCCGGCGGAGCTGAGGAGGAAACCCAGGGGCTGCAAAGCTGGAGCTAAGCTAAAGGCTAGGCTAGCAGACAACCGGTGGTGCTGCAAACCATCCATTCCCTCCGTTATCACAGGGAACGCGAACTTACTGCCGCATAAAGTTGACGAGCTTTCCGCTCCGAAACAACCAGTGGATTTACCAGGAGAGCAGCTTATCTTTACGGCGACATGGGTAACACCTTGTACCGGATGCTAACGTGGATCTGCGGGGATTCACTGCTGTGAGCCAACAGACACTGACATGTGGGAAAAGCAAAGGTGGGGGACTCATGTTAACAACTGCTGGTGTAACCCATGACAGCTCCATAAAGAGAGTTTTATGTTGTCCGGACTTGGAGCTGCTAGCCATTGCTTGCGGCCATATCTGCCGAGGAAGTTCAGTCACATGATCATCTGTGTTTACATCCCTCCGAGGGCAGATGCAGCCACTGCATGTGAGGATTCACTATCACAGCAAGGCTGCAGACACAGCACAGCACTTATGATCAGTTCTGGGGACTTTACACATGCTACTTTGGACTCTACTTTGGCTGCTTTTTTACCAGGCTGTGGATTGTCCAACAAGGAACAGGACAATTGACTTGCTGTATGCTAATGTGAGGGATGCATACAGAGCCACACCCCTGCCCCCACAAGGGAAGTCTGACCACAACCTGGTTCTTCTACAGCTGAAGTACACCCCCCGGTTCAAAGGCAGTCTGCAACAACTAGTTCCATCAGGAGGTGGTCCCCTGAAATGGAAGATGCCCTCAGAGACTGCTATGACATCACAGACTGAGATGTGCTGCTTGGCACACACTGAGGACAGAGGGGCCGACACTGATTACCTCAGCTTCTGTGCAGATGCGGTCTCCCCCACCAAGACTGTATGGTGTTACCTTAAGAAGCCATGGGTAACAGGAAGTCAAAGCTGTCCTCAACAGGAAGGCTGCCTTCAGGAGCAGGGATAGGGAGGTGATGAAAGCAGCACAGCAGGAGGTAAAACGCTGCATAAGGGAAGCTAAAGACAGCTACAGGAGAAAGGTGGAGCAGAAGCTGGAGAACAGCATGAGGGAGGTCTGGGAAGGTGTGAAAACCATCACAGGCCACAATACAAAGACCAGAGTCATTGAGGGGACAGGGCGAATGAGTTGAATGGCTTTAATCAGTTCAACCAGCCAACATCCCCCCCACCCTCTCCTTCACTGCAGCCCTCTCTCCTTCCCTCAACACGCCTCCCCCCAGTCATCACAACAGCCCCCTCCTCTCCCTCATCCCCCACCTCACAGATTCCTCCATGCATTACTGCAGACTAGGTCAGAGGTCAATTGAAGCTTCACCCCAGGAAAGCAGCAGGCCCAGACAAGGTGTCCCCCCCGACTACTGAAGACCTGCACTGCTGAACTGGGTGAACCACTCAAACATCTTCAACCTCAGCCTGCTGCTGGGGAGATTGCCCACCCTCTGGAAGACATCATGTATCGTTCCAGTTCCCAAAAAGAAAAATAGGCCCAGCAAGCTGAACGACTGCTGACCAGTGGCACTCACTTCACGTCTGATGTTGGAGCAGCTCTTCCTCAGCCTCCTCAGACCCCAGGTACAACATGTCCAGGACTGTCTGCAGTTTGCATACCGGGCAGGCATCGGTGTGGAAGATTGCCATCCTCTACACCAAGCCCACTCTCATCTGGATAAGGGAAATGGCACAATGAGGATCCTCTTCTTGGACTTCAAGTGCCTTCAACACCATCCAGCCCCTACTGCTTCAGGACAAACTGAACAGGATGCAAGTGGACCCCTGCCTGGTCACCTGGATCTCCAGCTACCTCACTGACAGGCCACAGTACATCAGGCTGAAGGACATCACATCTGACACTGTGATTAGCAGCACCGGAGCACCCCAGGGCACAGTGCTGGCCCCTCTTCTCTTCACCCTGTACACCACAGACTTCTGCCACAACTCAGAGCTGTCACATTCAGAAGTTTGCTGAGGACACAGCCATCGTTGGGTGCATCAGTGATAGAGAAGGAGTATTGGAGCCTGGTGAGGGACTTTGCTGTGTGGTGCAACAGGAACCATCTGCAGCTCAAGACCAAGGAGCTGGTCATTGACTTTGGGAGGTTCAGACTAAGGTCACGACCAGTTCTGATTGAGGGAGTCGAGGTGGAGGCTGTGGATTTCTACAAGTACCTCAGGCTGTAGCTGGACAGGACTTGCAACACCAAATCACTTATACAGGAAGGGACAGAGCAGGCTATACTTCCTTAGGAGACTGCGGTCCTTTAACATCTGCAGGAAACTCCTGTGGATGTTCTATCAGTCTGTGGTCACCAGTATCCTGTTTTACACCAGGGTGTGCAGCACATCCAAGGAGGACACACCGATCAGGCGGGCTGGCTCTATGGTCGGCCTGAAGCTGGGACTCTGGTGACAGTGGCAGAGAAGAGGTCTATGGACAAACTATTGAACATCATGGATGATGCCAGTCACCCTCTGCACACAGTCATCAGCAACCAGAGGAGCCTGTTCAGTGACCTGTTCCTTCCCAAGTGCAGGACGAACAGACTCAAACTCCTTTATTCCTCATGCAATCAGACTGTACAACTCCTCTCTAGGGAGGAGGGGTAACAGGAGGACAGAAAGGAACAGTAGCCTAGCCTAACAATAAGCAATACTGGACAATGTGCAATATAAAGTGCAATATCTCTCCTGCCGCCCCCTTTTTTCATTTTTCCTCCTCCCCCCACCCCTTCCTCTCTTCCCCATATCTTTTTATATTTGTACATCTAAATACTTAATTTAATTTATCTAGAAGTTTTCCTCCAGGGGCGGCACAGTGGTGTAGTGGTTAACGCGGTTGCCTCACAGCAAGAAGGTCCGGGTTCAAGCCCCGTGGCCGGTGAGGGCCTTTCTGTGCGGAGTTTGCATGTTCTCCCCGTGTCCGTGTGGGTTTCCTCCGGGTACTCCAGTTTCCCCCACAGTCCAAAGACATGCAGGTTAGGTTAACTGGTGACTCTAAATTGACCATAGGTTGTCTGTGTCTATGTGTCAGCCCTGTGATGACCTCGTGACTTGTCCAGGGTGTACCCCGCCTTTCGCCTGTAGTCAGCTGGGATAGGCTCCAGCTTGCCCTGTAGAACAGGATAAAGCGGCGAGAGATAAATGAGATGAGTTTTCCTCCATTTCTTTTCTCTGTTTATCTGTAATGATACTGCTGGAATAAATTTCCCTGAGGGAGCCCTCCCAAAGGGATCAGTAAAGCTATCTAATCTAATGACAACTGCAGTCCTAAAGTTAAGTCAACTGTAGTCCTCAGCCATAAAAAGCATGACCAAGTGTCCAGAGCGTCCAAGTGGGACTTTCAGCTGTCCATATGGGGCTGTCCTCCATAGGAGTGATGCAACTTCAACCAGACACAGGGCACCAGGATGGATCAGGCAGGTACAAGGAGCAGAAGTAGTCAGCATCTTGATCCCAGGACCAACATGTAACTAAGAGGAACAGAAAACAGGTTGTTAGATATGCCCAATGTCACTTGCCTAAGTAGGAACAGTATACATATTGCACCAAGTATAAGCAGAGATTCTGGCAAAACGGACTGTGTCCGATTTCTGAACATTACTTGGAAGGCTGTTCCATAACTGTGGGGCTTTGGAAGAAAAGGCTCTGCCCCCTGATGTAGCCTTCACTATATGAGGTACCAGCAGATAGCCTGCACCTTTTGATCCAAGGAGGCATGGCAGGTCATAGAGGACCAGAAGTTCACTCAGGTACTGTGGTGCGAGACCATTCAGTGCTTTAAAAGGTCAATAGTAGTATTTTATAAATCAATATGAAATTTGATTAGGAGCCAATGCAGTGTGGATAAGACAGGAGTGATGGTCATATTTTCTAGTTCTAGTAAGGACTCTTGCTGCTGCATTTTGAACTAACTGGAGCTTGTTTATGCACTTATTGGAACATCCAGACAGTAAGGCATTACAATAATCCAACCTGGAGATAAAGCATGAACTAGTTTTTCTGCATCATGTAGTGACATTAAATTTCTTATCTTAGTAGCATTTCTGAGATGAAAGAAAGCTATCCAGGCGATGTTAGTGTGAGTTTCAAATGAAGGATTGGGGTCAATCACTCCGAGGTCTTTTACTGCTGCACGTGAAGAAACAGAAAGGCCATCCAGAGTTGCTGTGTAATCAGAAAACTTACTTCTAGCTGCATGTGGTCCGAGTACTTCAGTCTTGTCAGAGTTGAGCAGAAGGATGTTAATGAGCATCCGGTGTCTAATGTCCTTTACACATTCCTCAGTTCTATTAAAGTGCAAATCATGGGTAAATTCAGGAGCAAGATCAATGTAATTCTATTTTATATTAAACTTGTCAAATGTGTCATATTTTGTGCAATTTTTACCATGCACAATACCAGAAAAATTCAGTTGAAATCAAGACATTTAAGGTGAATTCAATCTGCCTCTGATGAAACTTGGCATTTGGATTTCCTGGCAAACATTGATTTTCGTGACGTCACATGTGGGATGCCTCCTTCTGAATCCTCCATCAGCGCTGGTTTGTTTGAGAAAACAACCTGGTGGTTTTCTGCAAATTTCAACGGTGTCACGTAATTATTAAAATGGTTAACAGATGCATCACAGGAGGGTGTAACACCACCATCTTGATGGGATTAGTACTCCTTATCCAGTCTTTTGGAAAACAATGAGAGAAATGGGAGCACTTCATGCAAGACACCCAGAAAAACTGGCTACAGACTACAGCATTATTTGCAGTACTCACTTCATAAAGCCCAACAACTGAACTATTTGCAGTGGGAAGTGAGCTTTGAGGCAACTTGATCTAAAAAGACAGTTCCATCTGTCAGAATGCCCAAAGTGACCATCTTCATCTGTCAGCATCACCAAAGGAGCCAGCCATGTTAGTCTCCCCTGACAGAAGGTGAAGTGCCACATCCATTGAGGCCCTCGAAGCAGAGGACCAAGCAGAGCAGAGAAAAAGACCAATGCCCCTTTTCCACCAAAGCAGTTCCAGGGCTGGTTCGGGGCCAGTGCTTAGTTTGGAGCTGGATTTTCTGTTTCCAGTAACAAAGAACTGGCTCTGGGGCCAGAAAAACGAGTTTCAGGCTAGCACCAACTCTCTGCTGGGCCGGGGGGCACGGAGTTGTTAAGACCAACAACAATAAGACCGCAAAAGATCAGCATTTTTAAGCAACGAGAAGCAGCAGCTGTACAAACGCTAAGTCATCCATTATTATTGTTGTTGTTGCTGCTTCTTCCGTGTTGTCTTTGCTTCGATATTCGCGCCAAGGTTTATGCAAACGTGGCGACGTAACTGACGTACACAGCGATGTAATGACGTGGCTTCCCTTAGCACCGCGAGCTATGGAAAAGCAAACTGGTTCTCAGCTGGCTCGCAAGTTGAACGAGTTGTGAACCAGCACTGGCCCCAAACCAGCCCTGGAACAGATTTGGTGGAAAAGGGGTACAAGAAAATCAGCAATTCACAAGTTGACTGTTGCCAGGGTAAGAAATAATTCTGACCTCTCAATCTTCATCCAAAAGGTGAAGTAACATGGCGCTCAGGTGACAATTCCATATTTCAATTAAAATAAATAATTGAATTAAAAAAAACCCCACCTCAACACGCTAGCTGCTAAACTGTCTACACAGGTTGTGCACTGAAACCATGCAAGCTCTCGGTCACAAATCTGGCTCCAGATTCACTTGGGATTTTTCCAGACAAGTTTTTTTTCTGCTGTAAACAGATGGCCTTGTGCAAAATTACCCTTCTGGTAGAATGTGTAAAGGGACATACTTTCATTAAAAATAAATGAAATATTGGTCCAGGATATGCACTTTAAGCCGGTGTCCCTCATCAGGTTGTGCAGAAACATACAAGTGTGTCATCAGCATAACAGTAGAAACTAATAAAACATTTACAAATATCACCTAGAGATAACAAAAGGGAGAGGAAAAAAAGTGGACCCAAGACAGAACCTTGTGGAACACTAAACTTCACTTCAGTAGGTCTAGAAAAAAAAACACCACCATTTACATCAAAGAGTTAACAGTTAAACAAGACCTGAGCCAGGAAAGGGCCATTCCCTTAACTCCAACATTTTTTCATCTATCCAGAAGAATGGAATGATGAGTGGTATCAAATGCTGCATTAAGGTCAAGCAACAAGACACAGCCCTGATCAAATGCCAAAAGTAGTTTACCACTTGAACCAGTGCCGTCTCTGTGCTATGATGTCTATATCCTGCCTGATACATTTCATAGATGTTATTCCTATGTAAATATGAGCATAACTTGTGCCACAGCTTTTTCAAGGATCTTGGAGATGAAGGGGAGGTTTGATATTGGCCGATGATTGGACAGCTGACCGGGATCGAGGTCAGGTTTATTTAATCAGGGGTTTGATAACTGCTGGTTTAAAGGATTTGGGTACATAAATTCTTTTAGGATTGGCTATTTATGTGGTTCAATTACAATGCCTTGAAAAAGTATTCATACCCCTTGAACTTTTTCACATTTTTTCCACCTTACAACCACAAACTTAAGTTTTTTTTTATTGAGATTTTATGTGATGGACCAACACAGAGTAGCACATAATTGTGAAGTGAAACAAAAATGGTCTTCAAAATTTTAAACAAATAAACTGAAAAATGGTGGTGTGCATTCATATTCAACCCCCTGTATTCTGATGCCTCTAAACACAATCCAGTGCAATCAATTGCCTTCAGAAGTCATCTAATTAGTTAGAGTCCTACTGTGTGTAATTTACTCTCAGCATAAATACACTTGTTCTGTGAAGGCCTCAGTGGTTTGTTAGAGAACACTGAAGAACAAACAGCATCATGAAGACCAAAGAACTCACCAGACAGGTCAGGGATAAAGTTCTGGAGAAGCTTAAGGCCAAGTTTACATTAAACCGTATCTGTCTCGTTTTCTTCGCGGATGCACTGTCCGTTTACATTAAAACGCCTGGAAACAGGAATCCGCCAGGGTCCACGTATTCAATCCAGATCGTGTCTGGTCCGGTGCTGTGTAAACATTGAGAATACGCGGATACGCTGTGCTGAGCTCTAGCTGGCATCGTCATTGTGACCTCCACCTTCCTGATTCGCTGGCGTTGGTCATGTGACGCGACTGCTGAAAAACGGCACGGACTTCCACCTTGTATCACCTTTCATTAAAAAGATAAAAGTATGAAAATACTGCAAATACTGATGCAAATACTGCCCATTGTGTAGTTATGATTGTCTTCAGGCTTGCCATCCTTCCACTTGCAAGTGGTAAGTGACGTGCATGCCCGATATGCACTAGGATCACACACACACAGCGGCTCAGTCCCAAATCACTGCTCGTGCACTTCACTCGCGCGCTCTGAGCTGCGCAGGGCTGGAGTGCGCACCCTCCAGAGGGCACTCACTGTTCAGGGTGGAGTGATTTGGAGCGCAGGATGCCTGCGGAGCCGAGCGTATCCGTGTATTGGCGTTGCTGTGTGCACGCGAATCGTGTATTGGCGTTGCTGTGTGCACGCTAATCGTTTTAAAAACGTTAATCTGATGATCCGCTGATACGGTCTAATGTAAACCCCACCGAAAGCAGGGTTAGGTTATAAAAAAAAAAAAAAAAAAAAAATTATCCCAAGCTCTAAACATCTCAAGAAGCACTGTTCAATCCATCATTCAAAAATGGAAAAAAGTATGGCACAACTGCAAACCTACCAAGACATAACCGTCCACCTAAACTGACAGAGCGAGCAAGGAAAGCACTGGTCAGAGAAGCAGCCAAGAGGCCCATGATCACTCTGGAGGAGCTGCAGAAATCCACAGCTCAGGTGGGAGAATCTGTGCACAAGACAACTACAAGTCGTACACTCCACAAATCTGGCCTTTTTGGAAGAGTGGCAAGAAGAAAGCCATTGTTGAAAGACAGGCATAAGAAGTCCCATTTGCAGTTTGCCAGAAGCCATGTAGGGGACAGCAAACATGTGGAAGAAGGTGCTTTGGTCAGATGAAACCAAAGTTGAACTTTTTGGCCTAAACGCAAAGCGCCATGTGTGGCAGAAAACTAACACTGCTCATCACCCTGCACACACCATCCCCACTGTGAAACATGGTGGTGGCAGCATCATGCTATGGGGATGCTTTTTTTCAGCAGGAACAGAGTTGATGGGAGATGGATGGAGCTAAATACAAGGCAATCTTGGAAGAAAACCTGTTGGAGGCTGCAAAAGACTTGAGACTGGGAAGGAGATTCACCTTCCAGCAAGACAATGACCCTAAACATACAGCCAGAGCTACAATGGAATGGTTTAGATCAAAGAATATTCATGGGTTAGAATGGCCCAGTCAAAGTCCAGACCTAAATCCCATTGAGCATCTGTGGCAAGACTTGAAAATTGCTGTTCACAGACGCTCTCCATCCAATCTGGCTGAGCTTGAGCCATTTTGCAAAGAACGGGCAACAATTTCAGTGTCTAGATGTGCAAAGCTGGTAGAGACATACCACAAAAGACTTGCAGCTGTAATTGCAGCAAACAGTGGCTCTACAAAGTATTGACGCAAGGGGGCTGAATACAACCCCAATTCCAGAAAAGTTGGGACAAAGTAAAAATTGTAAATAAAAATGGAGTGAACAATTTACAAATCTCAAACTGATATTGTATTCACAATAGAACAAAGACAACATATCAATGTCAAAAGTGAGACATTTTGAAATTTCATGACAGCAACATCTCAAAAAAAGTTGGGACAGGGGCAATAAGAGGCTGGAAAAGTTAAAAGGTACAAAAAAGGAACAGCTGGAGGACCAAATTGCAACTCAGTAGGTCAATTGGCAAAAAAGTCATGAACATGACTGGGTATAAAAAGAGCATCTTGGAGTAGCAGCAGCTCTTGGAAGGAAAGATGGGAAGAGGATCACCAATCCCCCCAATTCTGTGCCAACAAATAGTGGAGCAATATCAGAAAGGACTTCGACAGTGTAAAGTTGCAAAGAGTTTTAACATCTACAGTGCATATCAAAAGATTCTGGAAGAATCTGTGCGCAAGGGTCAAGGCTGGAAAGCCATACTGGGTGCCCGTGATCTTCGGGCCCTTAGACGGCACTGCATCACGTGCAGGCATTCTTCTGTATTGGAAATCACAAAATGGGCTCAGGAATATTTCCAGAGAACATTATCTGTGAACACAATTCACCGTGCCATCCGCCGTTGCCAGCTAAAACTCTATAGTTCAAAGAAGCCATATCTAAACATGATCCAGAAGTGCAGATGTCTTCTCTGGGCCAAGGCTCATTTAAAATGGACTGTGGCAAAGTGGAAAACCGTTCTATGGTCAGACAAATCAAAATTTGAAGTTCTTTATGGAAATCAGGGACGCCATGTCATTTGGACTAAAGAAAAGGACGACCCAAGTTATCAGTGCTCAGTTCAGAAGTCTGCATCTCTGATGGTATGGGGTTGCATTAGTGCGTGTGGCATGGGCAGCTTACACATCTGGAAAGACACCATCAATGCATATATCCAGGTTCTAGAGCAACATATGCTCCCATCCAGACACCGTCTCTTTCAGGGAAGACCTTGCATTTTCTAACATGACAACGCCAAACCACATACTGCATCAATTACAGCATCATGGCTGCGTAGAAGGGTCTGGGTACTGAAATGGCCAGCCTGCAGTCCAGATCTTTCACCCATAGAAAACATTTGGCACATCATAAAACGGAAGATATGACAAAAAAAAAAAAAAAAAAAAAAAGACTTAAGACAGTTGAGCAAGTAGAATCCTACATTATAGACTGGTACCAAAATCCAGAATTGTGACACCCAAAGACATTTGAGACAAAGTCGGCAAACAGTCTTATTTTGTCAATTTGGGTGTGCCGAATTCAAATCTGCAATATGCCGAGCTCTATCTGACCTCTAGAGGTCATTGAACTTTGGGCCTGTAAACGTCTCAGCTGAACCCAGTTTCTCAGCTTTCTAAGGAATGAAATGTACTAAAATGATTAATGAAGTTAGCAAATGGCCTTGTTTGTTAAATGTTTGGTGCGGAATTCATTTTTCATTTGTAAAACGACATGACCTCTGATAACCTCAAGGTCATTAAACTTGGCCTATAGGCCTATGCATTTAACGGCATTTTTAAGCTGACTACTCCCCCAAAAAGAATATGAACAGACAAAAAACAAATAGAAAGGAACAAATACAACATTAAATGCCAGTCCATGTGACTTACTTTTCACAATGAGAATGCCTAGGCGATCACCTTACATAACATTGCATTACATTTAGCGGTTATTGTTTATACAAAGCTACTGAAAAAAGGACAGATTCAGCAGCATACAAAATGTGGGGGCATACAGGGTATACAGGTTAATCAGGGTTAGTGTGTGTGTGTATATATATATATATATATATATATATATATATATATATATATATATATAAAAAAGAGTTTTTTTCTTTGTTTGTTTTTTGTAAAGGCTTTACCCCGTTTAAAACAAAAACAAAGAAAAAAAACTCATACTAACCCTGATTAACCTGTATACCCCCACATTTTGTATGCTGCTGAATCTGTCCTTTTTTCAGTAGCTTTGTATAAACAATAACCGCTAAATGTAATGCAATGTTATGTAAGGTGATCACCTAGGCATTCTCATTGTGAAAAGTAAGTCACATGTACATGGACTGGCATTTAATGTTGTATTTGTTCCTTTCTATTTGTTTTTTGTCTGTTCATATTCTTTTTGGGGGAGTAAAGTCAGTTTAAAAATGCCGTTAAATGCATAGGCCTATAGACCCTTTTCAGTCACGTGACCTTCGTAAACGCGACCACCATTTTGGACATGTAGCGGACTTCGGCTCGAATTGGTTTGAATGCGAGGAAGGCGACAAACAGAGAACATACAAGAAAAAGGAGTGAGATGCAGAAAACACCTTCGCTATCCAGCGACGTAGGGCATTTACAGGGCGAGCAGAGGGAGAAATAACAGTAACGACACATTAGCAACGCCGTACAGAAATAACAGTTTATGGCACAGACCCTTTCGGTTCTCGCTCATCTAGCTGCTACAATGACTGCTTAGACTGCAACAGTAATACCCAACACACATTTAAGTATCCGTCGTAAAGACGTGAAACTCATCGAGTGACGAGTGTGTTCATTGATAAGCTAACACAATCTAAAAGTAGACATACCATCACACTGCCCCGGCACTGTGTACAGTTTACCTTCTATGGTTTGTGTACTCACTATTTGCCGTTACTTTCTCCAACCGTTGTTACAGATTACAGGGAACGGCCTGGATTTAAGAGACAAATACATGTTCCTCTTATTTTGAACACTTATTTGTAGGCAGTGCTTAATTTGTAAAGTGGGAGGTCCCGGAGCGCAGAGGATGAGCGGCTCCGGTGCGGAAGAGGAGAGGAGAGAGGGGCGCGGCGCTGCGCTTCTGGGCATGTTTTGTAATAACACTGCAAATTAAGTTCATCTGCAGATATTTTGTGGATGTCGTTTCATGAGAGAAATCACCAACAAGACAGATATCAAAATCAGACATTAACACTAAATAAACTTGCATTTTTTATTTAATTACTATTATTTTTTTTTGTTAGTCAAAAGAGGTGTCGGATCACCGGATCCAGTGTAAATAGCTGCCGGAGCCAACGCCCGAGGTTCCAGAGCGTGCTCCGGCTTGCTCCCCCTCAAATTAAGCGCTGTTTGTAGGACACTGCCTCTGATCTGTCCTACAGTCTACCAACAGCAAAGGAACACAACGCTAACTAATGGCCCTTTTCCACTACCCTTTTTCAGCTCACTTCAGCTCGCTTCAGCTCACTTCAGCCCGACACGGCTCGCGTTTCGACTACCAAAAACCAGCACGACTCAGCTCGCTTCAGCCCTGCTTAGCCCCTAAAACTCGCACCGTTTTGGAGTGGGGCTGAAGTGAGCCAAACCGTGCCAAGTGAGGTTGGGGGCGTGAGCAGACACTCCCCTGTGCACTGATTGGTGAGGAGGAGTGTCCTCACATGCCCACACACGCCCCGCGAGCGCGCTAGGATCTGTAAACACCGTAAACCCGGAAGAAGAATAATTACGAATTACGAGAATTTCTGAAGCCTTATGCGCCTCGCCTCATCTATACGCTCTTGCCAGTATCTGTTGGCGTTGTCGGTGACAACAAGCCACAGCACCAAGACCAGCAATACTAACGACTCCATGTCCTCCATGTTTATTGTTTACTATCCGGGTCGTGAGACTACCGCTTAAAAGATCACTGAATCAGTGACATACAGAGCATCGTGGACGAGTTCGTGGAGCGCAAGGCTCGCCGTATGCCCTTCAAATAATGCGCGCAGTAGGCTATTGATGTTTTATTATGAGCCATGTACAGTATATCGCCGAATGTTTTTTTGTTTGAGTTACATGTTCGTTTGAAGGACTTAATGTACAAAATAACAGTTGCACCCCGGAGTGTTGAAATTGGTAAACACAGTGCATTCAGTGAGGTTTGCACCGTCCTCCTTTTATTTCTGACTCTTCCTGTCACCGTTGCAACCTCTGAGCGCTCATTCGTATGCCCTTCAAATAATGTGCGCAGTATAGGCTATTGATGTTTTATTATGAGCCATGTACAGTATCCTAATGTTTTTTGTTTCTGAGTTGCATGTTCGTTTGAAGGACTTGATGTACTACTAAATAACATAGTTGCACCCGGTAGTGTTGAAATTGGTAAACACCGCAGTTGCGGACATTTTGTAACCTAAAATGATGTTATGATAAGCTTTAATAAAGGGCCCGGTCATTTGCCCCGCCCCCGGCCCGGCTCTGACTTGTTCCGCCACTGTCACTGATGTCACTGTTTGCGCTGCTTAACGACATCACGTGACGTCCACCCACTTTCGCTAACTCCACCCAATGTGTCCACCCACTTCCAGCCAGCACGGTTCAGCGCGGTTGTAGTCGAAATGCAACTCCAACAGCCCCGCTCAGCTCGACTCAGCACGGCACAGCTCAGCCGCGTTTGTAGTGGAAAAGCGGCATAATAGCTACTACAGAAGAACAAAGAGGTTACAATGGGTTATTTTAGCCTATTTGGTTACACACTCGCCGCCACAGAATGTTAACAGCAATGTAATGCCTTTTCTGGCTAATTTTATTCGTCTTACCTCCAACAAAGTGGTCACTACACAAGCGCTGGTATGCCGCTATCCATCTTCTCCGTCGGTCAGCATCTACCGGGATCCGATAAAATGATGACCCTTGCCTTGTTTGTTGATGGTTACTACATCCAGGTGCACAACAATATAGTGGCATGATGGAAGTCTTGCTGAAAATAAACACTTTCTTTGCTGCCGTTCCTCAATGTTGGCTGTGGTAAACTACTGGTAGTACACGTCCAAAATGGCGGCCGCGTTTGTCGTGATGTCACGTGAAAAGGGTCCACAGGCCAAGTTTAATGACCTTGAGGTTAGAGGTCATATGTCATTTTACAAATGAAAAATGAATTCAGCACCCAAACATTTAACAAACAAGGCCATTTGCTAACTTCATTAATCATTTTAGTACATTCATTCCTTAGAAAGCTGAGAAACTGGGTTCAGCTGAGATGTTTACAGGCCCAAAGTTCAATGACCTCTAGAGGTCAACAGAGGTCAGAGAGCTCGGCATATTGCAGATTTGAATTCGGCACACCCAAATTGACAAAATAAGACTGTTTGCCAACTTTGTCTCCAAAATGCCTTTAACTCCTTAAATAAGCACTTTGAATTTTGGTACCAGTCTATTAGGCAAGAATGGGTCAACATTCCTATCCCTAAACTTGAGCAACTTGTCTCCTCAGTACCCAGACGTTTACAGACTGTTGTAAAGAGAAAAAGGGATGTCTCAGTGGTAAACACAGCCTTGTCCCAACTTTGAGATGTGTCATGAAATTTAAAAATAAATAATGTCACCTAATTTCTCTTTAAATGATGCATTCTCTCAAACATTTGATATGTCATCTATGTTCTATTCTGAATAAAATATGGAATTTTGAAACTTCCACATCATTGCATTCCGTTTTTACTTACAATTTGTACTTTGTCCCAACTTTTTTGGAATCGGGGTTGTACTACTGCACACCACATTTTTCAGATTTTTATTTGTTTAAAATTTTGAAGACCATTTATCATCTTCGTTTCACTTCACAATTATGTGCTACTCCGTGTTGGTCCATCACATAAAATCTCAATAAAAAAAAAAAACCTTAAGTTCGTGGTTGTAAGGTTGAAAAATGTGAAAGTTCAAGGGGTAATGAATACTTTTTCAAGGCACTGTACTTCAGGTATTCTGTTTGAACACATGTGTAGGTAAGGGATCTAGTACACAAGTTGAGGCTTTTGATGCAGAGATTAATGAAAGTAATTCAGTTTCTTTTAGGGGAGTAAAACATTCTAATTAATTTTGATAGTTATATTGTTAACTACAGGATCACTTACATTGACCTTAAATTAGTTTGAAGGTGTCAGATATTCTAAATTGTCAAAAAAAAAAAAATTCATGAAGTCGTTGCTACTACATACTACAGGTGTGTATGTGTCTATAGTGGACTTATTCCAGTTAAATTTTGCTACAGTATTAATAGGAATCTAGGATTATTTGTTATCTTCTATTAGGGAGGAGATATACACTATTGCCAAAAGTACTTGCTCACCTGCCTTGACTCACAAGAGTGTAAGCGACATCCCATTCTTAATCCATAGGGTTCAATATGACGTCGGTCCACCCTTTGCAGCTAGAACAGCTTCAACTCTTCTGGGAAGGCTGTCCATAAGGTTTAGGAGTGTGTTTATGGGAATTTTTGACCATTCTTCCAGAAGCGCATTTGTGAGGTCACACACTGATGTTGGACAAGAAGGCCTGGCTCTCAGTCTCTGCTCCAATTCATCCCAAAGGTGTTCTATTGGGTTGAGGTCAGGACTCTGTGCAGGCCAGTCAAGTTCATCCACACCACACATCCATGTCTTTATGGACCTTGCTTTGTGCACAGTCATGTTGGAAGAGGAAGGGGCTAGCTCCAAACTGTAAAAACAGTCTACATGCCTAGGTGCTTGATTTTATACACCTGTGGCCATGGAAGTGATTGGAACACCCGATTCCGATAATTTGGATGGGTGAGCAAATACTTTTGGCAATATAGTGCATGTTGATCTAGCAGCACCAAGAGCTTTTCTATACTTCAGGAAGCTCTCCTTCCACGCCAATTTGAACACTACCAATTTTATTTGACACCATTTACATTCCAATTTGAGTGGTCTGTTAAAGTGCAAGTGTCATTATACCAGGGTGCTAATTTTTTTGTCTGACCAGTTTTCATTTTAGAGGAGCTACATTATCTAAATTATGGTGGAACGGTGACTAAGCATTCAGTTGTCTGATCAAGTTCTGCAGGGGCTGACAATGACCCAAAGTTGATAACTCTGGGAGAGCATGTATAGAGCTCTGTGCAGTAGTTGACATGAATGTACGTTTAATACAGTAGCGTGGTGAGGTGCATATATTATTACTTAGACGCATTTTGAATGAGATGAGAACTTCAGACTATGGAAGTATGACCATTTTCTATGTTTAACCCGAATGTTAGTATTAGATCGAGGGTGTGACCACCATTATGGGTCGGTCCTATGACCTTGATTAATCCCTACTGAATTGAAAATGGACATGCTGTTTTCAAAGGTTTTTCTGGGTTATTGAAGTGAATATTAAAGTCTCCGACAACTAAAACTTTATCTAAGGAAGTAACCAGATCTGAGGAAATCTGCAAATTCAGAAAAACTCAGAATACGGCCCTGGGGGCCTGTAAATAAGTAACGGAATTAACTGGGTAGACCTATTTTTTGAGGCTACATACATTGAGTATGAAGAACTTAATGTATTAAAATTTATAAGTCAGGTTGTGTTACACCTGGATAATCATTATAAATAACTGCAACACTTCCTCCTCTGCCAGTTAGATGAGGCTGATGTATGTAACTATTCAGAAGGACTCACTTCATTTAATACTATATTAATTTGGCTTAATCCAGGTTTCAGTTAAACAAAGTACATTAAACTCCTGATCAGTAATGAATTCATTAACCATTAGCACTTTAGATGCAAGATCTAATATTTAATAGCCCCACCTTTAGATCAAATGTTCTGGCAGCAACTGTATTGTCAGTATGATCTAATTTTATATTGACTAGGTTACTGGAACAAACTGAATATTTCTACCTTTTTGTTTAGCTGGGAGAACAGACAGTCTCAATGTAGTGGACCCGAGTGCCGACTGTGCAGTTAGCAGACAGTCGGTTTAGCCCGTTTGTCTGCTCTCTGGCCTTGGCTCTGAATTGTCAGAAATTAGCTAGGCCTGTTCTGAGACTATGACCTATACTGCAGGAAATGAGAACAGCACCTTCCCGAGTGGGATGGATACCTTCCTGTCCTAACAGATCAGCAGTGCCCTCAAAATTAGCCCAATTATCTATAAAGCCCACACTGTTTCCAGAGCACCACCTGGACAACCAGCAGTTCAGTGACCATAAGCTGCATCGCCACATTGGGATGGGGCCAGAGCATACTACGGCATCAGACATTGCCTTTGCTAATTTCAACACCTCTACAAGAGTTACTCTTAGTAACCTCAGACAGACGAAAATGTACATCATTAGCTCCTACATGGTTAACTCCGAGAACCTGTGCTTGCCAAAGAATCCAAGATTACCTGCCATGTCTGGCACCCTGGCTCCTGGTATACACCCGACTAAAGCTGCTGGTGCCTCTAAAGGCTGAGCTAATTTCACATGCTGCATGATAGAGTCCCTATAACCAGAGCTCTTTCAGGTTTCTCAGTGGGGTGCATCACTAAGAACAGGTTTGCTCAACATGTGACGCAGAGAGGAATGGTGCTCCCATGGGTGAGCCTCAGCGGTAGCTTTGGCTCTACGCTTATGCTGCTGAGTCGTCACCCATTCACCCCACTGTAAGGGCTCTAATGCTGGAGTTGGGGGATTGCTAACTCCACCTAGGGCATCCAGACTTTCCCCTACAGAAACTACACTGTTCTCATCCTCACTGGTCTTCTCTAAGGCCTAGATACATGCTTCTAACACTAATCTCAGTCAGAGAGCTAACTAATCTGCACTCATCACAAATAAAGCTATCACTAGTGACAGAATGACTCGTGTCCATGTTTGTTTACTCTCAGCAGATTTATTGGACAGAACACCCCCACCGAGGAGCTTCCTTTTTTCTTGGATGACCCCTGCCTCTGGGTGCTGGTTTGTTGGGATGCTGGGTGTGAAATTCTTTTAACAGGGGATCTAGAATGTCCTTGGCCCTGACCCAACTTTGTTCCTTGGGTCCATATCCCTCTCAGTCCATCAGGTACCCGACTTAGCCTCCTCTTCGTCTTGAGTCAAGGATATTTACCTAGTAGATGGACTCTCCTTCAAGCTCATGTGGGATGCTCCTGGACTGGTGTGTTGCTGGCAAGAGGTCCTGGGATAGCAGGTTTTAGATGTGCTATGTGGGAGAAGTTTGAGATATGCTACTTTGTTAATGCAACGCATTACCTTGAATGGCCTGATGTAGCATGGCTGGAGTTTTCTACAGGTGTTGTGTTCATAGATTCTTTGTTGCCACCCAAACTCCACCAGGGGGAAAGTTCGGAGTCTCTCCTCTATACTTATCTGCATAATCCTTATACTTGGCACAAACTGTTACAAGATGCTGATTAACCTCTTCCCAGACAGCTTGACTGCATCTGAACCAGTCATCAGCCACTTGTACCTGGCTAGGAGTGTTGTCCCAGGGGAACAAGGGCAGTTGGTAACAGTATGCACTGAAACAGCATTAACTGGGTGGCTGGCTGGCTGATTTCTGCGCATACTCTGCCCAAGGAAGGAAGGAAGCAAGCAAGCAAGCATGCCCAGTCCCCCTGGTTACACATGCAGCAGATTTGTAGGAAACAAATGACTTCTTGATTTGTTCTCTCCACTTGGCTAGGGGTGATAGCTTGACATAAGGCTTCCCACCATGCCCAACCTTTCCATGAAGTTAGTCCAGAATCATGAAACAAATTGAGGGCCCTGGTCGCTGACTATCCTCGGGAACGCCATATCTGAAGACTTGTTCATTTAACAGTTCTGTGGTTTGAGCAGCTGTGGGGATGCCAGGCAAAGGGATGAGTTTGCGTTAGAAAAATCTGTACATGGTTACCATTATGGTGAGGTTTCCTTGAGAGGGAGGGAGGTCCATGATGAAGTTAATGGCCCAAGTGTGACCAGGGTCTCTGGGGAATTGGGAGGGGGCATAATTTACCTACAGGGATGGGATGTTTCTCAGGACTTTAGCTTGGGCACATTCAGAACATGAAGCGATAAACTGGTTGATTTCTGTGAGCACGTTCTCCCACCAATACTTTTCAGAATTTGGTACATGCACTGACTGCCCAGATGTCTAGCGGCGGGAGATGCATGTGCCCAGGTGATGAGTCGGCTGCAAAGGTGTGTGGGTATTGTTACACCTGCTGGCTCAAGGCAAGTGCAACATAAAGGGAGACCACACCAAGTAGTACGTTCGATATATCGATATTTATTTAAATAATGAAAGAATGTCAGTAATATGTAAAATAAAAATGTAATGTGTTATGGTCTGTGTACAAATGAGTTTAACCAAACCAAAATGAAGGAGGAAGCCCCCTCTTGCCTTCTCAGGAGACCTTTTATAGACCAAGCCCCCATTATCTACAATCCTCCACACCTGGACCAGTCACCTGTTGATTACACATTAAGCAACACACGGACCAGGGTGGAGCTAAAGACACCCCAAAACAGACAAGGTCGTGACACCCCCCTCCTTAAAACAGACACCACAGTGAGTCTCTGCACAATTTAAAAATTACTTGATTTAAAAACTTAGGGCCCATTTACACGAGGACGCTGTCGGGTAAAAACGACTAAATATTTTATCGGAAGTGCCTTTCGTCTACACGAGGACGGCGTTTCCGAGGCTGAAAAACGGAAAAAATTGAAAACGCCTTCCAAAGTGGATAAGTTAAAAACGGCCCCCGTTGCATATCCGTCTAAACTACCCAATACGCGAAACTCTGCTCGGATCTGCTCACGTCGGGTACGCGTTTACGTCATACATATGTCATATACTGTACATGCCAGCCCGGGAAGTAAGAAAGTAAGTAAAAAAGTAAGAGCATGTCTGATTACATCGATCCAACGGACCTTCAAGCTGCTCTGGCAGCTTTAATAAACGTCCAGGAGTCCTTCGAACATCTACACCGAATCTGCACATATACCGTTAATGAACAGAGGCAGGTATAGCATGCTCTTACTTTTTTACTTACTTTCTTACTTACCATAGCCAGAGTAGTCAAAGTTTTCGCGGCGCAGATGTGCAGATCAGACAAGACGGAAGATGTTGCGCATGCGTGCAGACATAGCGGAGGTCTTTCACAGCACCGCCTGGCATGCACATCTGTGACAGAGCGCAATGCGTCTGTCACTAAACAGCGGTTCCTCCCGCTGGTCATGTTTCAATGGTCAAGTGCAATGGACTAAACCACAGTTGCAAAGACATTCCAAATACAATCTGTGTTGTATGTTTGTTGTGGGTGGTAATGGGGGCTTTACAAGTATGTTTTGTTACGGGTACATTTGTTACAACTTTTCATAGTAAAAGACGCGACACAGGTTTAAACAGCGCAAGCATTTATTAGTTTTCACTATAAACAATAGCGTGTAAAGATTCATTAAGTGCGCACGTTTAACATCTGAATCCTTTTCTGCTAGAGTTTATCTAACATCAGCCAGAAATGTTTGGAGCCATTTACCTGCTGTAGTCTTCTGGGTGCAGGACCAAACCAGAGTGCAGGTCTGAAAGCGCTTTTCCAGGTTTCTTCCGCGATGCGCGGGAAAGCAGCTCATTAGAGCGGAGAGAAATGGTCTAAAAATCTTAAGTGTTTGTTGTAATATTTAAGGTCTGCACATTGTTGTAGGAGTGTAATGCATGCAGTGAAAATGTTTAGAACTGTTAAAATCTGTCTAGATGTGTGGATTGATTTTAATTGTGTTAAGACTGTGCCGTAGTCTTTTAAATATGCGCTGCACTATTCATTCGGGAGACGGCCTCGGCAGGGAGAGGATGCATGACTTGAGCTCTGTGTGAGTAATGCCAGAGTAGCCTAGCTTGCGTGGGCATTTTGTCCCAGAATTTTGTTTGTTTGGTTTTGTCATCAGTGTGTTTTTTTGTTTGTTTGTCCTGTTTGTGTTAACTGCCGGCTTAAGAATAAAAAGAAAACTATTTTGTACAAGAATTTTCCTTGTTTTGCTCATCATTCTGACTGACTACTCCATCCACTCGGCACACTATTACAACATCCAATTGAATTCCACATATTTATGCGTCACCGTATAGACGCAGATTTCCTCCTTGAAAACGGTCGTGTAGACGCGGAAAAAAGTGAGAACAAAAACGGACTTTTGCGTTTTTGTTTCAGACCGTCCCCGTGTAAAGTGGGCCTTAATCAATCATACTACAGTGACTGAAATACCCATCCACTTTCCACTGTCCTGCAGCTCCCCATCCCAACCAATCAGCACACCTTGGCGCCAGGCAGCAATTTAAGACGGGCTGAAATAAGAGAAACACAGAACGCACTGGATTATGACAGAGCAATCACATCACAAGGGGACCGCGACAAAGCATCAGCCATAATGTTCTCCACCCCCCTAATATGACGGATATCCAAATTATACAGCAGTAGAAACACCCAAGGCACTGGTTGGGATTCTGCAACGAATGAAGGAACGTTAGCGGGTTGTGGTCAGAATAGGCCACCATGGGCCATACTCCTCCCCCCACATAAACGTCGAAATGTTGCAATGCCCAAACCAAAGCTAACACTTCCTTTTCTATAACCAAATAATTTACTTGATGCTTATTGAATTTTCTGGAAAAGTAACAAAACTGGACGATGAACGCCACTGTCGTCAGACTGTAACAAAACCACTCCCGCACCCACTTGCAACTCGAAAGGCATATCAAGCTGGGGGGCAGCAAGAACAGGCGTGGTGCTCAAGAGCAACTTCGAATTCTCAAATGCAGACTGACATTCTGACATCTACTCAAACTTAACCTCTTTCCTAAACAGTGCAGTCAACAGAGCAACAATAGTGGAAAAGTTCGAACAAAAACTGCGGTAATAACCCACCATCCCCAAAAACCTCATCATCAACTCTGTGGTAGGTGGGGGAAAATCATCAATTGCCTGCACCTTGGCTCTAACCGGACAAACCTACCCTTGTCCGACGACCTTACCAAGGTACACCACAGTAGCCTGGGCAAACTCGCATTGAGAGATTCACTGCAAGTTTTGCCTCACGTAACCGAACCAAAAAAAAAAAAAACAAAAAAAAAAACGCACGGATGTAGGACAGATGTTCCTCCCAAGTGTTACTATAAATTACTGCATCAAGATATACTGCGCAACCTTCTAGCCCAGCGATAACACGATTCATTAACCGCTGAAAAGTGGAAGGAGCGTTGCGCAAACCAAAACTCATGACGTTAAGAGTATAAACCTGACGGTGTAATAAACGCAGAAATTTCTTGTGCTCGCGATGTCAGTGGGACTTGATAGTACCCTTTTAATAGATCGAACTTGCTGACAAAGCGTGCCAAACCCACCCGATCAATAGTCTTCCATCCGTGGAAGAGGGAACGAGTCGGGCTTTGTCACCTTGTTCACCTTACGATAGTCGGTGCAAAACCGAAGTGTTATCCGGCTTGGCTACCAACAAACAAGGTGAAGACCAGCTAGAATAAGGCGGCTTAGCCAAACCATGATCCAACAAATAGCGCACCTCCGCTTCTAAATGTTTCTCTTTCTCGGGTGGAATTCTGTAAAAACGTTGATGAATGGGTTGTACATCCTCAACCACAACGTCGTGTTGAATTACATTTGTGCAACTAGGAACATCAGAAAACAAGACATCAAACTGAAGAATTAAAGACTTCAACTGGCTTTGCTATCCAAGAGAAAGGTGACCCAACAACCTATCCAAATTGAACAACTCAATTTCTAAGACGAGGTTGCAGCACCGCACCAGAAGAGAATGCATCCTCAGGGGCTGCAATCACATCAGCACTCGCACTCAATGTGCTTGCCATAACCAGTCCGACAGACTTGGCGCTCTCACCGCTCAAGCCTGTCTGCACAGCGGGAGCATAATATGGCTAACAAATTAATGTGGCACAACTGGGTAGATCTTTTGCGATCAGGAGTAGACAATAAATAATCCAAATCAGTTACCTGGCGCACAACATACAGACCAGAAAACTTGGCACAAAAAGGCGAACCGGGCACTGGAAGCAAAGCCAGGACCTGGTCCCCAACATTAAACCCATGCTCCACAGCACGACGGTCATACAGCCGCTTCATTTTCCTTTGTGCTCTAGACAGCTTTTCTTTGGACAACTTCCACGCAAGAAGTTTCCGTCTAAACCCATGCACAAAATCAATTAGGTTCTGAGGTGGTTGCACTGGTTCCACCTCATGTTTTAACACAGAGAGAGGGCCCCGAACCCTGTGTGCAAACACCAGGTCATTGGGACTGAATCCCATACTTTCCTGTGTTACTTTGCATGCAGCTAGTAAAAGCCAAGGAAGACCCTCCTCCCAATCCTTATTCAACTCAACGCAGTAAGCGCGCAGTAAAGATTTTAATGTACAATGGAACCGTTCAAGAGCACCTTGGCTCTGCGCATGGTATGCGCTGCTTACGCAATGTGTTACATGAAGCTGATTCAAAACTTCCTTAAACAGACCTGAAGTGAAATTACTTCCCTGGTCACTCTGCACAACCTTTGGTATTCCAAATATCGACATGAACTGAGAATGCTTTCATAACCGAACGAGTGGCAATTGTGCATAACGGATAAGCAGCTGGATACCGTGTGGCCTGACACATGACGGTCAACAAGTATG
Source organism: Neoarius graeffei (assembly GCF_027579695.1). NCBI lineage: Eukaryota > Metazoa > Chordata > Actinopteri > Siluriformes > Ariidae > Neoarius > Neoarius graeffei. The sequence goes on along the minus strand of NC_083575.1, from coordinate 17,634,630 downwards.
CACACCCTGACTTTGAGGGTGGCAATGGACCGACAATCAACAATAAGATGCTCAAAGGGCTACCCAACAACAGGAATTGGATGCAACAGTGCAGGCTTTATTGTCTGATTAGGTTTACCCGTTAACTGGCACACACGACATGTTCTCACATACTCAGCCACACTCCGTTTAATTCTTGGCCAATAAAAGTGCCGCAACAGCCTCTGATAAGTCTTGCGGACACCAAAGCGCCCCGCGACATCACCATGAGCTGTCTGCAACACCAAATCATGGTATTTCACCAGAACCACAATTTGCAATCAGGGGTGATAGCGTTCCGGCGCCGTGCCGGATTTCCGGCGTGATGTTAGTTGTCATCTCGTGACAACACTGATGGCAACAGAGGCAAAGTAGGCACTGGACTGGACTTGACTTTACGCCTTGCCTGCAACTCTGCGCACGAGTTACAGCACAGGCACAAAACACATCAGGAAACCGCTCACTGCAGTCATCAGGGACACAAGGTGAATGCACCACGCTTGCCACAAGTGACTGCGAGGACTCAGCCCACACGTCCACCTGCCAGGTTGTTACCCAGAATTACATCAACCCCCTCTACTGGCAACTCGGGCCAAACAGCCATCGTAACCTCCCCTTTAACCAAATCTGAATCCAAACTGAACTCATGCAATGGAACTGAAAAAGTTTGCATTCCTATCCCCCTAATAAGAACGCAACTTCCCGTGTCAGACTGTTCATTAAATGGAAGTATGTGCTGTCTAATAAGTGACTCAAATGCCCCCGTGTTGTGCAATATCCTTACAGGCACCTTCTCCAGGCTACCCAACGACACAGAACCTGTAGAAATAAACAGCCCATAGCTTTCACTATGGCCTATGGCTTTTATCGACACTTCAGACTTGTCAGAGCTCTCACCACCTGACAAACTCCCTGAAGCGCTACACACAGCAGTTACATCATCTTCAAACTTCATACCGCTCGCACCCTCCACTGGTGTATCCACGCCCTTGGAGGAGGCAGCACACACAGATTTAGCAGGAGTATTTCTACCTTTACCCCATCGCTGCGACACGGGACATTCCTTCTTCCAATGACCCAGCTCATTACAATAACGACACCGGTCATTCCCCATTACACTGGGATAGGCAGACTGTCTCGGACCAGCCAGACGATTATAACGAGAATCACGACTGCCCAAAGATGTACCACTAACATTACCTTTATGAGTCAGAACAAACTCATCTGCCAACACAGCAGCTTCAGCGGCAGTTTTAGCTTTCCGCTCGATTATATAAGTTGCAATTCGGTCAGGTATGGTGTTTTTAAATTGTTCTAAGACCACCAAATCACAAAGACCTTGGAATGTACTCACCCCCACAGCTGTACACCACCGATTGAAAAATGTAGTGAGTTCGCGAACGAACTCAGTATGCAGCTGTCTATCTCCTTTCCTCCAATTTCTAAACTTCTGACGATAGGCCTCTGGGGCCAGCTCATAAGCCTTCAGTATGGCTCCTTTAACAGAGGCATACTTTTTCCGCTCTTCAGCACTCAGAGCAACATAGGCATCCTGAGCCTTCCCCATGAGAACACTTTGCAACAAAGTGTGCTCCAAGTGTCCCCACCTTCGATCATCAGCAAGACTTTCAAACAATGAAAAAAAACGTATTGAGGTCACGATCGTTAAATCTAGGCAGAGGTTTAACCATGTTTGATAAATTACATTCCATAGATTCACCAACAGCGGCGGAAGCCCGTTCTTCCAACTGCTTTCACCTTTTAACCTCCTCACACAACTTGTACTCCAGCTGCCGGTCCTTCTCACGGACCTCAGCAGCCAGCCGGTCTCTCTCGGCAGCCAGCCGCTCTCTCCAACTGCGCTGCCGCAACTTGCCGGTCTTTCTCCATCTGAACTTCCAGCAATTGCTTCTGCTGCTCAAAAGTTAAATAAGCCGCCAGTGGAGTAGCCACTGGTGCTACATCCTGCGGCATCAGTAAGCCAGCAGGTGGTACCAATTTTGAAGGATCTAATACTTCCAACTCAAGCAACTTATCTTTAACAGCTAGTCTCAGCTCAGCCTTACATAAAGTTTTTGCCAAGTCAGTCTCAAACCCATAATGACCTGCAACTTTCTGAAGTTGATCCTTCGTCAAAGTACTCAATGTCTCCTCCGAAGGAAATGCCACAAATGCATTTACGCTTTCCATCACAGGACCCAAATGCCAAATACTTGACCAAAAATTCAAACTCTTACCAGATGCCAAATTTACCAAATATCAAGCTCACAAAATTATACTACCCAAGTACCAACATTACCAAATGCCACAATTCTTACTAAGTAGTCTAGCTACCAAAACTTACTACTTACCAAATGCCAATTTCACAACAAAGCCAAATATTGCCAAACTAACTCCACAAAAAGTCCGTCACAAATGCCCAATTACTCACCACACCGCATGCATGCTGCATCACCATTCCTTGAAGTGCATGTCCCACAATCAACGAAAGGCCAACAGCACAGGAGTAGCCCCGCACCTAACTCAACACAAATCCCTATTTAAGACTAAACTAGTCTTCAGGAGCCCTCATACAATTGAGTTCAAAAGAACCCCCCCATGTTCAACTCCCCAAAACAAAAAACTAAAATAAACTAACAAAAACAGCGTTATGCGCTCTACTCTTACCACAGGGTTGGCACGTTACTCCGGTAGAATCTAATCCACCTGCGTTGCCTCGCCAATCAAGGGACAATTACCTCAAGTACAAACAGCACCAGACATGCAATTAGCTTCGTCCCGACATCAAAACAATAACAGGCCAATGAGACTTCCTCCTTCCCAACCAACCAAACGGAAACAGTTAATCAAGCAAATTAACCAGAAACAAATGTAACGAAAAAACTGAAACAATGTATTAAACATACAATAATATGTGGGTCACCCTACAAAATGACCAGCAAGTTATCAATTAACCTTACTGGTTCCAAATCTCTCCCAGACAAGCCCCCATATGTTACACCTGCTGGCTCAAGGCAAGTGCAACATAAAGGGAGACCACACCAAGTAGTACGTTTGATATATTGATACTTAAAGAATGTCAGTAATATGTAAAATAAAAATGTAATGCGTTATGGTCTGTGTACAAATGAGTTTAACCAAACCAAAATGAAGGAGGAAGCCCCCTCTTACCTTCTCAGGAGACCTTTTATAGGCCAAGCCCCCATTATCTACAATCCTCTACACCTGGACCAGTCACCTGTTGATTACACATTAAGCAACACACGGACCAGGGTGGAGCTAGAGACACCCCAAAACAGACAGGGTCGTGACAGTATGTAGAGGTGGTCAGGTGGGAGATGACTAGGACAGTTGTGGCTGTGACTTCCTTATTTCCTTGTCCAGTTCCCAGGTGATAGATTGCATGATGCATTATGGGGGAAGGATGGACCGAACACCTTAGACAGTGTGTCTGCTTTAGTGTTCTTGGAACCTGGATGGAATGAAATTGTCAAGTCGAACCTGGTGAATAATGCCCACCTAGCCTGACATGGATTTAATCTCTTGGCTTTGAGATACTCAATTCTTGTGATCTGTGAGGATTGTGAAGGGGTGAGTAGCCCCCTCTAACCAGTGCTGCCACTCTTCGAGGGCTAATTTGATAGCAAAGAACTCTATTCCCCACAATTCTTTTCTGCTGAGAATAATTTATTAAAAGGCTACTGGATGTAGCTTGTGCTTCTCCCCCAAAGCATTGGGAGGGAATGGCCCCAACTCAAGTATCAGATGGATCCACTTCAACAATGAACGGCTTAATAGGGTCAGGATGCTGGAGTAAGGGCGCAAAGGTGAAAGCAAGCTTGAGCTGACTGAAAGCTCCCTCTGCAGCTGAGTTCCACTGTAGACATTTAGGTCCCTTCTTCAATAACAATGTTAGAGGGGCTGCTATGGTGCTAAAACCCTGAATGAACCAGCAGTAAAAGTTAAAGCCCAAGAATCACTGAAGGTCCTTTACAGAATTAGGTGCCAGCCAAGAGGTGACAGCAGAGAGAGTCCATGCTTACCCCTTCTGCACTGAATATAGCTGAGGAAAGAAATCTTACTTTGATGGAGCTCGCATTTCTCCACCTTTACATAGAGGTGGTTCTTCAATAAACATTTGAGGATGGCTCAGACATGTTCCTGGTGAGGCTTGATACCTGAGGAGCAGATCAGAATATCATCTATGTACACAACAGCATATTTGCCCAGCATGTCCTGTAGCACATCATTGATAAAGCACTGGAACATGCTGGGTGCCGAAGAAAGGCCATAAGGCATTGCCCGGTATTCGAAGTGTCCCATGGTTGCACTGAAGGCTGTCTTCCATTCGTCCCCCTTTCTGACCCTGATCAGGTTATAAAGCACTGTAGATCAAGCTTCGAAAAGATCTTTGCAGATCTGAGTTGCTCAAGCGCCACAGGGACTAATGGAAGAGGATAGGACTACAACAGTAACCTGGTTGAGACCTCTAATCAATGCAAGGCCTCGGACCACCTCATTTCTCCACAAAAATGAAACTAGCAGAAGCAGGGGACTTGGAAGGATGGATATCCCTGTTTGAGGGCCTCCTGAATATACTCCTCCATAGCAACATCCTTCTTCTGGAATAGAGGGTAAATTCGACCACATGGTGGAGACATACCTAGTAGTCAGTCAATTGTGCAGTCATATAGCCAGTGTGGTGGTTGCCTGCAGGCCTTCAATGCAAGGCCTCCAGAAGATCCCAATTGCAATCAGGAATGTTGTCCATGGAGTCTGGCTGAGGATTCTACTGAGGTGGAGGACACCCTAACCTGAGGACTAGAAAGCCAGCTCTGGAAGCACATGGGGGACCACTGCAGAATTAATTTATTTTGCCAAGAGATTAATGATTGTGTGGCTGCAGCCAGGGATATCCAAGGATGTCATGATCAGCAGTGGAGGTGACAGAAATTAATTCCTTGTGTAATGCTCCTACTTGAATTTGGACAGGATGGATGCGAGTGGTGATAAGCCCATCACATATGGGTCCTCCATTGATGGTCCTAATGTTGAGTGCACTGTGCAGAGGGGTTGTAGGCAAGTTGAACTTCTGTATGATGCTGCTGAAAGTTTCCCTCTGCCCCTGGAATCAACAAAAGCAGATCGGACATGTGGAGGATGCCATCTTGAGTAAAACAGGAATTTAAGGACTGAGCCGAGTTCTCTCACCAGACTTGTAGATCTGGCAGGAATTTCTGCTGGAGGCCCTCAGGACAGACAGACTGGACATTGCTGAATGTTATGCTCGGCACTCCCACAATAGAAACAAACCCTCCTTGTGTCGTTGAGCACATTCAGCACATGTTAACTTGGTATGGGCTACCTCCATGGGCAAGCCATCTTCAGATGATCCCTGGGCACAGACCTTAGTGGAAAACTGCTTTCAGCACTTGGTCATTCCATCCACTGGCTGCTGCTAATGTCCTGAAGTCCAGGGTGTACTCAGCAACAAATCCTTGAGAGCAGACTCCCTCCTGGTTCATGATCAGAAATCCTTTTGAATAGGGAGAGGAACTGCTCATATGAAGTGGTTTGTTTCCCACCCTTGTTCCAAATAGCAATCACCCAGCAGAGCACATTGCCAGTGAGAAAAGAAACTTAATGATCTTGTGCTCAGACAGATTAGGCATGGTGGTGAAATAAATAAGACACTGAAGCAAAAAACCTTTACATGCAATGGCATCTCCAGTGAACTTCTCCAGCACAAGGAGTTGTAACACAGGGCTAGGAAGAGACTCAGGGTGTGCTAGGAGGGTCTGTGACACAGTTGCAAGTTGCATCAGCCAAGTATTGAGGTTGGCGAACATCTGATGTTCCCCTAGCAAAGCCCCTGCACATTGAGAGCAGTCCGTTTCAAACCCTCTGCTACATCCATATTGCAGTGAAGTATCCTGTTAGAAGGCAGGCACTCACAGATGCATGTGTGGAAGACAGCAGGATGCAGACTGAAAGCCAAAGCAAGGGACAGGAATCAGTGTCGGTAAACAAGCAAGGGTCAGGCAATCAGCAAACACAAGGTAGATAAGGCAAGAGCAAAAAATGTGAGAAATTGCGAAAGGGTCAAAGAAACCAGGCTTGTATGAACTGGAAAGAGAATACTTCGTACTAGTGTTCACTGGAAAAGCTTAAATAGGTGAACAGGTAATTGAGGAAATGAGACAGCTGACTTTCAATAGGAGGTAGACAGGGGTGCTGTGAATCTTAGATGCTGTAGTTCAGTGTCCATGTTTGTAGTTTGTTTACTCAGCAGGTTTATTGAATTATACTTTGTCATTTATTTGAGGAAAATGATCCAATATTACATATCTGAGTAGCAAAAGTATGTGAACCTCTAGGATTAGTAGTTAATTTGAAGGTGAAATTAGAGTCAGGTGTGTCATCCCATTGATTGAAATCAGGTGCAAGTGGGCACCCCGTTTTATTTAAAGAACAGGGATCTATCAGGCTGATCACAACACGTTTGTGGAAGTGTATCATGGCACAAATAAAGGAGATTTCTGAGGTCCTCGGGGGAAAACAAAAACACCGTTGTTGATGCTCATCAGGCTGGAAAAGATTACAAAGCCATCTCTAAAGAGTTAGGACTCCACCAATTCACAGTCAGATTGTGTACAAATGGAGGAAATTCAAGACCATTGTTACCCTCCCCAGGAGTGGTTGACCAACAAAAATCACTCCAAGAGCAAGGTACGTAGTAGTTGGCAAGGTCACAAAGGACCCCAGGGTGTAACTTCTAAGCAACTGAAGGCCTCACTCACATCGGCTAATGTTAATGAGTCCACCATCAGGAGAACACTGAACAGTGGTGTGCATGGCAGGGTTGCAAGGAGAAAGCCACTGCTCTCCAAAGAGAAGATTGCTGCTCGTCTGGAGTTTACTAAAGATCACATGGACAAGCCAGAAGGCTATTAGAAAAATGTTTTGTGGACAGATGAGACCAAAATAGAACTTTTTGGTTTAAATGAGAAGCATTGTGTTTGGAGAAAGGAAAACCCTGCATTCCAGCATAAGAACCTTATCCCATCTGTGAAACATGGTGGTATCATGGTTTGGGCCCATTTTGCTACATCTAGGCCAGGGCAGCTTGCAAATCATTGATGGAACAATGAATTCTGAATTATACCAGCAAACTCGAAAGGAAAACATCAAGACATCTGTCCATGAACTGAATCTCAAGAGAAGGTGGGTCAGGCAGCAAGACAATGACCCCAAGCACACAAGTCATTCTACCAAAGAAAGGTTAAAGAATAATGTTTTGGAATGGCCAAGTCAAAGTCCTGACCTTAATCCAATTGAAATGTTGTGGAACGGACCTGAAGCGAGCAGTTCATGTGAGGAAACCCACCAACATCCCAGAGTTTAAGCTATTCTGTACAGAGGAATGGGCTAAATTCCTCCAAGCTGGTATGCAGGACTGATCAACAGTTACCAGAAATGTTTAGATGCAGTTATTGCTGCATTTGGGGGTGGGGTGGGGGGGGGTGTCACACAAGATACTGAAAGCAAAGGTTCACATACTTGTGCCACACATGTAATATTGGATTATTTCCTCAATAAATAAGTGACCAAGTATAATATTTGTCTCATTTGTTTAACTGGATTCTCTATCTACTTTTAGGCAGAGGTGGAAAAACTGGACTGACAAAGTAAAAGTCCTGCTTGGGTTTTCCTTCTGCCTGTGCTCTCAACACAGGTGATTTCACCAATTAGCTCATCAACCTGGCTTAGGGGATGCGGTAATTAGGATCAGCTGGTTCATTGAACTGGCTGGAGCAAAAATGTGGCAGGGTTTTTACTTTCTGCACCCGGGTTTTCCACCTCTGCTTTTAGGATGTGTGAATCTGATCTTTTAGGTCATATTTATACAGAAATATAGAATTATAAAAGGTTCACAAACTTTCAAGCACCACTGTAATACTGGCAACTGTTGATACTGTGGGCAAGAAGAGACTTGAGCAGGTTAATGTCAAAGCCGATGAGTGCCTGCTGTGCTTCCTGTGCCAGCATCAGGGCTACTCCCTCTGAGTGGGGAGCTCCATCTTGTGTCCAGAATACAGTAACTTGTCTCCTGCTACTAGCCTAAGCTGTCCTGCCTGCTGCCATCTTGTTTCACTCAGCCCTAGTAAAGATTGGTGAATTATCAAATTCACCAATATTTCATGATATCCTTATCAAAACCTACTTTGTTTCTTATTCTCATTTGTGAGGCACCTTTTTTATCTAAACACTCATTTGAGAACCTTCTTGCTATGGAGGGGACAGTGCTAACCAACTGCACCACCCATTGGTAAATTACAAATTAATACAATGAATGATTAACAAAATGTGACCTATGAAAATACTTGGTGGGTAGAAAGTAAAAAAAGGGTTAGTGTAGGGCCAACTACTCTACCTAGAAAAAAGATGAGTTACAGAAGCACTGATAAGAATCCGAGAAAAACCCATCATGGGAAAGGAAGGGACTCCACACAGGAGGCTTATGACACAGGGCAGGGAAAGCCAGAAGGAGGTTGCAAGGCCAACTCCCCTTCTGACACCCAAGACAATTATAAAAGATAGGTACATGGAATGTTAGAACAATGTATGAAACAGGGAGGACAGCACAGATAGCAAAGGAAATGAACTGCAAAACCTCTTTACTAGGGCTGAGTGAAACAAGATGGCAGCAGGCAGGACAGCTTAGGCTAGTAGCAGGAGACAAGTTACTGTATTCTGGACACACAGAAGATGGAGCTCCCCACTCAGAGGTAGTAGCCCTGATGCTGGCACAGGAAGCACAGCAGGCACTCATCGGCTGGGAACCTGTCAGCTCACGCATCACTACTGTCAAGTTTGCTACAAAGAAAAGCAACATCAACCTGAATGTCATACAGTGCCATGCTCCTACTAATGATGCTGAGAAGGATGCCTTCTACCTGCGACTCCAAGCTCTGTTGGACAAGAGAAGAAACAAAGACATTACTTATGGGCGACCTCAATGCCAAGATAGGATTGGATAACAGGCCATGAGGAGGTAAATGGGAACACAAGGGCTGGGTAAGATGAACAAAAATGGGGAAAGATTCACAGACCTGTGTTCACTCAACCAACTAGTGATCGGAGGTAGCATCTTCATGCACAAACGAATCCACAAAGCTACATGGAGATCACCTGACCACATCATGGAAAATCAGATCGATCACATGCGCATCAGCCAGAAGTTCCGACAACTGGAGTGATGCAAGGGTGATTTTGGGGGGGGGGCAGATGAGTCAGACCACCACCTTCTTGTGATGTCAGCACAGCTAAGGCTGAAGAAGCACTCCACATCCACCAATCCCTGTAAAAGATTCAACGTAGGCCTGCTCAAGAATAAGGACATCCAGACATCATTCAAACTCAGCCTTTCTAACAGGTTTCAAACACTGCAGGAACTCTAAAGAGTAGGATACAGATCGAGAACCAGTGGCAACAGGCCAAGAAGGGTTGGCTGGACACATGAGGATGTCTTGGGCAAGAAGAAACCACAACAGAGTGGATCTCCTTCAACACTCTGCAGAAGTTGGAAACAAGGAAACAAAAGAAACCTACACTGAATACAAGCTGGACAAGGTCAGAGAAGGCAAAGAAAGCATACATCGCTGCTGACAAAAGTTAAAAAGAGCATCAAAAAGGATGAGACCACTTTGAGGACCTAGCTAAACAGGCAGAGGAAGCAGCAGAGAAGGGAAACCTGAGGGACCTCTACCTGACAAGAAAGCTAGCAGGTAAATTCCAAAAAGTGGACGGAACAAAGATGGTAACCCACTCAACAACAGAAGAGCAACTGAGAAGATGGGTAGAACACGGAGCTTTTAAACAGACCAGCCCCAGAAGCGCCTCCAGACATTCCACCTGCAGACTTGGAGCTACCCATCAACACTGGAAAACCCACAAAAGGTAGAGATTAAGAAGGCCATCATGTCTAAGGAACAGGAAGTCAGCAGGACCAGATGACATACCAGCAGAGGCCCTCAAAGCAGACATAGTGAGCTCAGTCAATATGCTGCATAGTCTTTTCAGTAGGATTTGGGAAGAGGAGCAGGTTGCCTCCCAGTGGAGAGAGGGTATACTTGTCAAACTACTGAAGAAAGGGGATCTCAGTAATTGTAATAACTATAGGGGGATTATGCTTTTATCAACAGCAGGGAAGGTTTTCAACAGAATTCTCCTAGAGAGAATGAGAGATGCAGTGGATACCAAGCTGCAAGATGAGCAGGCAGGCTTCTGTAAAAACAGGTCCTGTGCTGATCAGATTGCCACCTTACGCATCATAATAGAACAGTTGCTGGAATGGAACTCTCCTAATTTCGTAGACTACGAGAAAGCTTTTGACAGCATAGACAGAGCCACCTTATGAAAGATGCCAAGACACTACGGTATACCAGAGAAATTTGTATCTCTAATCCGGAGTACATACAAGGACATGAAATGCAGGAGTAGCCCATGCAGGACAGCTAACAGAGAGCTTTGATGTGAGGACAGGAGTATGGCAGGGGTGCTTAATGTCACCACTTTTCCTCCTGATCATCGACTGGATCACGAGTACAACTTACTAGAGGAAAGAGCAAGGGGATCCAGTGGACACTCTGGATGCAGCTAGAGGATCTAGATTTTGCCGATGACCTGGTACTCCTCTCACACAACCACAAACAGATGCAAGATAAAACAAAACAACTCATCTGGACAGCCAGTACAGGACTCAAAATCAGCAAAAACACAAACTCTAAGATTAACACTACAAACAGCACACCAGTCACAATCGGAGGGGAAGAAGTGAAGGAGGCCAAGTCCTTTGTGTACTTGGGAAACATAGTAGACCATCAGGGGGGCATAGATAGAGATGCAACAGCCAGGATAGAGAAAACAAGAGCAGCCTTCATCATGCTGAGGAATGTCTGGGCCCCTAGAATGATGCGAGTAGCCACCAAACTCCAGATCTTCAACTCTAATGTCAAGTCAGTACTGCTCTATGGATCTGAGACATGGAGAACAAAAGCAACACAGCACAGAATACAAACCTTCATAAACACCTGTCTGAGAAGAAACTTTAAAATCAAGTTGTCAGACAAGATCAGCAACCTGGAGCTGTGGGATAGAGTGGGACAAAATCCAGTTGGAAACGGTCCTGGATAGGGCACACACTCAGGAAGCCACCATCCAGCATTACACACCAGGCCCTAACCTGGAATCCACAGGGCAGAAGAGAGGAAGGCCAAAAAACAGCTGGAGAAGGGACAGAGGAGATGAGTATAGGCAACAGCTGGCACGACCCAAGGAAGAAGGCCCAGAGATGAGTGCAATGGAGGAACATCAGTGGCCTATGCTCCAACTGGGGCAAAGGGCCCAAGTAAGGGTAGAAAGTGGAACAAAAAGATGACAGGTTAAACACAGTTCATTTGTTTACAAACATTAGAATTACTTCATTAAGCACTGACAAAAAGATTCTGTACTAAATACAAGTCTACGTAAAACAAACAAAAAAAACTAGATAGAACTCTATGCCAATGGCGTCGATAGGGATGCCTCCACCTGGTAGACTACAGGCCTTAAATTGTGATTTGGGGATGAACATTTGACCTCACAGTAATCTTGACCTGGTGAAATTACTTGCATTAGCCTTGGAGATATTCAGGGATGAGAATGGGACATTTATAAAAAAAAAAAAAGCCTGGCCGGTCTAGGGGGCATTTGCCCAATTCACAATCCCAGGGCTTTCCACAAGCGCCGGCTGCCGGCCATACAGCTGACTACACAATTAAGTCCAGCCGGCTACTTTAATGACTTTTTGTAGCCTACAGGCTCTAAATATTAAAATTTTTGATTTTAATAAAATTAAATGTTTATCTAACGGACTGACAATGTCAAACTGAACTGCACTCATTTAAGTTGTGATTCGCGCTGTTTGTACCGATAACCACAAATTCCCCGCCAAATTCGTTGATCAAGGGAGATTAACTCATCCGCAGCCCCGACATGGTGTGCACGCACTCGGCGGAGGCAGTAGTGTGTCGGACGCGACATCGGAGGGAACAGAAGCAGAGATAACACTTGTGTCCGGTAAACCAGCTTTCTCTCGTTCAATTATGTGCTGGCATCAAAAGACACTGTTGGTTGTAAATGAAACCAAACTGAGTCGTTGGAGTGCATTTTCATACACAAATGGAGAAATGTTCGCTGAGCGTTTGTGTAGCCACCACTGCAGACCGTTGTCATTGTTAATTCATAGCATGCTCAGTTGCGTGAATGTGTCATGCACCGAAAATAAGAGATTTACAAGCCAGGAACACCTCATGATGCAATATGTGAGCTTGTATAGCCTATTACTGATTTTCGGTGCGCAAATCAGTTTTCATTGGTGCATTAGCATGGCATACACTAAAATAAAAAAAGATACAATATGTTGTAGTAATAATAATAAAGCAAATGTCTGAGAAATTAATATAGCTTGTCTATTATGCAGGCATACTTAAGCTAATAATAGTTTTTGAATAATGCTCTCCTGCTTTGAATGTTCATTGCTTATTCCTGCCCATAGGTGTGGGAAAGATGCCACCTAAAAGAAAACTTAATCAGCAGACTCTGGAAGGCTTCTTAAAGAGAAGTGGTGATCAGTTCAAGTGCTTCAGAATAGTATTAAGACTCAGATTAATTTATTCATTCCAAAAGGGACATTGTTGCCAATTATTTATTTAAATGGTAGCACTTCTACCATAATTAACGTAGGCCTACATGTGTTATATTGTTACTGCTGCAGTATGTGATTTAGTAAATACTGCAGAGTATTTTTGTACATTTTAGGTTATATTTTTGTCGCTCTGTTCAACAGGTTATAATGACCTACAACCTCAGTTTGTCAGTTGAACGCAAGAAAAGAAAGATTTACTGCCATTTTACTTTGTATTTGAGGAAAGTGAATAAATGGTCTGTGGAAGATACATTTAATCCTGGGAACTGCGTGCACAGGAGTTTGTGTGTTTACTACCCCCCGGCTGGCTACTTATTTGTCATGGCTGGACAGACAGACAGACAGATGCAAGGACGGACGGCGGTGGAGCAGACAGAGACGGAAAACTTCTTCCTCCAAAAATATTTTTTTTCTATTTTCAAAACTTTTCTTAAAATAGTGCAAATATTTACAGTGCGCCAACCAAAGGTTCAAATTACCAAAAAGAAAGCTATACAAACAAAATAAGAAAAAAATAAAGAGGCTTCAAGTTTGCCAGACTAAATCAAAGAGACCCTGAACAAAACTATTAGTCAGCCAAACCACAGTACCTTCAAACAAGACGTCCCAACCACAACTGAGGCTCTGGAGCTACTGCAGAGCTTACATACCTGCAGCCCCTCCCACAGTTGAGCCCAAATTGCAAAATTAATCAACTAAATAATGACATCCTAAATGCAAAATAATTTAAAGAAACACAATATACAAACATCCAAAATAATTTTCATTAACCAAAAACCCTTCAGTGCATAGTAAAAATACATGTTTCCCCAACACCAGTAAAACACCCCCGTTAAAATAGTCCATTCTACCAAACACCCACGAAACCCCTCCATAACAAGCCAATGGTACAGTCCCTCAGTTTCTTGCAACAAACAGGAAGTATGTGGAGTTCGCGTGATGAGTTACTGAAAACTGTTGCGTTATAAAAATGCTAGAACTAAATAAACTTGATGTTAGAAATAACCGGTTTGTATGCGTTTCCTAGACCATAGACAATGCTTAACAGATGGGAGATGAAAATGCTTAGAAATGTGTGATGCGCTTTACACATGAGAGGAACCAAACAAAATGTTACTAGAATGCCGGTAGGCCTTTCCCTGCACTCATAACAAATGCTGCTCTCATTAGAAACTATGGCAAACAGTGGAGTATGAAATGCTTGAAAACCAGTAATATCCATACAGAAAACAGTAATGGAAATGAAGTGCAACTCACAGCGACAGGTCAGCCAAGATGTTTGAACGTTGCCGGCAGATTGCTGCCTATGCACGGTGTGCTTGCGTGAGAGGCGTGCGTGAGCGTCATGGCTCACTCCGTGACACATATACACACATTTTATATACATCGTGAGCGATAATGAAGGTAACCGTAACGATATATTAAATTCCTCCTGACTATCTTTGACAATTTAAGTAAAACGTACCTTTGTGCTTTTTTGTTTTGATGTGCTCCTGGATGTTTCTAGCTCTTCTGTTTCCATAATTGATCATATCTGAGCACAGAATACACAGAACCTTTCCCGGCACATCCACGTTTTGGACATGTTCTGTCAGGCACGTCGTCACAGTTTGTGTCCCTATCTGCACGGTAACGCTACTATCGAGCCATGCCCATTGGAAACAGTTCTTTATCCCGTTCGATTTATCGATTTCCCTGGCACGATCCTCATTTTTGCGGTCCAAAACTTGCCATATTGGCAAAGTAACTTTGAAAACTAACCAAAATAACTAGAACTTAAGTGATCAAAACCGTGTACGTGTAGCTTGTTTCTCCGTGAATTGTAGAAGTGAGATGAAACTAGCACCAAAACGTTGCTGGAAATCGTCGTGAGTTGTCGTTAGCATAAATATTGAAGAAAGCAATGACGATTTCCGTTATCACAGCTGCAACTAATTTTGCGATGAGCGTTGCCGAAAGATGCTGGTGGGTGGTCGGTTGGTCCCGCCTGCTTGTGCCACCACAAGCCTCGCCCCGACCCCCCTGAAATTCTCAACGGATTTACATGTTTCACAAAAGTGACTTTCAGCAGGAAAAACTCGGAATTCTGCAGATCCGTGGAAAATTCTCATCCCTGGATATCGTGTCCACAAGGTTTTTGGACAGACATTTGACTTCACAGTGACCTTGACCTGAGACCTTTTGATCTCAAAATCTAATCAGTTCATGTTTGTCCCAAAGCGCACAAATGGTGAAAGTTTGGTGAAATTCCTTTCATTAGCCTTTGAGATATCATGTTCACAAGGTTTCGGGACGGACGCACGCACAACTCAAAAACAATGCCTCCTGCACCTTAAGGTGGTGGAGGCATAAGTGTTAACTTTATATCACACCCATTTTTTTATTATAAACTATCTACATTGATAAGTGTTGATAATTGTGGAATAGTGTCACGTGGTCTGATACACCAAGTAATCGGGAATCAGCCCTTTTTTCCAGGGGAACTTGGAGTAATTCATGCACATTTTACACATTCGAAGTCTTCTCTTTGCAATGGCCAAAAAATTAAGGTGTTGATAATTGTAGCTGTCACTTTAGTACAGGCATCACCAAATGGTGGACCTCGGTCTGGATCTGGACCCAGTGATGGTTCTGTCCGGACCCGTGACCAATGGTAAATTCACGAGATTAAGTAATTTTCATGAAGCATTATTTTGGACGGTCGCGGCTATTGACAGCAGGCGCTGCTACTCCAGTTAATACAATAGTTCACTCAGTTGAGCCAATAAAATCGTTAGTTTACCCAGCGCACCACAGCAGAGCAACCAGCAGAGTGGAAGAGAGTTAAGTTAAGAGACAACCGACTGAGACAACATGGCTTGCTCCAAAAGGCGGCGGAAAGTAGACAAGGAAAATCGTTGTTTTAAAGATGAATGGACGGAGAAATACATGTTCATTCTTCCGGCAAGCAGTTCAAAACCAGTGTGCCTCATATGCTCCGAAAACGTGGCATTAATTAAAAGCGGCAACGTGAAGCGCCACTACGAAACGAAGCACAGCTCTTTTGAGCAAAGTTATCCCCTGAAGTCCAAGCTGAGGGCACGCAAAATAACCAAACTGCAAGCACAGTATGACAGGCCTACCCGACTCATCACACATACATTTACAGCCCAGCAACGTGCAAACGAATGTTCCTTAAAAGTAGCGTGGATTTTGGGGCAACATAAACACATTGGAGTGTGTTCCCTGGTCTAATCAAAGTAGCACTGCTCACCTTGACTATGTTTGGATCAACTTACAGCTGTGAGTCAGCTTTTTCCACTATGAACATTATCAAAACCAAGTACCATTCTAGGCTCAACAATGAACACCTACATATCTGCATGAGAATGGCACTCCAACCAAGATTCAAATTACTGGCAGGTCAGCCACATGCCTGTTTTTCTCATTAGAGTAAAAGAACACTACGTTCAGACTGCAACCTGAAACGACCCTTATCCGATTTGTTGTGAAATCCAATTTTTTGTTAGGCCATTCACATTACCAATTATATGAGACTTGTACAGTGGGGCAAAAAAGTATTTAGTCAGTCACCAATTGTGCAAGTTCTCCCACTTAAAAAGATGAGAGGCCTGTAATTTTCATCATAGGTATACTTCAACTATGAGAGACAAAATTAGAAAAAAAAAATCCAAAAAAAAAAATCACATTGTCTGATTTTTAAAGAATTTTTGCAAATTATGGTGGAAAATAAGTATTTGGTCAATAACAAAAGTTCATCTTTGTTATATACCCTTTGTTGGCAATGACAGAGGTCAAACATTTTCTGTAAGTCTTCACAAGGTTTTCATACACTGTTGCTGGTATTTTGGCCCATTCCTCCATGCAGATCTCCTCTAGAGCAGTGATGTTTAGGGGCTGTCGCTGGGCAACACGGACTTTCAACTCCCTCCAAAGATTTTCTATGGGGTTGAGATCTGGAGACTGGCTAGGCCACTCCAGGACCTTGAAATGCTTCTTACGAAGCCACTCCTTCGTTGCCCGGGCGGTGTGTTTGGGATCATTGTCATGCTGAAAGACCCAGCCACGTTTCATCTTCAATGCCCTTGCTGATGGAAGGAGGTTTTCACTCAATCTCACGATACATGGCCCCATTCATTCTTTCCTTTACACGGATCAGTCGTCCTGGTCCCTTTGCAGAAAAACAGCCCCAAAGCATGATGTTTCCACCCCCATGCTCCACAGTAGGTATGGTGTTCTTTGGATGCAACTCGGCATTCTTTCTCCTCCAAACACGACAAGTTGAGTTTTTACCAAAAAGTTCTATTTTGGTTTCATCTGACCATATGACATTCTCCCAACCCTCTTCTGGATCATCCAAATGCTCTCTAGCAAACTTCAGACGGACCTGGACATGTATTGGCTTAAGCAGGGGGACACATCTGGCACTGCAGGATTTGAGTCCCTGGCAGCGTAGTGTGTTACTGACTGTAGCCTTTGTTACTTTGGTCCCAGCTCTCTGCAGGTCATTCACTAGGTTCCCCCATGTGGTTCTGGGATTTTTGCTCACTGTTCTTGTGATCATTTTGACCCCACGGGGTGAGATCTTCCGTGGAGCCCCAGATCGAGGGAGATTATCAGTGGTCTTGTCTGTCTTCCATTTTCTAATAATTGCTCCCACAGTTGATTTCTTCACACCAAGCTGCTTACCTATTGCAGATTCAGTCTTCCCAGCCTGGTGCAGGTCTACAATTTTGTTTCTGGTGTCCTTTGACAGCTCTTTGGTCTTGGCCATAGTGGAGTTTGGAGTGTGACTGTTTGAGGTTGTGGACAGGTGTCTTTTATACTGATAACGAGTTCAAACAGGTGCCATTAATACAGGTAATGAGTGGAGGACAGAGGAGCCTCTTAAAGTTGTTACAGGTCTGTGAGAGCCAGAAATCTTGCTTGTTTGTAGGTGATCAAATACTTATTTTACTGAGGAATTTACCAATTAATTCATTAAAAATCCTACAATGTGATTTCCTGGATTCTTTCCCCCCATTCTGTCTCTCATAGTTGAAGTGTACCTATGATGAAAATTACAGGCCTCTCTCATCTTTAAGTGGGTGAACTTGCACAATTGGTGGCTGACTAAATACTTTTTTGCCCCACTGTATGCGATCTCCGATATGAACGGAAAACGACCCTAAAGTGTCCCGCATGCGCAAACTGACACGTAATAAGCACATCTACGTAATACGTTAAAAAAAAAAAAAGCGCACTCTTCAAGTTTGCAAGTAAAGCATGGAGATGAGGCGAGACCTGGCGATGTGGTTTTTGTGGTGGCGGCGGAACTCACACAATAATTGATTAATGTGGGCAGCAGACTAATGAGACCGAAGGTGTCAAATTACTAGAAATTTCCAGAACAATCTTATAATACAGGATGGTTTAAGTTATAAATCAGTTATAGAAACGTTTATTTAAATCAGGCTAACAGATCAACATCCAGGTCCCTACCAAATCCACCATTAGCTTGATCAATTCTATAAAAGTCTATTTAAATTCTGAAAACTGTACAAATGTTTTCCACCAAAGAGGCGGGATTAGCCAACGCAGAATAGTGACGTTTGTCTCTTGTTGATGACGTGTAGGTCACATGAATGCAACCTGTCCGGTCAGACTGCAGTCGCATGTGAAAATAACGGATATGCATCGGAATTAGGACCACATAACCAAGCGCCCTGGGTCGCATGTGAAAAAAATTGGATCTGTGTCATTCAGATTGTCAATAACAAATTGGATACAGGTCGCATATGGGCCAAAAAAAAAAAAAACGGATATGGGTCGTTTCAGGGTGCAACCTGAACGTAGTCGAAGAATTAAAAAAGTTCAAAGAAAAATGTTCTGTTTGCATTTCCCCCCCAAAAAGCCACTTGTTTTCTGAAGATGTGGACTTTTCTTGAAAAGTAGGCCCTTGTTTTTTTAGGCTGGGACCTCCTTATTTTAAGAACAAAGAAGAGAAAATGTTAAGTCAATGCTCCGTTTGCACTTTTTACTTAATGTTTTCTGAGTTGACTTTTTTTTCTTGAAGTGTAGGCCTTCAATTCTTCAGGTTGGGACCTCTAAGAGAAAAAGGAGTTATTCCACTTCACTTTTTATTCTGAGGTTTGTTTTCTTTAATCTGAAATAAAGGCCTTGAATTTATTTTCCTGGGACTACTTTTATTTATGGCAAAAGAGATAGTTGTGCACTCAGTTCATTTCCTGCATTGGAAATGAACAATAAATATTGTTGAAACCATATGAAAGTGTGGACATATAGCCTTCCCCTAAGACACAAGCTGGACTTTGGTTCAGACCTTCTACTTGGAGAAAATTTAATAACTGGACCTCAGTGACTAATTGAATACCCCTGCTCTAGTATTTTGATAGGCTAAAAGGCCTCTGGCTGCGACCTGCAGAGAGGTGGGGTTGGACATTCAACCCAGCCTAATAGTCACCTCATGAGCCTGTTACTCATGCTGTTTGTTGAAGTAGCATTTTGTGATATCTGCTCTATGCCCTTTTCCACAGGTTGTAGCAAGAGACTTCTTGATTAAAGTTTAAGCTGAAGCGAATTGTATTGTATGTTCATACAATACTTTTGAAATATCAAACAAAAACGACAATCAAAATACAAAAAAAAGGTCAATTTTTTAGACTGGCAAAAAATTATTCATGTAATCGTGCAAAATATCAGTATTACTCTTCAGAAACCTTTTATTTTTGTTCCGCGTCTCTCAGTTTTGTTTGATGTAATTTATTTTGGTTGCAATTCCAGCTCTCGTTTGCACTCCCTGACTTTGCTTGCAGTTTTGGCACAAACTTCACGTGTGGGTGTTGAATTAATTCAATATCATAGTCACCACTGAAGTCCACGCGATCCTTGTTTACCGTCAATGGATCGGTCACTTGTTAAACCGTCCGCCAAAATCCGAGTAGGGAATGGCTGAGCGTAGCGGTCAGTCAAACACAAGTTACCCAATGGGAATGCATTCCTGGACTGAAGTTTGTGCCAAAATTGCAAGCAAAAAGTCAGGGAGCACAAACGAGAAAGCTGGAATCGCAACCAAAATAAATTACATCAAAAAAACTGAGAAAGATGCGGAACAAAAATAAAAGGTTTCTGAAGAGTAATAGACTGATATTTTGCACGATTACACGAATAATTTGCTTGCCAGTCTAAAAAAAATTGACTTTTTTGTATTTTGATTTGTCGTTTTTGTTTGATATTCCAAAAGGTATTGTATGAACATTTTGGCACAAAATTGATTCCATAACCTTGTCCATGTTCGAACTTCCATTTGTCATAAGGTACAGTTAGGTCCATACTACATATTTGGACACTGAAATTGTTTTTTTTTTTTTACCCGTTTACTGAAACAAGTTATAATGGAAATGGACAAAGTCCAGACTTTCAGCTTTCATTTGAGGGTAACCACATTAAAATTGGATGAAGGGTTTAGGAGTTTCAGCTCCTTAACATGTGCCACCCTGTTTTTAAAGGGACCAAAAGTAATTGGACAATTGACTCAAAGGCTATTTCATGGGCAGGTGTGGGAAATTCCTTCGTTATGTCACTCAATTAAGCAGATAAAAGGCCTGGAGTTGATTTGAGGTGTGGTGCTTGCATTTGGAAGATTTTGCTGTGAAGAAAACATGCGATCAAAGGAGCTCTCCATGCAGATGAAACAAGCCATCCTTAAGCTGCGAAAACAAAAAAAAACCCATCCGATAAATTGCTACAATATTAGGAGTGGCAAAATCTACAGTTTGGTACATCCTGAGAAAGAAAGCAAGCACTGGTGAACTCAATGCAAAAAGACCTGGACACCCACAGAAGACAACAGTGGTGGATGATTGCAGAATAATTTCCATGGTGAAGAGAAACCCCTTCACAACAGCCAACCAAGTGAACACCACTCTCCAGGAGGTAGGCGTATCAATATCCAAATCTACCATAAAGAGAAGACTGCATGAAAGTAAATACAGAGGGTTCACTGCATGGTGCAAGCCACTCATAAGCCTCAAGAATAAAAAGGCTAGATTGGGCTTTGCTAAAAAACATCTAAAAAAAGCCAGCACAGTTCTGGAAGAACATTCTTTGGACAGATTAAACCAAGATCAACCTCTACCAGAATGATGGAAAGAAAAAAGTATGGCAAAGGGGTGGTACAGCTCATGATCCAAAGCATACCACATCTGTAAAACACGGTGGAGGCAGTGTGATGGCTTGGGCATGCATGGCTGCCAGTAGCACTGGGTCACTAGTGTTTATTGATGTGACACAGGACAGAATCAGCCAAATGAATTCTGAGGTATTCAGAGACGTACTGTGTGCTCAAATGCAGCCAAACTGATTGGTCGGCATTTCATAATACAGATGGACAATGACCCAAAACAAAGACAAAGCAACCCAGGAGTTTATTAAAGCAAAGAAGTGGAATATTCTTGAATGGCCAAGTCAGTCACCTGATCTCAACCCAATTGAGCATGCATTTCACTTGTTAAAGACTAAACTTCAGACAGAAAGGCCCACAAACAGCAACTGAAAACTGCTGCAGTAAAGGCCTGGCAGAGCATTAAAAAGGAGGAAACACAGCGTCTGGTGATGTCCATGAGTTCAAGACTTCAGGCAGTCATTGCCAACAAAGGGTTTTCAACCAAGTATTAGAAATGGACATTTTATTTACAGTTATTTAATTTGTCCAATTACTTTTGAGCCCCTGAAATGAAGGGATTGTGTTTAAAAATGCTTTAGTTCCTCATTTTTATGCAAATCATTTTGTTCAACCTACTGTATTAAAGCTGAAAGTCTGAACTTCAACTGCATCTGAATTGTTTTGTTCAAAATTCATTGTGGTAATGTACAGAACCAAAATTAGAAAAATGTCTGTCCAAATATTTATGGACCTAACTGTAACTTCCTTTCCCATAACGTTCCAGCATGCACTAAACCTACCTCTTAATGTTAGTTGGCATATACACTTCTGCCCACCTTCAGCATCTTCGGTGTATTTAGAAGTCCAAATACTAAGTAGTTCAGGATGTCGTAGTACCCCAAATCCGGTAGCTGGTTTGCTGTACACTTCAAGTAGAATAAATACATTTGTGGGCAAGTTATATGGACCTGTGATGCATATTTCAGCTGTGAATGTAATGCAGTTAACTGATATTGTCATACTGCAGGCACTGACAGATGTAATTGCTGAGGAGAGTGGGGAACAAACAGTAACAAAGCCAAATCGTGAGACGTGAATCTTGGTCGGGGACAGGTGAGGGTTGATTAATCGGTGAGCTGGCCAATGTAGGCAAGGCAGGAAAAATAATCGAGAACCGATAACGAGAATCGGAAACCCAAGGCTCAATCTGCACTGGAAGACCACAGAACGATACTTCACGGTGAATCATCTTCTGTCGATTTATTGGCGGTTAACAATCGATGTGTAACAATCGATCTGCCATCTGCGAGGCTGAGGTGTGATCTCAAGGGATATTAATGGTTGCAAATGCCTGCATGAGAATAAATCAAAACTGAGCCTGTAGTCAGACCTTGAGCAGGTCATGTCCTGATAGAATGTTCAAAAAGATATCAATATTATGTCTCGAGCAATGTGTCATCACAACAGTACAGTACACAGTGAGACACGGTCACAGAAGAATTCTAGCCTTCTAGCTGAAATAGTAAAATAGAATGGAGTAGAATATTAATATTAAGAGATGTATGCTTGAGTCAATCCTTGCTCTTCTTGACGTGTATTGGTGCTCAGAGGGCAGGCATGCTCCATCAGCCCTCGTCCCACCTCACCGGAGCTTAGAGAAATTCCGGCCAAATTGTCTAGAATTTGTGTAACCAAACAAAAATCTTCCCGTAAACCAATTACGAGGATAACCAAACAAAAAAAATCTTCCCGTAAACCAATTACGAGGATAACCAAACAAAAAAGTCCTTCCTGTAACCCAATTAAGAGGATAACCAAACAAAAAAGTCTTCCCATAAACCAATTACGAGGATAACCAAACAAAAAAAATCTTCCCGTAAACCAATTACGAGGATAACCAAACAAACAAAAAAAAAAACCTTCCTGTAACCCAATTACGAGGATAACCAAACAAAAAAGTCTTCCCATAAACCAATTACGAGGACAACCAAACAAAAAATCTTCCCATAAACCAATTATGAGGATACAAGGATCTTCCTGTGAAACCCTTCACGAGGATAAACAAAGTCATTGCAGACTGATTATTAAAAATAAATAAATAAATTCTATTTGCTAGTTGTGTCTCCTTTAAATACTGTGTTAGAGCTGTTACTGCTGATTGTGTGAATGGCTGACTTGATAAGTTGTCTCTAGTTACAAATTTTCTTAATGTTCTCCCCATCTTCTCTTTCACTGGAATACTGTGTACAGTGCATAAGAACATGCTCAACCTTTTCTACTTCTCCACAGTGTGCACAGGCCCCAGAATGTTTCCCTATTGTATAGAGATCTTGCAGTCACGTGACCAGGAAGTACACAACTGCCATCTTGTCGGTCAAAAACACCGCTGAATACTGCTGCACTTGTGTACAGAATGGATCAATTTCAACTGACGGACTACACGGCTCATTTTTCGAATGAACAGAACTAGATACATGTCTAAAATAAACGATCTACAGATTTGTGACCCTTATGGCTTACCGGACTGAGTTTTCACGATCGGATTTTGAACTGCCAGCGGAATACCCAGACGTGTATAATTACCTCATTAACTTTCCCTCGCTGTTCAGTGGTGAAGCACTGCGTGCTTATAAATCTCTGGACAGTTATCTCTACAGAAATTCAGGATTTGTCAGCGACTCAGATGTGGCATCTTGTAAACAAGAATCCTCATTGGATGGGCAAGTCACTTAAGTATTGAGTATAGCACTGACCAGCCGATTATAGAATAGAATAAGGTAATTCCAAATCATCCGTGTTGTTTACATGGATCTGGCGTTGGAGAGGTAGAGGCTTGGCAGCGGAGATTTGAGTAGCTGTTTTCTGAGCTTAGTCAACAGGCTGCTCTGCAGCCTCGCTTTTGCTTCCACTCCCGGCGCCGCCTCCTTCGCTTTGCCTCCGATAACAATCCACGAAGACCCCGCTGGTCTCGCTATCTCGTCCGGAATGTTGTTTTTTTTCCTCTCGTCCGGAATGTTGTGCATGCGATGGAAATCGCTATAAACCGTCATTTTCTGCTGGAAACCAATGTCCAGCAAGTCCATACGGTTGTAGTGGATATTGAAATCCGGTACAGACGAACATGCAAAAATACACACAAAAAACGTGCACAGGTAGGGAGAGCTTGTAGCCGCAGCCGTTGTAGTAGAATTGTATATAGTAGGGTTTTCCAGAAGAAAAGGTAGAAGTAAAAGTAGAAGGCGGAATATGGCGTTTGACCGACAAGATGGCGTCTGTCACAATCTGGATCGGCTGTGACGTCACATGCAAGTGCTCCATACAACCCACTATTTAGACTTGTGTCCCCTATCCTCAGCCTCGTCAACCAAACCTCCTCCTGTTGTTTCAGTTCACCACCCCTTCTAAACACCACCTCCTTTTGTAAATTATATAGATGCCTTCCTTTCCTCCTCTGTATTCCATGTCTCCTGCCACATTTTGTTAATGTCTTTATTACTTGAATTTCTGCCTTGCTTAATGGGACTTCTAACTCAACCTCATTTGCCTTGATGGCCTCTTTGGCCATTTTATCCACTCATTACCCTCAACCCCCTTATGAGCTGGAACCCATGTGAACTGAATAAAAAAATTGTTGATTTATCTTAAATACAAGATGGTTAATTTCATCTAAGAGATCTTGTCGGCATGTAGATTTTCCACTCTGGATACTATTTAAGGAAGACATAGAATCTGAGCAAATAACTGCTTTACTAGGCTTCACCTCCTCCACCCACCGCAGGGCCAGTATAATAGCCATCATTTCTGCTGAAAAAAATTGACAAGTGATCTGACGTCCTTTTCCCAATACTTATATTGTAGCTGGAGATGAATACTGCTGCTCCTGTCTTACCAGTTTCGTCTTTAGAAGCATCTGTATACATCTGTGTCATCATACATTACTTCTAAATACTGCTGTACATTCTGGTTTGCAATCTCCTTAGTTTTCAAATTTACAATAGGGAAATAAAATAACCAAGGGGGAATGATTGACCTTGTAATTGTTTTGCAAAGAGACACGAGTATCTCTTCCCCCCATCTGTCCGTCTGAGTTACATGTTGATCCTGGGATTGAGATGCTGGCCTCTTCTGCCCCTCGGACCTGCTTGATCCATCCTGGTGCCCTGTGTCTGGTCGGAGTTTTATCGCCCCACTCCTGTGAAGGACGCCCCCATGAGGACAGTTGAGGGTTATACCTGTTAATATTATAGTCAGGCTGTATGTTGTTGCCCAAATGAGGATGGGTTCCCTTTTGAGTCTGGTTCCTCTCGAGGTTTCTTCCTCATGTCATCTGAGGGAGTTTTTCCTTGCCACCGTCGCCACAGGCTTGCTCATTGGGGATAGATTAGGGATAAAATTAGCTCATGTTTTAAGTCGTTCAAATTCTGTAAAGCTGCTTTGCGACAATGTTTATTGTTAAAAGCGCTGTACAAATAAACTTGATTTGATTTGAAACTTGATTTGAATGTCACTGATCCCCAATTGATCTGCCTGCTGATTACCATCCCACCCAAAACTGCATACGGGTTGACCATACTCCCAGCATTCCCTTAGTACCTGTTTGGTTGGGTGATCGTCTTCATGACCCTGTAGGTTTAGCCAATATGATACTGATAATTTCAGTCGCCTGAGGTCCAGTGGCATCTCCCCTACTTCCACCTGAAGTGCTGGGACTGGAGAGGTCCTGAAGGCACCACAGCATATACGGAGGGCTTTGGCTTGTATCTTGTTTAGCTCTAACAAGGAAGTCTTGGCTGCTGAACTATATGCTATACATCCATAATCCAACACTGGTCGGATCAGGGCACTATAAATTCTTTTCAAGGATGTGCTTGATGCCCCCCAGTCATTCCCTGCTAAGCATTTCAGAATATTAATTCCCTTTTTACATGTCTAACCTTTTGAATATGATTTTTAAAAGAAAGTTATCGAACCATACACCAAGGTATCTTAAATTATCCGTTTGCTTGAGTGGCTGCCCATACAACCTGAGGTCCACTGTAGGGTTAACCCTTTTTTGAGAAACATAACTTGTGTCTTTTCAACAGATAAATGAAACCCCCACTCATGTGACCATCTTTCAACCTCGTTTATAGCCATTTGCATTCTGTTCCTTAGACTATGAGAATTTCGGCCTCTCACCCACAGTGCTCCATCATCTGCATAAAGTGCTCTACTGATTCTGGAATCAATATTGTTAAAAACATTATATTAAATAGAATTGGGCTGCAGACGCTACCCTGTGGGGTACCATTTTCTATAGTGTAGATTTTTGAATGGCTCGCTCCAACTCTTACCTCTATGGTTCTATTCCTTAAAAAAAATCTCTAATCCAATTGAACATTTTGCCTTCTATTCCCATTTTATTCAATTTAAGTAAAAGACCCTCTTTCCAGAGCATATCATATGCTTTTTCAATATCAAAGAATGTTGCCAAGACTGACTCCTTATTTGCTTGAGCTTTCCTAATTTCATCTTCTAGGCAGATTATTGGATCCATAGTAGTACGGCCATTTCTAAACCCACTTTGATGTGGAGAGAAAAGACTTTTTTCAATCTCGTATACTAACCTAGTTATCATCCTTTCCATTAACTTACAAAGATTAGATGTTGGTGCTATAGGCCTATAGCTTTTGACCTCTGCTGTACCACTACTGAATGTTTCCAGCTAGAGGGCAGCTTACCTTGCTCCCAAATTTTATTATATAACTTTAAAATCACACTTTTAGCCACATCAGATAATTGTTCAATCATTTTGTAACAAATTCTATCTTTACCTGGAGCCGTATTTTTAACACCCCCTAATGCTCTTTTCAGTTCAAATAATGTAAAATTATCAAGCGCGCCCTCCCGGTGAATCATCTTCTAAGTGAAATGGCGGATTAGACACTAGTCGGTGTATTACCGCCACCTACAGGATATTTATGTCCACTACTAGACCATCAGTCTCATTATGGCAAAAAGGCCAGAGGATTTTAAAAATCTAATTAGGCATGAAGTTACTTTTGGATCCTTCACTTGCAGCAGAGCAGGGAGGGTAATAGTGGTAACACCCAAGCTGGATAGGTCAGTTATCAGTGTATGCCTGTACTCACTATACATCTTGCATTCTAATAAACTGTGGAAAACTGTCTCAAGGACTTTGCAAACATCGCATAATCCATCCCCATGTTTATGAATCAGATGTAAATTTGAATTTAAGGCACAGTGCCCCAATCTGAGACGGGACAATAAGACTTGTTCAGACCTATTCCCAGATATAACGCTTTGTGAGCAGACTGACTGTTGGATTGCATACAAATGCCTACCCTTTACATCCCTATCCCATTGGTATTGCCACGTTCGAATAACCCCCTCCATCAACTTACTCCTTAATTCTGTTCTCCCTGGTCTAATTGGGGCAGAAATTGAGTCTTTTTTTAAGGATTCTTTTGCAAGTTTGTCTGCCACCTCATTCCCTTCAATGCCTATATGGGCAGGAACCCATAGAAAAGATGCTTCACAACCCAATTTAGGTAACTCATTCACACTCATCAGAATGTCCATAATTAGATCAGGCCTAGCGTTTGAAGAATGGACTTTTAAGCACTGCAGGACTGAAGAAGAGTCAGAGCACATCACTACACTGTTAGGTCTCACTTCCATTACCCACTGCAGGGCTTTTATAATGGCCACAGATTCTGCCGTGAAGACAGCAATGTCGTCACTGAGTCTGTACCCATTTCGGACATTTAGCTGTGGGATGTAAAAAGCACAGCTTACCTTCCCTGAATCTGGGTCTTTGGATCTGTCTGTGTATATTTGCAGACATGAGTTCCAGTTAAGCCGAATATACTCTACTGCGGACTCACTACAAAATTCCACCTCATCGTGTTTATATTCATGCAACCTAAAATCCACTAGAAATGAGGGAAGCAGCCAAACTGGGATTGAGCCCCAATAAGAGCTCTTCACTGGGACCATTTCAAGTAGATTACAGTCTTTGGCCCATTGCATACACTGCTTGATAAAAGGCTGGCTCCTTACCTGCTCAGTAGCAAATTCATAACAATCCGTAGAAATCGAGCTTGCAGGGCAGATGCTAGATTTCTCCCTGAGTCTATTCCAGTAATGAACTGAAAGCTGGATTCTTCTTATTTTTAATGGCTTCTCTCCTGTTTCAATAAGAAGAGCAGAAGTGGATGTGGAAGCAAATGCACCGCAACATATTCTAAGGGCCTTGGACTGAATGACATCTAACTTTCTCAAAGCAGATTTTGCAGCTGCTCCATAAGCCTGACACCCATAATCAAAAATTGACCTAATCATAGCCTGATAGTCAAAAGGGTGCTCTTTTCTGCACCCCAAGAGAATCCTGTCAAACACCGCATAACATTTAAAACCTTGCTGGTTTTAGCTACTACTGAGATACGAGTGTTCCAGTTGAGTCTGCTATCAAACCACATTCCCAGATATTTAAAACAGTCTACCCTTTCTATGGGAGTGTCATAAAGTGTTAAGGTACCATCCCATTTTTTCCTTGCACGACTAAAAACATCATTTTGACTTGGATACAGAAATTTTGAAACCCCATTTCCCAGCCCATTTCTCTACAGATTTTAGTTCTCCTTGCATTCTATTAGTAATAAAAGATAGATTTCTTCCTCTGACCCACAGAGCGCCATCATCTGCATATAATGTTCTTCCAGTCCCATGGTTTAAATCAGCAAACATATCATTAATCATGACATTAAATAGTACCGGGCTGATCACACTGCCCTGGGGAGTGCTATTATCGACCAAGGCTGCATTTGAGGTAGTTGCACCTACTCTTACCTGGATTGTGTGATCTTCTAGAAAAGGTCTTGATCCACTTGAACATTCTCCCACTAACACCATAACTTGATAGCTTTAAAAGAAGGCCCTCTCTCCATAACATGTCATATGCCTTTTCAATATCTAGGAAGACAGCAATAAGAATTTCTTTATTAGCAAAAGCTTTCCTGACTTCCATGTCCAAAGCAACCACATTATCAATAGTACTCCTACCCTTCCTGAATCCACTTTGGTGATCTACCAGTGCCCCCTTAACTTCAAGGAAGTGGACCAATCTGTCAGTCACCATTCTCTCCATTATCTTACACAGAACAGAGGGCTATGGGCCTGTACGAGGATGGAGAACTAGGGTCCTTACCAGGCTTTAAAATGGGGATGACAACAGCATGCTTCCACGACTTTGGTAGCTTACCTTGCCTCCAAATTTCATTCATGAGGCTAAGTAGTTCATCTAGCACAAAGTCAGAGACATGGTTAAACACTTCATTGTAGATGTTGTCCATTCCAGGGGCTGTATTCCTACCTCGAGCTATAGCTCTCTTTAGCTCTTCTAAGGAGAAGTAAACATTCACTTCACTACACAGTGACTCTTGGGGAATTGCAAACTCACCTACAGTCTGATCCCTTATTTCCCTACTCTCCTTTTCAAGGTTATCAGAACTGTGCACCCTTCTGAAGTGTTCCACTAACATATTCGCCTTTTCAGCAGAGGTCACAGCTAAGCAGGGGTGTAGTGGGCAGAGGCGCATCTTGTCACCAGTCAAGGCAGGCAGCTGCTTGGGGCCCCTGATCCACTAGGTGGCGAAAGAGTCGAGATTTGACACTTGCGTTTTGAAAAGTCATTGCGCGTATTGGGCGTGGTACGCGGGGGTACGCCGTCCACCCACTTCTCCCGAGGTGAGATTCTAAAAAAAAAAAAAAAGTGAGAGAGAGAGATTTCTGGGCGTTCATGGTAGCAGCACCGAGAGGGCAACAGAACTGATATAATTGCCTGCCTGGTCATCCTTACGTGGATAATTTCACCACATACTGTGTTTTTATATATAATTTGAAATTCATAATCTTTGTGGCCTTCCTGTTTAGTGTTTTGTTGTACATCCAAAAATGTGAAATGACAATAAATTTAAAAAATACTCAAGTCTTTAAGAAGGAGTGCATGGTAGAGCTTAACCCAATGGCTGCATGTCATGTATTTTGTATACGCAGGTGCCTCAATCGCGCCAGACTAAATGCTTGATTTATTCGATTGGTGCCTTTTATAATAAATTTCAGCCCATTGCTGGTTTGTATGCGATGTGAGTGAGTGACGTGACTTTTTTGAACTTCTGGACACATGCTGTAGCTGTTGCCACGGCAGTAATTAGGCTAGTAAAAATATCGAATTCCGAATGCAGCTCGGCTCAAATGAACATGAATCGAACATGAACAAAGGTGTTTGTGTATCATAATTTCCAATATTTTGGCTTCACGCCTGATAGTCCATGTTAAACCTATGCAAGGTTTATGTTGAGTTCCAGCAGCAGAGTGGTGCTGTCTACGACGATGCATTCGGAAGGAGAAGGCGAATTTGTTCCTCCTTAGTCATTTCGGCATATTTATTGGAGACAAAATAAACCGCGGCTTTTCGCCATAACAGTTGGGCTGTATACTGACAAACACGAATGAATATTGCACACAATGTCTGAAAAAAGGTGTCTTCTTGTGCCCTCTTGTGTTGTTAAAAGAACGTAACATTTATACAAATCATTCATACCAAACATAGGCGACCAAACAAAGGCTACCGCTTCTGACATATCAAATCGATGACGTCACGAATCGCGTACCCCCACTTTAAAAATCTCCACTACACCACTGCAGCCAAGTCCGCGCCATCAGACAGAGCAGGGAGGCTGGGTTTTTTCCCCCAACCCCATTCATTTTCCTTATAGTGGACCACAGTAAAGACACAGGAGTATCCCCTGACAGACTGGAGCAAAACTCCCCCCAGCTGTTTTTCTTTGCAGTTTTAATAACTTTTCTTACCAGAGCCCTATAATATTTATACTGTTAAGTTTTCAGGTGTTGGAAATCTCCGCAGCACTCTGAAGGCTTTATTTCTTTTCTTAATAGCCTCATCACACTCCTTGTTCCACCAAGGAACCATTTTCTTCTGCAGTCCCTTACCTTTTTTGGTGATGGGGGCTGTTGCTGCTGCAGAGATAGCCCCTGTAAAAGCGTTGCTCCACTCATCTACTGTTCCATCCCTAAGGTCAGAAAGTCATCGCACAAAGTTTCAAACTTCTCCCAATCTGCCTTCGTGAAATTAAATCTTCCTCCTACCCTATTTACTTCAGCCCTTAGCCTCAAGCCAAAGGTCCCCTTAGTTGGGAAATGATCACTGCCCATACTGTTTAAACCAAGTACTTCCCACTCACTTTTACCTCCTAATTCACCTGTAACTATCATAAGATCCAAGCAGGACATAATGAGTTTAGCTGGATCCTTGTAGGTTGTCCAGTATTTACACACACCAAGTTAAAATCTTGCATAAGACATTCAACAAGTGCTCCCATCTGTCTTGTTGCTTCCCCATAAAACATTATGTGCATTAAAGTCACCGGTCCATATAATAGGAGAGCGTACTCGCCTAAGTACATCCTCAAGCTCATGCCCATTTAACTGCAGACAGGGATTATAAAAGTTAAGTAAGGCTGCTGGGCCATAGAAGGTTCACGCTGCACGCGTGTAAAGAAAAGTGGACAAACGTAGCATGACTTGCTCTGGGCCATAGAACGGCGTTCACGTTGCACGCTGCACGCTGCACACTTCACGCGTGAAGCGTGAAATGAACATGCACACTTTTCTAGGCGTGAAGACGGAAATTCCAGTCAATGCATGCGGTCACCGCCGCGCCAGCCAATCAGAACGGGTCTAGGGAGATAACTATGCTTTCAGGGGAAAACTTCAGAAAAAAATATACTTGAATGGTATAATTGAAAAATAGTTCTTCATCGGGATTGTCAAGCAGATTATAGAATGTTCGGTGAAATTCACCACGGGTTTCTCTCAGAAGGAAGTGTTCTCGGCTCCAAATTCTGTTCCTTTTTCTCTTCCTCTGTCTCAGTAAAAGCAGAATGAGGCAATCGTCGTCATCCGAAGAGTCCATATTGTTGGTTACTCGGTCAAAGTAGAACAGACGCAACACGTGAACATCCAAGCATGAAGTTTAATGGCCCAGGGTCCGGTTCTTCACGTGAACGTGCAGCGTGAACCTTCTATGGCCCAGCAGCCTAATGTGACTCTTCCTGTGTCAGTCCAGATTTCCGTAACAATAAGCTCTAAATTGGAAACAATTGGCACGGTCCGGTATTCTATACCATCTTTAATAAAAGTTACACAACCACCCCCTTGTTTATCTTCTCTATCTTTACGAATAGAGACATAGCCAGGCAGCACAAAATCTAAAATGGGCTTCAACCATGTCTCCTGGACACAGATAATGTGAAATACCTCGTCATTAGTGGTGATAAATCTTTTAAATTCCTGCCCATTCCCAATTAAACTACGGGCATTCCATTGCAAGACGTTTAGGGGCATCTACCCCTCTCCTGCTGCAGCTACATCACTACTTTGCGACATTGTGCGGTTTTCGCCACTTTTAAGAAACTGGAAAAGAGATTCGGGAGTGACGCTCATTTTCAGATATCTCCCCGCTGCGATTGAGACAAGTTTAATCACGTCTGATCTATTCTTTGGACCTAAAAACTTAAACCCTGAAACCACATCAGCAATAAATGCCAAGTCGTCAATCTTTTTAACCATAATGCTGTCATCAGGCGGAGTGTGCACAATTTGCACTCTAGGGGGTTGCGGGGGCTTTTGAGGATATTGCTTATCATTTTGCTGAATATTTACTCGTCTCAAAGCCTCCGCATACGACACTCGCTGGTTAGTCCTAACACACTGCACTTCCACCGCTTTCACATACTGACGACACCCCTTGTATGCTGCATTGTGTCCTTCCCCGCAATTTGGACAACAAAGAGAAGCCTGCGGTTCATATTCCCCATAACTATGATCCGCACCACACCTGCCACACTTCCTTCTCCCTCTGCATACAGCCGCAACATGTCCATACCTCTGACAATTAAAACATCGGAGAGGAGGTCTGATATAAGGTTTCACTTGAAAGCTCAGGTATCCAAGTTGTACTCGGCGTGGGATCGTTTGCGAATTAAATGTCAATACCACTGTTTGACTATCCACTTTTACACTATTCCTCGTTACTTGAATTCGCTTTGCTTCAACAACCACTTCGCTGTTTATCTCCTGCAAAATTTCATTATTTGATATTCCCAAAGGAACTCCATATATTACCCCCTTTGCCTTTGTGCGTGTCCCGGGTACATAAACCTCCACATCAAACTTCTTTAATGACTTTAGCGCAAGCGCTTTTTCTTGCTGACATTTGGAATTACATTCCACAAGAATCCTGCCATTGGTGAGGGACATTGCATGTTGGAAGCTACCAATTTCTTCACCTAATAGCTCAGACAATTTAATGGGATTTATTCCCCTGCCCCCATTGCCACTCAGCTTCACAATTACATTAAATTCTCCAACTCTCCTCTCTTTCAAACGCCAAGACTCTCCTTCACTCCCCGTACTTAAAGACTTACTTCTTTCTTTCCGTTTCCTATGATTAACTACCTGAAATTCTTCACCCCCGCTATCCATACTAACTGAAACCCCCATATCATCCCCTAAATTATGGAAAGGCATACTACGAAAACTCGTAGTTTAGCCTTAAGATTAAGTGTTACCACTCGAATCCCCCTCGTGATTCTCTGAGATTTCTCCCTCTCCAAACTCTGCTTTAGGGGCAATAATGTGATCTGAATCGACTCCTCAACTTCTGAAACGTCCACCCACCAAACTCTCACGGTGAATCTCTGTGTGAGAGGGGTTTAAGTAGCATGGTGATGATTAATGATAAGCTTCAGCTGTGCTCAGTACTCCGGTGACAGGGGGCGCTGTGGCTAATGGATGTTGTAGTCTTGAGCAGCCATGTTTGTAGTTTGCTCGGTGTTGTTCTCACTACTGACACTGACAGGTATTACTTGGCATTACTATAGAGAGTACCTTGATTATGAGTCTATTCTTATACAAGTATTCCTCATTTAAATGTAAATTGGAGAATATCGACTGCAGGCATACACTAAACCAGAAAACTAAGTTAGGCACCCTTTAATTTAGGCTTAAGTTAGGTACTCTGGTTTAGGTTAGACTGAAAAGAAAATTATGGAATTATTTTTAACTTCAGCCCTATTTTCATGGACGTCACTTGGATTGAGAGATGGGGGGCTTAGCCCCAGGAGTCTGTTCAGTAATGTGCGCGCGCCGAAATTTTTTTATTGCTCCTACATAGGCTTCATCAATTATTCATTATTTGAAGAACATTTATCAGAATCTGTTATCTGGACACTTTCTTTTTCTACCCTGCTATTTCTCTCTTAAGTCTTCAGGATATCTTCTTTATATTAACAAAATAAGTCTAAATCAGTTCATTAGAGGCTGGGGCTATGTTTATGAAGAAAGATAAACTATCTTTCTTCATAATCTCCAAATATCAATGCATTTGGTAAAAATTAATTATGTTATATTCCAAATAAAGCTATTTATTTCAGTCTGATGCACTGAACAGGAGACAACATAATGGTGTGGTGCTTTATTTAATTAGTTTAGTTACAATTAGCTTAGCTCAAAATCCTAGTGAAATCTGACAATACAGACAAATATGAATGTTTCTCAAACATTTATTCTGCCAAATGAGAATACAGTATACCTTAACCCTTTGGGGGACACTTAGTTTTCAGAGCAGATATCAAACAAATAAATAAGCTTAAACTGATAGTGAAGTTTAGAAAGAAAATTTGCTCACCATTTCTGTCCTCTCAAAAACAGCTTTCATTATTTAAGTGCTAGCTTGAGCTACTTTACGAGATGGGCTAAAACACAAAGAAAAAACTAAGGTCTTACTTGGTCTTACTTTAACTCGAGGAAAGCGTTGTGGGCTACTACGTTGCGGCCAAATAGGCTACCTCGTTCAATTAGTGGCCTAGATCAAACCATAGCTAAACCGTCTCAAAACGGTGCATTGGTTGAACTCGGCCCTGTTTTCTCTGTTGACATTTACTGACCTCGATCACGCAGACCTCTTCAGCATCAGCTCCCTTGTCACTCTCCTGTTCCTCACTCACTCTCTTAAAAAATCGTCGTATATCCATCTAGCCAATGAATTGAAAGGACACATTAAATCTTCTCTCGTCATAACTATT
Organism: Neoarius graeffei; assembly: GCF_027579695.1. Lineage (NCBI taxonomy): Eukaryota > Metazoa > Chordata > Actinopteri > Siluriformes > Ariidae > Neoarius > Neoarius graeffei. The sequence continues at coordinate 17,599,532 of NC_083575.1, read as the reverse complement.
GCTACTAATGGCATTTAGTTTTCACTCGCAATAGTTGAAGAACATACCAATACACAGATGGGACAGAATATAGAAAGCTGTCAAGTTTAACTGTTCATGCTAATATTGGCTAACATTTTCCATAAAGTTCAATTTAGCTGCCATAATGTTAAAAGGGACAAGTAGCCTACAACATCACATTGTCTTCCCCTTAGATAAACGTAGGTAACGTGAAGCAATTAACAATGACTGACATCAACTTACAATCTCTTGTTCACTGTATCATTCACTGCTAATTAAGTCCTCTTCTTCTCTTAACGACTCTGCCAGCCTCAGGAACGTAATGTTACAGCAAGTAGGTCTAATAACATACAGCTCCCGCCTGAACTGCGCATACCCGCCTACCTGGCTATGCTGGGAAACATAACGATAATTTTATTCGTGTCGTAGCTAGAACTTGTAGATATTGTTTGACTCATTTTCTTGCTGGTTTGTGTTATGTGCAAGTCTGCGCTATTTTCAATATACACATATACACACACAATATATCACACACACATCACATTATCTCTAGCCGCTTTATCCTTCTACAGGGTCGCAGGCAAGCTGGAGCCTATCCCAGCTGACTACGGGCGAAAGGCGGGGTACACCCTGGACAAGTCGCCAGGTCATCACAGGGCTGACACATAGACACAGACAACCATTCACACTCACATTCACACCTACGGTCAATTTAGAGTCACCAGTTAACCTAACCTGCATGTCTTTGGACTGTGGGGGAAACCGGAGCACCCGGAGGAAACCCACGCGGACACGGGGAGAACATGCAAACTCCACACACAATATACATTTTATATATATATATATATATATATATATATATATATATATATATATATATATATACACACACACACATACATACACACACATACATACACACACTACCGTTCAAAAGTTTGGGGTCACCCAGACAATTTTGTGTTTTACATGAAAAGTCACACTTTTATTTACCACCATAAGTTGTAAAATGAATAGAAAATATAGTCAAGACATTTTTCTGACCATTTTGAGCATTTAATCGACCCCACAAATGTGATGCTCCAGAAACTCAATCTGCTCAAAGGAAGGTCAGTTTTATAGCTTCTCTAAAGAGCTAAACTGTTTTCAGCTGTGCTAACATGATTGTACAAGGGTTTTCTAATCATCCATTAGCCTTCTGAGGAAATGAGCAAACGCATTGTACCATTAGAACATTGGAGTGATAGTTGCTGGAAATGGGCCTCTATACACCTATGTAGATATTGCACCAAAAGCCAGACATTTGCAGCTAGAATAGTCATTTACCACATGCTTTTCTTTCAAAAATAAGGAAATTTCAAAGTGACCCCAAACTTTTGAACGGCAGTATATATATATATATATATATATATATATATATATATATATATATATATATATACACACACACACTGTATTAAAACACTGAAAATTATAGGGGGGCTTGGGAACATTTTAGGGGGGCTTAAGCCCCCCTAAAATGGACCTAACGACGTCCATGCCTATTTTCCCATTTCTTTGAGTCCCAATATGTACTAGGGACAAAAATAATTGAAATCTGTCCAGTATTGAGTTAGTATGCTATAACCGGCAACCACAAAACACATACAATATAAATCTACAGGGAAATCACCCACGTCAAAGTGAACCATTTTCACCACTGACAGGCTTATAATGTCATTATAAGTGTCTGAAATGATCGCGACGGAGATTTGCGTGTATCTGTTTACCTTAATTACTGTAAAGAAATTGTAGAAAATTACTTTCTACAATCTTTGTTTTACCTTCCTCTTCTTCCAGTCTCTGACACAGCACCCTGTTCAGTGCATATAGCCAATTATTGCACCGGGGCTGTTTTCTGATGTTTATAAAAGGGATCCTTTCCATGTTGTCAGACACTCATTCATATTGTCATAATCAGCAAAATATTCAACACGACGTCTTGTTTTATAAACATCAGATGAAAAAAAACCCTGGAACTTTAATTTAAGGGCTTGGGTTTAGGTGCTGTAACACCTCATTAACTTGGGGGAAACAGAGGACTGGGAAGCAGGCTTCAGAACAAGTGAGTTCTCTTTTTATTGTGCACACTTTTCAGTGACTATTCATGTTACACAAACACTCTACACACACGCAACGGGGTGTCACAGCTCTCTCTCTCTTGTTCCTGGCTGTCTGAAACACACAGAGACACAGGTTAATAGATAGCCACTAATTGGACACCGGGGCGGCACGGTGGTGTAGTGGTTAGCGCTGTCGCCTCACAGCAAGAAGGTCCTGGGTTCGAGCCCCAGGGCCGGCGAGGGCCTTTCTGTGTGGAGTTTGCATGTTCTCCCCATGTCCACGTGGGTTTCCTCCGGGTGCTCCGGTTTCCCCCACAGTCCAAAGACATGCAGGTTAGGTTAACTGATGACTCTAAATTGACCGTAGGTGTGAATGTGAGTGTGAATGGTTGTCTGTGTCTATGTGTCAGCCCTGTGATGACCTGGCGACTTGTCCAGGGTGTAGCCTGCCTTTCGCCCGTAGTCAGCTGGGATAGGCTCCAGCTTGCCTGCGACCCTGTAGAAGGATAAAGCGGCTAGAGATAATGAGATGAGATGAGATAATTCGACACAGGTACACTTTATCACATTACCTGCTGGTTCACCATTCACAGCCAACACTCGGCCATGGCCCCGCTGCCACGTACCCCCACCGCCCAACTCAGACCGGGGAGCCGTCTGGCCTGCAGCAGACTTCCCACCCTGATGGGAGGGGTAATCCACCACCACCATCTACACCCTTGGCCTGTGGACCACCTCGAATTTAACCCTCTAGGGTCTGAGGGTATTTTCTGGCACTCTAATGATTTTGGTATGCTCTTATTTTGTTGTCAATTTCAACAAATCTAAGTAGTATTTTCAAAGTCATATGACTTTTTTTGTATTCAGCACAATCTCAGCTACAGTTATATCTATGTAGTATGTATGTCATGATTGTACTTAAAAAAACAGATAAATGAAGCTATTGTAAAAAGCAATTTTAGAACTGTGTTGGAATGTGTGAAAAAAACATTACCTTACCCATTGTGATCAGGGGCGCTTTATCAACACCCGTGGCCCAGGGGCTACTGGGTTTTTTGAGGCCCCTCATAGGCTACCTGTCAACCTTACCCTTACCGTTGGCCAAGAAAACACTCTTATTTTATTTGCAATACATGTCAAGCATTTACAGTGTAAGCGCATAATTAGCCTAGAAGCCTACGATAGGTTACGTTTGGCTCAGCGTAGCTGCGCAAGGCCCACGCTCACATCGCTTAACACGTCCGACCACAGAGGGAGAGAAGAACACGTGCATTATCATTACAGAGCCGGTTCTGATTATTACCACGGACAGGACAGTGATACTGCATAACTTTCACGCAGGGGCATGGCCAGAGATAACCACACAAGCACGCGTGCGCTATAATGTAGACCTATGTGTTGTAAACATAAAACACACACACCTACAGACAAGTCCTTTTAAAAAATAAAATACATAAAAATAGCTCGGCGGCATGAAAACAAACATTCACTGCAAGTCAGGGTACTTGGCTCGGTGGCCACATGAAATGTAAATACCATGGACAGCGGCCAAACTCATAACTCTACAGACCGAAATACACGAAACCAAGTCCTACTAGGGTCTATTTTACCGATCTATGTTCAAGCATCATGCAAGTCTTCCTTCTCCTTGAATAAGACCGTGCATTCAACTGCCTTTTTGACATGACTGCATCGAAATACCACTTGCAACAATATTTCACGCACTCCATCAAGAAAAAAGTTAAACATGATGAACACGGGCATACTGTTTTAAGCATACGATTTTTTAAAAAGAAACTAGCTACATCAAAGTCCTTCAATAAACCCATCCTTTTGCGCAAATGAGCTTAACCTAGTTCAAAGCATGATGCTAGCAGTAGCTGCATAAGGCAAAATCATGTGGGCGTTTCGTCAACAACAAGACTAGAGCAAACATTAATAAATCAAGTGTCCTTACCTTAAAACGTTGTCTTGACCACAGAACTTCTCAAGTATTTCACTTAAATCCACACAGGTTAACAACACACCCAACACAGCTAGCGAGAAATGTGGATATGCGCTAGCTTTGTATTGCTATTCCCCTCAGTATGCTTACTCTGTCTGCTGCCCGAACTGTGAAAATTATAGGCTACAATCTTTTCATCAATTTCTTCAGTAGATGCCGTTTTAGACATTTTATTATCCCCATGGAAATATGCTATTACATATACACATATACATATACATACATATATATATACTCACCGGCCACTTTATTAGGTACACCTGTCCAACTGCTCGTTAACACTTAATTTGTAATCAGCCAATCACATGGCGGCAACTCAGTGCATTTAGGCATGTAGACATGGTCAAGACAATCTCCTGCAGTTCAAACCGAGCATCAGTATGGGGAAGAAAGGTGATTTGAGTGACTTTGAACGTGGCATGGTTGTTGGTGCCAGAAGGGCTGGTCTGAGTATTTCAGAAACTGCTGATCTACTGGGATTTTCACGCACAACCATCTCTAGGGTTTACAGAGAATGGTCCGAAAAAGAAAAAATATCCAGTGAGCGGCAGTTCTGTGGGCGGAAATGCCTTGTTGATGCCAGAGGTCAGAGGAGAATGGCCAGACTGGTTCGAGCTGATAGAAAGGCAACAGTGACTCAAATAACCACCCGTTACAACCAAGGTAGGCAGAAGAGCATCTCTGAATGCACAGTACGTCGAACTTTGAGGCAGATGGGCTACAGCAGCAGAAGACCACGCCGGGTGCCACTCCTTTCAGCTAAGAACAGGAAACTGAGGCTACAATTTGCACAAGCTCATCGAAATTGGACAATAGAAGATTGGAAAAACGTTGCCTGGTCTGATGAGTCTCGATTTCTGCTGCGACATTCGAATGGTAGGGTCAGAATTTGGCGTCAACAACATGAAAGCATGGATCCATCCTGCCTTGTATCAACGGTTCAGGCTGGTGGTGGTGGTGTAATGGTGTGGGGAATATTTTCTTGGCACTCTTTGGGCCCCTTGGTACCAATTGAGCATCGTTGCAACGCCACAGCCTACCTGAGTATTGTTGCTGACCATGTCCATCCCTTTATGACCACAATGTACCCAACTTCTGATGGCTACTTTCAGCAGGATAATGCGCCATGTCATAAAGCTGGAATCATCTCAGACTGGTTTCTTGAACATGACAATGAGTTCACTGTACTCAAATGGCCTCCACAGTCACCAGATCTCAATCCAATAGAGCATCTTTGGGATGTGGTGGAACGGGAGATTCGCATCATGGATGTGCAGCCGACAAATCTGCGCCAACTGTGTGATGCCATCATGTCAATATGGACCAAACTCTCTGAGGAATGCTTCCAGCACCTTGTTGAATCTATGCCACGAAGAATTGAGGCAGTTCTGAAGGCAAAAGGGGGTCCAACCCATTACTAGCATGGTGTACCTAATAAAGTGGCCGGTGAGTGTATATATATATATATATATATATATATATATATATATATATATATATATATATATATATATATATTAATGCGCCCTGCTAACATGTGAACGCTTCATCTTTCAAAGCCTCTACATTTGTGTCTCAGTAGTCTCTAGTCTGCGGTCTTTGGCACGCTTTCGTGCGTGACGTTACATTTTGTTACATTTTATTCTGGTACAGTTGTGGGTGTTCATTTCGCGAACCACATCCACCATGTCTCTTACAGCAGGCTACTGTGTGCTCATTTATTTCTAACCTTATTTCTATCCGTACATTAATGTAGGCCCACGATTCCAACAGTTTATTATTTTATTAATATTAGAAGGCCCCTTTATGAGGCCCCTGATTGGCTGTGGCCCAGGGGCTTGAGCCCCCCGAAGCCCCCCCCTTAAAGCGCCGGTGATTGTGATGAACCATTTTAATCACTTGAGGTGATTCTGTTCAGTCTTAGGAATGTATCAAGCACAAAAACTTAAATCTGCTCCATTGACTTGGACAATGAACTGGCCATCAAAAAAAATGTATGTCCTATTGTTTTGGGATAAAGGGTTGGCAGTGGGAGGGGTATTCAATGAGAAGTGTAAAAAATTCCATCCCATTCAATGAGAAGCGTGAATGCCCGTCCCACTGCCAACTCTTAATCCCATCAGATCAACTCTTAATCCCATCAGGTCAAGTCACAATGTGTAAGGTAATGTTTTTTCCCCCACATTCCAACAATTCTAAAACTGCTTTTTAAAACAGCTTCATTTATCTGATATTTGACTTTATTTTGGCATTTGAGTCTATTCAGTGTGTCTTGGAATTAACTCTTGTACCATTTTACTCAGTTCAGAGCCACAACCAATTTGTCAGAAACAGTGTTGCGAGCGTAAGCTTGAAACAGCCTCCAAACATGGCCACCATAAACTACACTTCCCACAAGCCACAGCGCCCTCTGTCTCCAGCCTATTGAGGTATTTCACCTGACGTCACAGGGTCACGTGACGCCCCGGTGTCCACCATTTTGGACGGCAAGCTAGCTAATGTCAACAACATAGTAGCTGGTATGTTACTGTAGCAATATTTACGTTCAGTCATTTGGATGACTGTTAAAACCTTTCAGTCTCAAGTTTTTCCTTTACTGGATTTACTAGTTTACTGAGCTAGCGCGATGGCTCCGGGCTCGGCCGGAGAGCGCGCGATGGCTCCGGGCTCGGCCGGAGAGCGCGCGATGGCTCAGTAAACTAGTAAATCCAGTAAAGGAAAAACTTGAGACTGAAAGGTTTTAACAGTCATCCAAATGACTGAACGTAAACATTGCTACAGTAACATACCAGCTACTATGTTGTTGACATTAGCTAGTGCTAACAGCTAGTTGCTAATACACTGCTACAACTACACCGACCCTAATAATACAGTTCTTGGTCATTGCCTGGTAACAGCAAATTTATAACGGGCCATGTCTCAACAGACTAAGAAGTTATTTCAATGACATTTAATAACATTTTGTTTATCCTGAGGCCCGAAAGTAAATGAAAATGTGAACAAACCTTAGCTGTAATCAGATGAAGACCACCGGCTCCAGGGACGACCCGCTGATGTAGGCATGTTACCCAGCCTGACACAAAATATTTGTAGGCATCCAAACTCTTATACGCTTTCAGATCAATACCTGTGTATGGCGATGGGTTTTTAACGACATAGGTACACAGATCATGTGGGCCGAAGTCAGGTAAAGACGAGGGCTTCGTGTACTTCCGTACGTCAGTGAACAATCCTGGTGGAAGCAGGTAAGCGTCGTTCTCTAAGCCTGCTAACCTCAATTTTTGCAAATACCTCTCCCTCTGCTCGCCCTGTAAATGCCCTACGTCGCTGGATAGTGAAGGTGTTTTCTGCATCTCGCTCCTTTTTCTTTTATGTTTTTCGTTTGTCGCCTTCCTCGCATTCAAACTGATTCGAGCCGTGCCGTCCAAAATGGCAGCGTCACATGACTTGGTCACGTGAGTGAAATACCTCAATAAAGTACACCTGTCACTCATTTCTGCCTTAATCAGCTCTGCTACTTAAACTCCACTCATTCAGTGTGAAGTATTGTTTATCTCTTGATGTATGGAGTTATTTATTTTCTACTTGGCCTTTGTTTATTGGTTTCCCTACTTAATTTTATCTCTGATGTTATTTTCTGATTTATTAATCTCTATGTGTATCTTTGACCATGATTCTAGTCTACTACTATGGTTTTATCTGCAGTTTGCTTTTTTCTGTGCCTGCACCCTGTCTGTTGGTAGGGGAGAGTGGGGTAAGATGAGCCACTTTTTACATTTTTCATCATAACTACATGTTAAAGCCATTTTTGCTTCCAGTCTACACACCATACCAAATTTCAAAGTGTACTGTTACTATCTGAGCAAAAAATAATTGATAAGCTCTTATGGTTAGAGTGATATTACCTCTTGAAAAAAAAGTCAAGTGGCTCAACTTACCCCATGCACGGGGTAAGATGAGCCACTGTGTGGGGTAAATTGAGCCAACACAAAACATGTTAGGTTAACAAAGTAAACAACTTTTATTATTAGAAATGCAATCAATGAATCAAGTCAATCAAGTGGGGGATAGGGCCGTTGCATAGAGAAGGGGAGATGAAGAGAGAGGTGATAGAACGAGATGGGATAGGGAGGGATAGATGGATAGAGAGATGTGTAGATAGATAGAAAGAGGGATGGTTAGAGAGGGAATGAGAGATATACTATATTATAGAAATTACTAAAACAGTAGAGCAGTGCCAAAAAATCTTATTTCTTTCAGTAGGTTAAAACATGCAGCAATCATTTCATCATTATTCAATGTTCCAAGCATTCAAATTGCAAGGGAACACCATTTGCCTCTCCCTCCGTGCTGTCCCCCCAACAGTAAAGGGGCGGGGCAATTTTTTCACAATATCCTGTCTTGACAGGACAGCCTCATCTTTCTCTTTGAAGACAAAGGTTGGCTTTCTTGCAGAGCCATGGCATGACCGGCTTCTTTTGAGAAATCTTGCCTCTATTTCGAAGACATCCAATTTGATTATCTGGGCAATGAAGAAATGCACTTTCACCAACTTGGTATAACCTGTCTCTACCTCTCCATTCTTTATCTTTTCAATGAACCTAGTCAGTCATCCTGTCCAAATGCATATCCCTCGCCACAGCCCGAATAGGCCTGACTTCCTCTGCGGCTCTCTCCAAAACTGCACGGGACTGTGCGGCCCTGTCTGTTTCTTTTGTATGACTGTGGCATCATGCACACCTGTAATAAGAGGGCATTATTTTATTTATTAAAAACCTTTTAAACATATTATTTATATTAACATGTTATTTGTTTGTTTATGTTGTTGTTGTCATATATGACCAGTAAATGTGAAGACTTAAGTGTCATCCATATTGGGTAAGCTCAGCCACCAATGGGGTAAGTTGAGCCAGTGGCTCAACTTGCCCCACATCTAATGGCTCATCTTACCCCGTGGCCACCATTTTGTAGAAAAATGCTAATAAAGGGGGTTAGGCTAATCAATTTTTTTTTATTAGCATTCATATCATAGCTTAGAAAGCCACTAACTTAGCCCTAATGTGTCTAAATATTATTCTACTTTTGTCTTCTCTAAATCACCTTCACTGTGGACAAACATGGAATTGACTTAGAAAGCACAAAAACACATTTTTATAAATATCTCCCTCACCTAGTTTGACATGTGGTGCTCCTCTCCACAAGTGTAAGTAAATGGTCCCGGCCCCCTTTGAATGTGGTCACATGGTCACATTTGTTTACTGTTTCTTAGAAACAGGGGGTGGCTCATCTTACCCCCTGGCTCATCTTACCCCGTTCTCCCCTACTTGCCAAATTGTGCTGCTGGAGAATTACTGCCTACTCCAGGATATTTTTTTTAAATCATTGAGGTTTACTTCTCAAAGCGATTTAAGTTTTTGGTTGGTTCCTATCTAATAACCTGTCTGGCATGGATAGCCCTTCCAGGAGAATTACTCCAACCAGCATAGCTCTCCAGGTCCAAAGTGAAAACAAGCCACTCCACCACAGCAAGGTACTTAATCTTGGAGTGGAACTGTATATATTTAGGATGTCTAAAGTTAAATTTTTGGTCAACTGGATCTATTTTTGGTGATGCCCTTTTATTATGCTCCAAATGCACTCTATAATTATGATCAACGCATATCTTCCGGTTAATGTAAAAGATTACATGCGTTTTTCATTTCATTAAAACAAACCCACACACTTGGCCTCTCGCTTTTTGACCCTTTTGGATTTCCGTACTCGCTGCTCCGCCTCACGTACATTTATTTTAGTGTCCGATAGCGAGACCGAGCAGCTCCAAGTACCTGATGTTGCGACTGCAGTAAGCGCTTTATCGAAGATTGCTAGGTTGGCAAGATAAAGGAGTTAGAAATACGATATTAGGTGAGGCTAGCTTGTTAGACTAATACTCTACTCGTTATTTTATTGCTCTCTTGGCTCCGACTGGAGTCAAATTTGGTTCTTATACCAACCTCTACAATGCTTTTGTTTTTATGTTGTAAAAGGGTTACTGAGGTTAATTCCACACTCATGGAGATGATAAATTGTAAAATGGAAGATCTGGAAGATTATTATGGCTTGATTGGGTGCGATGAGTTGTCAACGGTAAGATTTCTGGTTTTGTCACGTCAGCCGAGAATGCATGTGTAATCCTCTTTGCCCTGTCATCACACACTCGACTGATTTACTCGCTGCTAACGTTCAACCATCGTTACACGTTAATGGCTTAAAAATGTATTAGGATTGTAATCAAATAACGGTAGGCTATGGTATTCCAAATAAACGGATGTGTTCACTTTTTTCATTAGAAAGCTTGCAAGGTTCATCTGGTTAAGAGAGGTATGCGTTGTTTTGGCGTTGCTACTTAAATATTGTTTAATTTCCGGAAGTGTTTGTTTCTGGATAGTTACCATATCACCAATAGACCCCTTCGCATGTTTGTAAACAAACCCGTTGCCAGGATGCGCGCGCAGCCTGGACCCAGAAACAATGGCGCTGCCCATAGACCGGCATTATGAGCTGTCAGATTATGCAAAACAATTGTCGTTACAAGATCGAGAATGCTACATAAATAAGTTAACTCTAACAAGTGGACATCGCCTACCGGATCCGCATTTAATTAAAGAGTGGACGGACGATGTTAGTAAGTTCCCTGGTATACAATGGCCAGATATATACTCGTACCTTATTGACAAGACTTCAGTGTATACCCACGAAAAACTTCGTGCCTACAAGTCTTTAGACGCATATGATTGTGCGGGCATGTACAGAATGTGTTTTACACTGAAATTGTTTTAATCAAATTATGCCAGTGATGTGATGGCAATGTGGCTTTAGCTACAACAGCAAATACCAACACTAAACAGCAATTTGCAGGAGGTAATGGCATGAAAGGAATGATAGTGTAAAGAGTGCAGCTAAGAGAAATCAGAGCTGCGTAAAAAGCGAGAGGCAGAGACCAGAAACAAAACTGAACGGGGCGGGAGCTAGGTTAGAGCAGCAAGTTGGCATTTAGAGTGAGGGCACACAATTTTACCTTTCCATCCTTGCTTTAAAATTGTGATTTTCAGGATACACAAATAATGATGGCACAAAATCTGGACTGCTTGAGTCAAGCGAGACCTCTCCTACAAACAAAATTGCATGCTAAGCTAACATGCTAACAATATTCATTACATTGTGTAACTATGACCCAGCTAATCAGACAAACGTTACCAAAGTATTTTGCTACATCAATAAACGAAGACTAGAAAGAGTAAGAGATTTAATAAATAGATTTTGTACTAAATACAAGTCTGTAAAACACTAAAAACTATGTTAATACTACATACCTTCTTTCATCTGGATGTAGATTATAGAATGGTGTCATGTGATCTGATACGCTAAGTAATCGGGAATCAACTTTTCCAGTGGAAGTTGGAGTAACTATGCATGCACAATTTACGTATTCATTTTTGCAATGTCAAAAGATGGTTAAGGTGTCTAACTCTAGCTGCTATTCTATAATGTGTATGAATGATGAAGTGGACGCTGCATTTTTGATAGTGCTTTCATCCCAGTCTACACGTTTGATGGCTTGTAGCCATAGACGTCGGCGATTTTTTTTTTTTTGGAATGGGTGAGATCCTGCTGGAATTCTGAACATTTTAACCCCATCGCTGCTATGATTCTGACACCCGAAAACACAACTAGGCATTTCTGAGTCTTTTTTGGGTCCAGGCTGTGCGCGCAATTTCTGCTTTCGTAGGAATGACGTTTACTGCGAAGGGGTCTATACACATTATAGAACAGCAGCTAGAGTTAGACACCTTAACCATCTTTTGACATTGCAAAAATGAATACGTAAATTGTGCATGCATAGTTACTCCAACTTCCACTGGAAAAGTTGATTCCCGATTATTTAGCGCATCAGATCACGTGACACCATTCTATAATCTACATCCAGATGAAAGAAGGTATGTAGTATTAACAATATAGTTTTTATTTAGTGTTTTACAGACTTGTATTAGTACAAAATCTTTTATAAAAAGATATCGATGTCTGTGCTTGCGTAGATAAATGAAGTAATTCTAATGCTTGTAAACAAATGAACCGATAATGCTTAACGTAAGTCTTTTTGTTCCACTTTTTACCCACCAAGTATTTTCCTAGATCACATTTTGTTAATCATTCGTTGTTTGTATTAATTTCTAGTTTTGCAGTTTACCAATAAATGTCAATAGGCAATTGACACTGTAACCCCATGAAAATCCAGGTCAAAGGTCACGTGTCATTCTTCGAACCAAAATGTAATGTGGTAGATATTTACAATAAATGCAAAAAATACATCTGAACAGAAATCTGTATTTCAAGCATGTAACTTTTTTTTTTTTTTTTTTTTAATGAAACTTCTTTCCATTGCACATGTGTGCAGCTGTTGTAAAGTTCAGTGTGTTTTGTGTCGAACTGTAGGTTCATTGTTACACTCTGGTTCCATAGTGACATTTTGCACAGGAATGTTCTTTTGACAAAGCTCCAGCATTATACTCATTCAAAACTCTACAGCTTAATATACCCTAAATTATTCATTCCTCTGCTACTAGAACTTTTTCTTTCTGAATGTATCTGCTTTTGTGGACTTATTTATTCTGCTTGACTTTTTTTTTTTTTTTTTTAATAATTCAATTGCATTTGGCCATCTCAAATAAAGCAAGTGGAATTTTTTGGGCAAGTATGTTTTGGGTGCTGCTTGCCCACTGGGCAAGTAAGGCTGGGAGTTTTTTTTTTTTTTAGGACTGTATTACTTAGCAATGCTAAGTGCAAATTTTAAATTGAAACTGACCACCATTTAAAAAGAATTGAAACATATTTTCAGTCACGTTACTACTTATCTCATCAAAATTGAACAATTAGATCCAGAGATATTGTAATTGGGAGGCTTCTTTGGAAATGTGGCCTGGTAGATCTATTTACATGCATCTATCACAAAACGGGAGCACTGTGTTTGAGATTTCTGCAAATAACCAACTTTATCTCTGAAAACCATGGAATTTTGTACAACAGCACATTGAAGGTGGTAGATTTCAAATGTAATGAGATGTCATTTGCATATGAATCAACCTGATTAGCATGCAATGTTGGCCATTTTGAATTTCTCTAATTTTAGCCAAATCCAATGGTGAAAACACCCAAAGTACATGGTATGATGGTGAGTTATTTCTGACACTTTCTGTAATGATCTCCTTTATGCTAAAAGACACTTATTCTGAGTTTTTTATATATGGGTCAGTCTCAAACTGGTCTCTCATTTGGGACATTATGGTCAAAAATTTTTTCTAATTTTTACTTTTTTTGCATTTACTTAACACAATGTTTCTTGTCATGTTTAATAAGAATAAAGATAGCATCTTGCTTTATCTGGCCTCCACTGTGGAAAATTAACAATGTTCTGAAGTTCACTCACGTAAGATGGAAACTTGTATGCATTTAAAAACTCTTTAATAACCAAGGAATATCTTCTGTACATATGTTTCTTTAAATGCAATTATTGGACAAACATTTATTTTTAAATTTTACTCCTTAGTTTCAAATGTTCAGCAGTTATCATACATTTTATTAAACTTTGTCTGTAGGATGTCATGTACATCCCTTATTTTGTACTAAATGATCAATTAGCATAATAGTAATACACAAGTTTGAAACTGTCACACAATATCCCATTGATTTATTCAATTTGCTTTTTCATCACTAACATGGAAATACTTTCTTTACTAGTTTCTTTTTACAGTGAAGATATTACTCCTCACGTCTGAACAAGTTGCAGATTTTCACTACATTAAAATGTAATCATTCTCACAACTTAACTAAATTGTATTTTGATTACAATTCAAATGTTTTTGTAAAATTGATTTACATATCATGAATTAAAGCCCCTCCTTTACAGATGAGTGAAAATATTGAATACATTTCCTCTTTGATTGCTTGGGTTAAAAATGCTGAGTTATGATAAGTGAATTGATTAGTCACTTAAATATGAATGATACATTTTGGGTATTTGATATGGCAAAATAGGACTGTTTGAAAAATGACAGTGAAATATAAGCAGTATTGGTGATGCTGTTAAATGACCCTTTCACTAATGCATACTGTGAAAAATCCATTTTCTCATCCTGATCAATTACATACAAAGAACTACTGAGCTATAGAATAAATGATTTTTCCTTGATATGAAATTTCAATTTCGCCTATAATCTGTGAAAGAGGGGCTTTAATTACAAGGAGGCACAGACAGCCAACCACTTCCATCTTACGAATGTAAGATAAAATCGTTAATTCCACAGTTGCTTACAATATCAACTCTTCTCAGCTAACTGTGTGATTATCATTTCTGAGGAACTGAAAGTTTTTTTTTTTTCCATATTTCTCATTCTTTCTGGTTACAAGTTCACCCTCATAATAAGGAAGCATGATCTCAGACAGCTGACCACTTTGTTACGAATGTGAGAAATCATTAATTCCGTTATTTCTCACAAATCACAACTTTTCTCAGCTGTTATTGCTTCTGAAAGGAAATGAAACGGTCGGCCACCTTATTGTAATAAAATAATTCTTGTTCCCGTTTTATGGTTTAAAAGCTCACTATCGTGATAAACGATTACATGTGGCTGTTTCCATATTACGGAAGTGTGAAATTTTAAATTCTCTAATTCCTCATAAATATCCAATTCACAGCTAGGCCCGATGGTCAAGTATTAATGTCAGTTATTCAATATGAAATGCCTAGAATTAAGCTGATGATGTGGCCCATTATGACTATGTTCAAATCCATCATTGTGGCAAAATGACTGGCCATGGATTCTATCAAAAGTTCAATCTAAATTGACCATGGTTGTAAAACATTGGCCAAAAATATGCAAACACTATGAAATATGAAAGTAAGATGAAAAAGAAACATTCTACTGCCTTGTACTGCAAGTCTAAAACAAAATAAAACTCTCAAAACTCACCTTTTCAGTGATGTCCGAACAGATCACTCGTGTAACAGACCGCAAATGGAAGCACGATCAACTTCTAACTGTTGGAGTGGAAAATTCCATTCTAAACAAGCAAATTGTTAATGTGTGTCTTTCCCCGCACACAAATAACACGCTATGGTAAAAAATAGACCACAACTCATTTTATAGCTCAGAAATTCATACAAGACAAGCTACCATTGTAACATTCTCATTATCTCTAGCTGCTTTATCCTGTTCTACAGGGTCGCAGGCAAGCTGGAGCCTATCCCAGCTGACTATGGGCGAAAAGCGGGGTACACCCTGGACAAGTTGCCAGGTCATCACAGGGCTAACACAGACAACCATTCACATTCACACCTACGGTCAATTTAGAGTCAGCAGTTAACCTAACCTGCATGTCTTTGGACTGTGGGGGAAACCGGAGCACCCGGAGGAAATCCACACGGACACATGGAGAATATGCAAACTCCGCACAGAAAGGCCCTTGCCGGCCACGGGGCTCGAACCCGGACCTTCTTGTTGTGAGGCGACAGTGCTAACCACTACACCACCATGCCGCCCGTAACATTCTTTCAGCTACTTTCAGCTTTCGTTTTAAAAAAACAAAATTGCAGATTTATAACCATTTTTTTATATGGCGGAGTAATTTTAAGTTACTATTTTTGGTGAGGTAGTGACCTTGACCCTGAGGCTTTCCGTTTAGATCAAAACACACGATCATATTGGTTTTGGGTATGCAGAAAATGGAGTTACAACGGTGATCAAATATTTTGCATTGTTTTATTACGGTTATGATTATTCTGAGAGTGCACCAATCCTTAGGTGTATAAAGTTACAACTTAAAATACAATTAGTGATAACTGTAGACTTTTCAGTGGACTACAACCTTTTTAAGGGAACGCAATGTAGTCAACCATTTATCATGTCCCAGATCAAGCCGCCATTTTTCCACAAATTTGCATATTTTTTGCCAAATTCTGAAGAGTATTCACATCAAAGATTTAGTTTTATCTGTATTTCTTTCATTTTATTTCAAATTAAAACCGACATCACCATTCAAAGCCATATAGTTTGACTGTGAGTATATTTAGTGGGGTACCCCCACAGTACCCAGTTTCTGAGACAGACCCATATACATGGTCACCCTTCACCTGAATGACTGACTATGCCTTAAATTAACATAACTGCATAGGAATTGTAGAACAAGATAGGAGAAAGTCTCACTGGATTTTTAAATTTGACAGTGTAAATTGCAATAATTAATTACACTGAATGGCCTATTGTGCAAATTGATCGCGAACTGGTCAAATGGTAAATGCAATTCTCTGTTTAATGACTGAATGGGTAGCTCCTGAATCTACCAGGAAAGTAAACTTTCCCTGTATTGTCAATGGTAAGCACAGAAGCTGGGTAAATGGGAAGGCTGAATATTTAAGGAAATATAAATGTATCACCTTGCTGCATTTGGACAGCTGTAATGTTGTCTGTGCGATTAGGCTGAGGTGTATGTTCCTGTATAATGTGAACTACCTGATTGGTGTTGTTACCTCCTCTGTTCTCAGCAGCTTCTCCACTCCTCTCCCCTGCCCACCAGTCAGCTTTGCCAAACACTCTCTTGCAAAGTGCCCTATCTTCCCACAGTTGTAACACACCAGATCAAATCTGTTGACTTCTTTTGCCTCTTCCTCTACCATGTCTCCAGTCTAGGCCCATCTTGGCCATAAGTCTCAGTTCATGTGTGGTAGGTCTGAATTCTCTGCAGATCAACAGCTCTTCCCCAAACTTCCTTCTTCCCACTTTACGAACATTAGGGAGTGTGGCAATGGGGGCATGGCCAAGCAGCAGTTTGTGAATGGAGGGCAGGATCAGGGAAGGTAAGTGGCTAAGTCATGAGACCTGGTGTCAATGTGTGTGTTTTGTTACAGGGATGGAGCATAAAAGGAGGGGGAAAGCAGAGAAGAGCAGACTCCCGACCAGAATGCACGTGTGAGAGTGAGGGAGGCTGAAAAGCTATATATATATATATATATATATATATATATATATATATATATATATATATATATATATCTTAAAAATAAAATTTGAGCGAACTTCAGTTCCCACCTGCTGTGCTTGTGTCCTGGGTTTCGGCACCACTGTAGTGAATCCCTGACATGGGTGGAGCACAGAAGCATGGCAGGCGGGAACTGAAGTTTGTTCAAATTTTATTTTTAAGATGTATAGCTTTTCAGCCCCACTCACACACACATGCATTCTGGTTGGGAGTCCGCTCTTTTATGCTCCATCCTTGTAACAAACACACCCATATTAATTGACACCAGGTGTAATGACTTAGCCACTTACCTTCCCTGACACCGCCCTCCATTCACAAACTGCCACTTGGCCATGCCCCTGTTGTCACAGGGAGGTGTATCATGCTTTCCTTGATATCTGCCAGAGTCCATGGGCGGTGAACCAGCATAGGCCCATCTGTCCCTGCCACTTCCACCATCGGCATGTTCAAGGCCTCATCGCCATCTTCTGGATGTGAGCCTGCTGCGTGCTCTTTAGCTTTTCTCTGTTTCCTTGTCATCAGTGGCGATGGCTTGCTCTGACAAGGTGTTTTGGGGCAGGCCTCGTATCTGGGTGGTGGACCTGTGACCTCTGCCAGGTTTGGGTAGAGTGGGCGCTGCGCTGGGGCCTGTGGGGGAGTTGCGCTGGGCGTAGGTGACATGAGGACTGGGGCTCCATCCTCTGCTACTGTTGTTGTAACAGGATGTGTTGGGTCATTCTCATTTGGCTGTGGTAGTCGTTGTCTTGGTGGGGCAGAGTTGAGGTCAGGATCAGTCTGCAACTTAAAACACTGAGAAACAGATGAAGGTCCTGCCTGTCATTTTTCTCTCCTGTGCCTCACTCTCCAAATGCTTTGAAGTTTGCTAAAAATGCCTTTTTTTGTCTCTAATTCATCCTTCTCTTGTCTAAAGCCATTTTGTTTTAAAAAGCCTTCCACCTGCCTCATACTAAAACTTCCCTTTTCAGGAAACCTGCATTCTTTTACCCAGATATCAAACTGTGCTAGAGAGCCTTCCCCATAGTTAACTCTCATGAATGTTATGTTAGGACTATCATATGAACAACCAGAGTGTCATGGTCCTACCTGTGGGCTTCTCTCTTCAGGTAACAGCTCCACTCAGCATTACCGGCCATGCCCGCACTCACTTCCTCTTATTATCTTTCAGTGACTGTCATTGGCTGTTGCCGATCACCTGCTTTTCCCCTGTGTGTATTTAAGCTGCAGTCCTCCCAAGCTTCTGTGTCAGATTGTCTGCAACTCTTAGCCTGATAACCTGCTCTGTGTTCTTACTACTCTGACTCCTGAAATTATCCTGTTCCGTCTGACTCTGTCTGCTCTCCAGCCCCGGTAACCTGATCTGCCTTCCGTTCTGTTGACTCTGCCTCTTGCCTGTACCTTTGCCTGATCTCCAGCTCGCTTAGCCCTGCTGCTTGCCTGCCTCTCCATCTGCCTGTCTGCTCTCTAACTTGTGCCTGCTGAGGTACTGCTTGCTGGGAGACTGCCTGAAACCCAAGTACTGTCAGCCTACAGCCACACCTCTCTGACTACGCCTGATCCCATCAGATCTCAGCTGCTAAGCAGGTTCGGGTCTGGCCAGTACTTGGATGGGAGACCTCAGATGTCACCACCAGCCATCCCTGCCTCTCAGTTCTCCTGCCACTGGACTTCACCCACACGCATTCTCCCAACTCCCTTTTCCCCTGTTATTAATAAACTGTGGTTTGAGTGCATTTGATCTCCTCTCCTGTTTGGTCCTTGACACAGAGTGCCTTATTGTCTGCCGTGTTCTGTCTTCGGTGCCTTTGTTATGGCACAAACCCCTTTTACTTCAAATTACTTAACTCTTTATTACAGAGGGGAAACTCCTTATTACAACTGTATGCGTACAATAATGAAATAAAACTTGCATTCACAGTATATAAAACTTGCACCACCCACACTGCATTAAAAATAGAAATGCGCACACGCACATGAGATCTCTCTCACACATCCCCACACACAGCGCCTTGCAATTGTGTGAGAAGAAAGTGGAGAGAGTAGACAATAAAAAAAGAGTGCAGTGATTTTCTAAATTTACTTTGACTTGTATTTCATTGCAGACAATATAAACCCAAGACATTTCATGGATACTGCTTTCATACCAAATCATGATTACAATCACCTGTTTCAAATCACATCATTGTTTTATCTTATTACTGGCTTTAAATCCCCCCATCCTTTTTTTTTTTTGGAAATGTGTTGTTTGCTTGAAATGCAGGAATGGATGTAGTATATTAACAAATGAAATGAAGTTGACCAGACAGAACATGAAATATCTTGGGTTCATGCTGTCTGCAATGACAAAGTAAATTTTTTTTAATTTACACTTTCCATCCCGTCCCAACGTTTTCTGATTTGGGGTTGTACGTCTGTTTTTGTTTTTCTTTGTATGCCCCCTGTGTGTTTTCCAGTGTTTTTGTTGGTATTTAATGCAGACTTGAACTTCCAGGTTAGGTCATACCCACTTTGGATCAATATTCAGATTTAAATACAGAGATGGATATTTGGAACACTCAATAGATATAGTGACATTGCATTACACTTTTAGCCCATATGGCCTACAAATGTTAATTTTGTCAAAACAAATTAAGCAAATTTCTACTAGATATAAAAAAAAATATGGACAGTGTTACAACAGACTGTTTGCACTGACCATGTTTGACAAACAGTCTGTTTATAGTCTTTTCTTTTTCTGTCCACTAGACTGAACAAATTATGGCAGAGTATAAAGTCAGAGCCCTGTCTTGCCACCCTGACAAACATCCGGAAAATCCTGAAGCAGGTAAGCTCAAAAAAGTTTAGAATTTGCCTAATATCCCACATAATATATATAGTTGAATTAGTGAAATAGGCATGCTTACCTTTCAGAGGTTGTTTATTTGTATTTTTTAAAACAATTTATTCTAAAAAAAATTATTGTATTACTTGCTTTTTTGTGCAGTACAAGACTTTCAAAAGTTACAACAGGCCAAAGATATTCTCATAGATGAGACCAAAAGAAGAAAATATGATTACTGGTTGAGAAGTGGCATCACTGTGCCATTCAGTGAATGGCAGGCCTTGAGTGACACAGTTAAAATTGTAAGTGGCATGTTTTAACAGGACATTGTGATTGACTTTTTCCATTTTCCTTTTTCTTATGTAGTACACCAGAAGAAATATGAAGGGATTACAGACTTGTTAAATATATAGGCAAATAAATGCATGCTATTTGTCTATTGTGTTTTAGTCAATGCATTGGGCCCTTAAAAGCAAAAAGGAGCCCATGCTAAAAGCAGCAAAAGATGCACCTGAATTCCAAGCTGGTCAATCAGAAACTCAAGTGCCAATAGAGGGGATATCATCTGATGAAGAATGTTCAGGTAAATTTTAACCATTACAGTTAAATTATCAGCACATCAAAAAGATAGCAAAATTGTAATTTGATCAGTAGATGAACATTTAAATATGTACAAATCCTAATACATTATTGTTCTAATGTACTCAGGTAAAAAAAAAAAGTATGGTAACATGGTATTGAATGTCCATTGTCTTGTTATATTACTGATTGTTATCCTATATTTCCCTCAGGTGGTTATTGGCTTCACAAATTTCGGTGTACAAGTGATGCTCCTTCAGGCCTCTTGAAAAGGTTTAGAAGTTATCAAATATGAAGAAATATTGCCTATAAACTCAATATTTAGAACACTGTTAATTTGTGGTTTTGATGAATATATAAAATAATTTAGTGGTTTTTCATATTGTGGAATAATGCATGGTTATTGTCCTCATTCAGTGGCAAAATGAAGCTGTATTTTCATAGTCCATACTACACAATGCTAGAGAATATTGAGTCAGTGTTATTGAAAATGCATAGGATTATTGTTTAGGGTAAAATTGTAAGGTGATCATTTAAATTGCTTTCAATAAAAATGTCTCATTTTTAAAGTTCTATCAACCGAACTGCCAGGGATTGGTGTTTAAGACATGGATTCTGCACATGTGTACACATGCTCAGATCTTGTGTTGTATGGTGACCATGTGACATAGTATTTCATTATAAAATATGATTGTCTATTACCCCATTCCCACTCAACATGAAAACCATATGTTTTCTGTTATTAGGCAGTAATGGTGTCATGTGGGAATGGGAGTAAAACAGCAAAGTCAAAACATTTATCTATCCCCTGTCAACCTAGTAACATTTATGGAAATCTTTTGTCATGGCTCCAGTGGGAATCAGAATCATCAGATTTGTGTTGTGACCGGTTGTGATATTACCGAAGATAACATAAATGATGTAGTGATATTGTTATGGCATGAGTCATACTGCCTCACTGTAAAGCAACCAGCAGCAAACTTGAAACAAGAAGCAAAGAAAACATCGGCAGATACAGTGGAACCGCCATATACGTTGGGGATGCGTTTCAAGAGCTAACATGGACAACTGAAACCGTGGATAGGAGCAAACAATTTGTTTAGCTTGTTTTTCACGTACATACGGTGTCTTGCAAAAGTATTCATCCCCCTTGGTGTTTGTCCTGTTTTGTCGCATTACAAGCTGGAATTAAAATGGATATTTGGGGATTAGCACCATTTGATTTACACAACATGCCTCCAACTTTAAAGGTGAAAATTGTTTTATTGTGACACAAACAATAATTAAGATGAAAAAACAGGAATCTGGAGTATGGATAGGTAGTCGTCCGTCTCCCCCCCCCCAAAAAAAAAAAGGCAATACTTTGTAGAGCCACCTTTTGCTGCAATTACAGCTGCATGACTAATGTATGACTCATTAGCTTAGCACATCTAGCCACTGGGATTTTTGCCCATTCCTTCAGGCAAAACTGCTTCAACTCCAAGTTAGATGGGTTGTGTGTTGGTGTACAGTAACTTTCAAGTTATGCCACAGATTCTGAATTGGATTGAGGTCTGGGCTTTGATTAGGCCATTTCAAGACATTTAAATGCTTTCCTTTAACCCACTCCAGTGTAGCTTTAGCAGTATGTTTAGGGTCATTGTCCTGCTGGAATTGTAAACCTTTGTCCCAGTTTCAAACCTCTGGCTGACTCAAACAGGTTTTCCTCTAGAATTGCCCTGTATTTAGTGCCATCCATCTTTCATTCAATCCTGACCAGCTGTCCTGTCCCTGCAGATGAAAAATATCCCCACACCATGATGCTGCCACCACTATGTAGGAATAGTGTTCTCAGGGTGATGGGTTTGCGCCACACGTGGCATTTCCCATGATGGCCAAAAAGATCAGTTTTAGTCTTATTTGACCAGAGAATCTTCCATGTGTTTGGGGAGTCTGCCACATGCTGTTGGGCAAACTCCAAACGCGTTTTCTTAAGCAATGGCTTTTTTTCTGGCCACTCTTCCATAAAGCCCCACTCTGTGGAGTGTATGGCTTAAAGTGGTCCTATGGACAGATATTCCCATCTCCGCTGTGCATCTTTGCAGCTCCTTCAGTGTTATCTTTGGTGTGTTTGTTGCATCTCAGATTTAATGCTCTCCTTGTCCAGTCTGTGAGTTTTGGTGGGTGGCCTTCTCTTGTCAGGTTTGTAGTGGTGACCTATTCTTTCCATTTTGCTATAATGGATTTAATGATGCACTCTGGGATATTTTATAAGTTTGGGATATTTTTTATAACCCAACCCTGATCCATACTTCTTCACAACTTTGTCTCTGACCTGTTTGGAGTGCTCCTTGGTTCTCATGTTTCTCGTGCTTAGTAGTGTTGTAGAGTCAGGGTTCTTCCAGAACAGATTGCTTAGTATACATATGACATTGTGACTTATGAAGTGAATTGGTTGGACCAGCTCTTATTTAGGGGTTTCATACGAAACAGGGGTAAATACCTATGCACACTCCAGATTTCTGGGGGGGGGGGTTATTTTGTTTGTCACAATAGCACAACAATTTACACCTTTAAAGTTGTGTAAATCAAATGGTGCTAACCCTCCAAAAATCCATTTGAATTCCATCTTGGAATGCAACAAAACAGGACAAACACCAAGGGGATGAATACTTTTGCAAGACACTGTACATAAGCTCAAGTTTCATTTATACATTACACACAATATGACTAACAACAGTAACTAGTAATAAAATAAAACAGTTAAAATATACCATAAAAGTAATGTGAATGTGGTCTCTCTCGAATGAATATTTCCACTTAATATTTTTAGCATGTATGAAGCGCGGAAGCAGATGCAAGTGTGGAAACCTTTTATTTACACATGATAGTCAGAGCCAAAAAAAAAAAAACACCAGGAGCTAGAACAGGAGTAGAAGTGTACACAATGAATATCGTCACAGAAAAGAAAGAAATATGCAAGATGAACAACAGAAGTCAGGGTTTAAATAAGGAGTAATAAGTATCTAAAATGAAAGCAGGCATACATGGTTGGTGCTGTTAATGCTGTGCATGGTTAATACAGGACATGTGGGAATTGTAGTTTGAGGGGTCATGCTTGTATGCTTGAGAGAGTCAGCAGATATGATGGTCCCTCTGTATAAGCAAAAGTTGTTATAACTGACCTTTGCTTGAACAAAATAAATGTTCAGAAACAGGAAGACAACTCTCTCTCAAAAGAGTCTGATCCAGCTGAACTCCTGCCAGGTTGCTAACTAGCTAATGTTTCAGCTTGGGCTTTTCACAACAATGGACTTGCCACCTCGTAAGTATGTCGTATCTGGTCTCCCATGGTTCACACTCTATCAAATTCTGTTAAATACAATCAGGTGGGAATACATGATATCCATTACTTTTCCATAATGGAAGATTGAGTGGGAATGACAATTTATCTATTCTGTGTTCTTTTTACCTTATACAAGAACAGATTTTGTATGTGAAAAGGGCTTATGTCTGTGACACTTTATTCTTTTATGTCTTGCATAATGGCTTGTGGTGACACTCAGAGCTACAGGTCCTCCAAAGTTGTCAACAGACTCTTATCAATTTCTCAGTTTCCTTGTGCTAGCGATGAACTGGTTTGGTGACTGTGTGGGTCCATCATCAAGTGGGGTTTCCCATGCTGCACAGAGATTTTCTTCACATCATCCATTGTGATGAACAACAAGCTTGTGATGCCTGGTTTCCTGGCATGTGGCTAAGCTTCACGTCCATTTTTTTTCCTAGCAAAGCCATTTTTTAATTTGCTCAATGACTTTGACTGACTGTGAGTTTGTTTGCTATCATAACTGGGTGGGTTGCCTTCAAAGTAGCACAGCTTGTGGTGAACCACAAATCGCTGATTTCTAAGCTGTCTGGAAGGTGAGCACAATTACCTGTTATGAGTCTGGGAACTAACACCTTTCAGCAGACTCCTCTATATAGCCCAAGATCTGACTCCCCTTCCCACTCCTCAGCTAAAAAGAGCCAGGATGGGTTTTTTTGTTGTTGTTTTTCCCCTCCTTCTTCCAGTGGCTATGTCTGGGAGACACTTCCTGTCTGACTGTGGTTGACTGGCAGTCAAATTGCTATATTCAACTCTGGTTCCAACAGTGTCTGGAAGTAGATTTTACTTTACCTCAACCTGCTTGTATGCTGTACTGGTAAGCCCCAGCCAGGCCATATTTTTTATTATTATTATAATAATAATTTATATAGTGCCTTTCTCACACCCAAGGTCGCTTTACAATTAGGGAATTATTTAGTCACAATCAAAATAGTAGTGGCCTGGATTAGACTGGACCGAACCAAACATGCTGTTCTACGCAATCCTGGCCGCAAGAGTTTTCACTGTGCTGCATTGTGAGCAGGCTGGCCTGGACTGCCATTGACACTTGCATCATGTTACTAGTGATTTTGCCAGATGAGGCATGACTCTAAGACCTATGTTGTCCAAACACCAAGTGCAGATACAGTATACTAATAGCATTCTGATAAGGTCTTATGCTCCAAGGAACGATACAGGAAATCATTCCTACCCACGGCAATCGGACTTAACAACTCATCTACCTCTGTTAGAGCCATGATCGCACATTTGGACTAATTCTACCTGTCACCCTCTGCACCACATATAGTATAATGTATACTTAGTGTTTACTATGGGACATGTGGCGTGGGAATATTATCCGTATTGATATTATATATCATATTTTTGTAATATTTGCATCCTATTGTACATTCTATGTACATATTCATAGTATATTATTTAAGGTATGTGTATATCTTGTTATATATTTATTTTATTTTAACCTTAGTACTTTATTTTATTTCATTGTATTTTTTATTGTATTCAAATTTACCGGACTGCTATGACAATCTAATTTCCCTTTGGGGATGAATAAAGTCATCAAAAAAAAAAAAAAGACATTGTCTTGTGCTGTGTGTGTACAGTCAATTTGCTAGCAGTTTTGCTGCTGCTAGCACTAGAGCAGCTAATCTAATCTGCAGCTATTGAAACCTGGGATGGAAATGATTGGCACTGCATGTAGGGTACATGGACTAAAAGGCAAGTTTGTCACCAGGTGTACATTGCCTAATCCATGGTGCCAGATATGTGGAAATAAGCTCTCTTGTGCCGGTGGCCAAAGAGGTCCTAGAGAGAAGAGCACAGACCTCAGACACTACAATCAGTATAACCAACCAGTCACATGGTACATTTCAATTGCCACAATTTGTCTTATAAACTAGTCAGCCACACAGGCTCCATCAGCTTGGGGCAGTAAGTCTTCTGGCAGGCATCAATGTGCCACCCCCATTTACCCTGGGGATCAACCCACAGGCAAACCCCCCCCCCCCCCCCCCCCCCCCCAAACTAGGGTTGGGTTCTGGCTCCCATGTGGCAACATTTTCTGTACAATCAAGCCAGATGGAATTGCACCCATGTTTCAGTGCCAATTAAATGCTTGAGCTGTCAGTTGAATTATTTGCCCTCTGGTGCTCTGAAATGCACGTTACAGGCAAGATAAACATCATTGCACCTTACGTGCCATCGCTAGTTTGTGCATTAATCTTTGCGAATAATTTGAAATATTTAACTTGTAAAGAAACATAATACAATTAACCAAGCTGCATTTTGTTTACTTTCTTTGGTGGCTGACCTGTGCTGACATCTGCTGTCAAACCAAACTATCCTGGCTAAAGGTGGATAAGGCAGTAAATTTTACTTTAAAATGATGCCTGATGGATCTTTGGAGAAAACAAAGGTAATCTGCACAGTTTGCAAAGCCAAATTTAATTACCACAGAAGTAATTCATCTTTGGCATATCACCTCAAAGCAAAACACCCTAACTAAACTCTCTCTATGGGGCCTTGTCAGTCTACATTACAGGAGTGTGGAACTCATGGGTGAATAATGAAACCTGTAAGTTTTCATATTTGTACAAGCTATTGTAAATCTTATTCAACTGAAACTTAAACATGGAACACGTTTTTTGTTAACATTTATATTGGTGCATGTAAGAAATTATTGCTGATAACTAATTTTAATGTTGATTGCTTTTAAATTCTACTGGCACTTTAACATATAGGCCTGGATTTTTTTTTTTTTAAATATTATTCATGTTTTATATTGGGGCGGCACGGTGGTGTAGTGGTTAGCGCTGTCGCCTCACAGCAAGAAGGTCCTGGGTTCGAGCCCTGGGGCCGGCAAGGGCCTTTCTGTGTGGAGTTTGCATGTTCTCCCCGTATCCGCGTGGGTTTCCTCCGGGTGCTCCGGTTTCCCCCACAGTCCAAAGACATGCAGGTTAGGTTAACTGGTGACTCTAAATTGACCGTAGGTGTGAATGTGAGTGTGAATGGTTGTCTGTGTCTATGTGTCAGCCCTGTGATGACCTGGCGACTTGTCCAGGGTGTACCCGTAGTCAGCTGGGATAGGCTCCAGGTTGCCTGCGACCCTGTAGAAGGATAAAGCGGCTAGAGATAATGAGATGAGATGTTTTATATTATTCCTGTGCATATATGATGCGATACAAGATGGTGGCGCATGTGGACGCAGCGGCCCCTCTCTGTCCCGATAATGTGGTGTTTACATGTTTGTCTTCGTCGGTGTGCTCGAGTGATTGTATGTTTTCATCGTGTTTGTCTGTCCCTAGGCGCACATACAGCTGTGGGACTCTTTTTGATATTGGCAACACTTTTTTCTGTAAGTTAAACCTGGTACACGCTAAGGAGCTACATGGCCTTGGCCTACTCCGGCGGCCCGCTTTGACATCGACCCCCACTACTGCTGCACACCCGCAGAGGAAGCGCCGTAGGCAGTGTGAGAGGAGGCAGAAGCGGGGAAAGCGCGGGGGTATCCGGGCCAGGCTAATGGCTAATCCACACAAGCCGGCTATACAGTCCATCGTACTCGCCAGTGTACGCTCCTTGGATAACAAACTGGACTATATACACCTTTTGAGAGCGACCCAGCAGGCTGTGAGAGAGTGCTGTGTTTGTGTGTTCATGGAAACATGGCTCAACGACAGCATACCGGACTCCGCCATCCAGCTCGACCGGCTAACATGCTACCGTGAAGACAGAGCCCTCATTGAAGGAGGTAAGACCCGCGGCGGCGGGGTCTGTGTTTACATCAGGGATCAGGACACTGTGGTAGTTTGCAGACACTGTTCACCCCTTGTGGAGTTTATGATCATCAAGTGCTGGCCCTTCCCATACGAAAAAGAACAGTAAAGAACTTATAAGAATTTACCACTGTCTTAGTAGTAAATCCTTATAAATATAAGGATAAATCCTTATAAGGATTTATAAATAAATATATATGCCATGTATGATTTACTCCTGAAAGTGGCCCATTTTGCATTTTCCTCATACAAATTTTTTATGAAAATCTAGTATGTATGAAGTGAACATTGTGCATGGTTTTTACAGATAATGTGTATGATGAATTACACCGTCTTTGTATGCTTCATCTAATGTTTGTAGTTTTAAATTATATTTTACAGTTTAAAATGTACATGCCTTTTATATGTAAATCCAACACAAACATATGTGGATTTACATATAAAAGGCATATACATTTTAAACTGTAAAATATAATTTAAAACTACAAACATTACATGAAGCATACAAAGACGGTGTAATTCATCATACACATTATCGGTAAAAACCATGCACAATGTTCACTTCATACATACTAGATTTTCATAAAAAAATTGTATGAGGAAAATGCAAAATGGGCCACTTTCAGGAGTAAATCATCAAGTTCAAGTTTATTTGTACAGCGCTTTTAACAATAAACATTGTCGCAAAGCAGCTTTACAGAATTTGAACGACTTAAAACATGAGCTAATTTTATCCCTAATCTATCCCCAATGAGCAAGCCTGTGGCGACGGTGGCAAGGAAAAACTCCCTCAGACGACATGAGGAAGAAACCTCGAGAGGAACCAGACTCAAAAGGGAACCCATCCTCATTTGGGCAACAACAGACAGCCTGACTATAATATTAACAGTTTTAACAGGTATAACCCTCAACTGTCCTCATGGGGCCGTCCTTCACAGGAGTGGGGCGATAAAACTCCGACCAGACACAGGGCACCAGGATAGATCAAGCAGGTCCGAGGGGCAGAAGAGGCCAGCATCTCAATCCCAGGATCAACATGTAACTCAGAGGGACAGATGGGGGGGGAGAGAAAGAAAACACGTTGTTAGGTATGCCCTAAAAATGACAAGTATTAAATCTGTGTGGTAGGCTCGCAGAGACGAGAGTCTTTACATCAGGCATGACGCACAATGGCATGTTAATATGGTAAAAAATATATCATGACCTGCTCTGGCTGAATGCTTGATTGGGTGATGGGAGCACACTCCTCAGCAATGATGAGATGCAGATGGGACCCTTAGGCCTGGCCAAGACAATTCAGTTACATTTCACCGGGTCTGGGACATGCGACAGAACGTCTGACGGCCGATTCCCTGCAGGCTACGATAGCCAGTCGAGGTCCCCACCGTCTCCACCAAAAGATTTCCTGTTGACTCCATGTAACTCAGAGGGACAGATTTGGGGTGGGGGGGGGGGGGGGAAGAGAAAGAAAACACAGGTGGTTAGGTATGCCCAATGTCACCTGAATAAGTAGGAACAGTATACATATTGCACCGAGTACAAGCAGGGACTCCGGCAACTAACTATGACAGCATGACTAAAAGGAGAGAGCCAGAAGGTAACACAGGCATGAGGGAGCCCCGGGACATAAAGCAGCCAGCCACTGCACCGTCAACAAACTCGAGTGAGCAAGCGAGTGGGGACTGACAGCATCCATACATCCCAGTTTACCAAAACACTCTATGTCTGAGGACCCTCCAGATCTACTCCTTTACCTCATAAACACCATTAACAAAAGGCTTGACTAAACAGATATGTTTTCAGCCTAGACTTAAATGCTGAGACTGTGTCTGATTCCCGAACATTACTTGGAAGGCTGTTCCATAACTGTGGGGCTTTGTAAGAAAAGGCTCTGCCCCCTGATGTAGCCTTCACTATACGAGGTACCAGCAGATAGCCTGCACCTTTTGATCTAAGTAGGCGTGGCGGGTCATAGAGGAGCAGAAGTTCACTCAGGTACTGTGGTGCGAGACCATTTAGTGCTTTAAAGGTCAATAGTAGTATTTTATAATCAATACGAAATTTGATTGGGAGCCAATGCAGTGTGGATAAGACAGGCGTGATGTGGTCATATTTTCTAGTTCTAGTAAGGACTCTTGCTGCGGCATTTTGAACTAACTGGAGCTTGTTTATGCACTTATTGGAACATCCAGACAGTAAGGCATTACAATAATCCAACCTGGAGGTAACGAAAGCATGGACTAGTTTTTCTGCATCATGCAATGACATTAAATTTCTTATCTTTGCAATATTTCTGAGATGAAAGAAAGCTATCCGGGTGATGTTATCAATGTGAGTTTCGAATGAAAGACTGGGGTCAATAATCACTCCGAGGTCTTTTACTGCTGCACGTGAAGAAACAGAAATGTCATCCAGAGTTACTGTGTAATCAGAAAACTTACTTCTAGCTTTATGTGGTCCTAGCACAAGTACTTCAGTCTTGTCAGAGTTAAGCAGAAGGAAATTTATAAGCATCCAGTGTCTAATGTCCTTAACACATTCCTCAATTCTATTAAGCTGGTGTCTCTCATCAGGTTTTGCAGAGACATACAACTGTGTGTCATCAGCATAACAGTGGAAACTAATACAATGTTTACGAATAATATCGCCCAAAGGTAACATATATAGAGAAAAAAGCAGTGGACCCAAGACAGAACCTTGTGGAACACCAAACTTTACCTCGGTACGTCTAGAAATATCACCATTTATATCGACATACTGATAACGATCAGTTAGATAAGACCTGAGCCAGGAGAGGGCCATTCCCTTAACTCCCACAACATTTTCTAGTCTATCCAGAAGAATGGAATGATCAATGGTATCAAATGCTGCACTAAGGTCAAGCAACACAAGTAGCGAGACACAGCCCTGATCAGACGCCAACAGTAGGTCGTTTACTACTTTAACCAGTGCTGTCTCTGTGCTATGATGAGGTCTAAATCCTGACTGATACATTTCATGGATGTTATTCCTATGTAAATATGAGCATAACTGCTGTGCCACAGCTTTTTCAAGGATCTTGGAGATAAAGGGGAGGTTTGATATTGGCCGATAATTGGACAGCTGACAGGGATCAAGGTCAGGTTTTTTAATCAGGGGTTTGATAACTGCTAGTTTAAAGGATTTGGGTACATAGCCAATCATAAGAGAAGAATTTATTATTTTTAGAAGCGGTTCAATTACTCCAGGCATTATCTGTTTGAATAGATGTGTCGGTAAGGGATCTAGTACGCAAGTTGAGGCTTTTGATGTAGAGATTAATGAGAGTAATTCAGTTTCTTTTAGGGGAGTAAAACATTCTAACTGATGATCTGATACAGTTATATTGTTAACTACAAGTTCACTTTCATTGTCTAACCTTAAATTAGTAGTTTGAATTTTTTGTCGGATATTCTCAATTTTGTCATTAAAAAAATTCATGAAGTCGTTGCTACTACATACTGCAGGTGTGCATGTGTCGATAGTGGACTTATTCCTGGTTAATTTTGCTACAGTATTAAATAGGAATCTAGGATTATTTTTGTTATCTTCTATTAGGGAGGAGAGATATGTTGATCTCGCAGCACTAAGAGCTTTTTTATACTTCAGGAAGCTCTCCTTCCACGCCAATTTGAACACTACCAATTTTGTTTGACGCCATTTACGTTCCAATTTTCGAGTGGTCTGTTTTAATGTGCGAGTGTCATCATTATACCAGGGTGCTAATTTTTTGTCTCTGACCATTTTCCTTTTTAGAGGAGCTACATTATCTAAAGTATGGCGGAATGTTGACTCTAAGCATTCAGTTGCCTGATCGAGTTCTGCAGGGGCTGACAGTGACCCAATCAAAGTTGACAGCTCTGGGAGATCATTTATAAAGCTCTGTGCAGTAGTTGACGTGAAAGTACGTTTAATACAGTAGCGTGGTGAGGTGCATATATTATTACTCAGACATATTTTGAATGAGATGAGACAATGATCTGAGATAACTTCAGACTGTGGAAGTATGACTATATTGTCTACGTTTAATCTAAATGTTAGTATTAGATCAAGGGTGTGACCACCATTATGGGTCGGTCCTATGACATTCTGCTTAATCCCGACTGAATCTAAGATGGACACAAACGCTGTTTTTAAAGGGTCTTCTGGGTTATCAAAGTGAATATTAAAATCTCCGACAACTAAAGCTTTGTCTAAGGAAATAACCAAATCTGAGATAAAATCTGCAAATTCAGAAAGAAACTCAGAATATGGCCCCGGGGGCCTGTAAATAATAAGCAATGGAATTAACTGGGTAGACTTATTTTTTGAGGCTACATACATTATATGAGTATGAAGAACTTCAAATGTATTAAATTTATAACCAGGTTTGTGTGTTACACCTAGATAATCGTTATAAATAACCGCGACGCCTCCTCCTCTGCCAGTTAGACGAGGCTGGTGTATATAACTGTATCCAGGAGGACTCGCTTCATTTAATGCTATATATTCATTTGGCTTAATCCATGTTTCTGTTAAACACAGTACATTAAACTCCTGATCAGTAATGAGTTCATTAGCCATTAGCGCTTTAGATGTAAGAGATCTAATATTTAATAGCCCCACCTTTAGATCAAAGGTGCTGGCAGCAGCTGTACAGTCAGTCTGATCTAATTTTATATTGATTAGGTTACTGGAACAAACTCTCTGAAAATTTCTACCTTTTTGTTGAGCTCGGGGAACAGACACAGTCTCGATGTAGTGGGCCCTGAGTGACGACTCTGTGCAGCTAGCAGACAGTCGGTTTAGCCTGTTCGTCTGCTCCCTGGCCTTGGCTCTGGATTGTCAGAAATTAACTAGGCCTGTTCTGAGACTATGACCTATGCTGCAGGAAATGAGAGCAGCACCTTCCCGAGTGGGATGGATACCGTCCCGCCCTAACAGGCCAGCAGTGCCCTCAAAATTAGCCCAATTATCTATAAAGCCCACACTGTTTTCAGAGCACCACCTGGACAGCCAGCAGTTCAGCGACCATAACCTGCTGTAAGCTACATCGCCACGCCGCATTGGGATCATCTCATCTCATTATCTCTAGCCGCTTTATCCTTCTACAGGGTCGCAGGCAAGCTGGAGCCTATCCCAGCTGACTACGGGCGAAAGGCGGGGTACACCCTGGACAAGTCGCCAGGTCATCACAGGGCTGACACTTTTGCCGCTTTTCCACTACAAACGCGGCTGAGCCGTGCCGTGCTGAGTCGAGCTGAGTCGGGCTGAGCGGGGCTATTGAAGTTGCATTTCGACTACAACCGCGCTGAACCGTGCTGGCTGGAAGTGGGTGGACACATTGGGTGGAGTTAGCGAAAGTGGGTGGACGTCACGTGATGTCGTTAAGCAGGGCAAACAGTGACATCAGTGACAGTGGCGGAACAAGTCAGAGCCGGGCCGGGGGCGGGGCAAATGACCAGGCCCTTTATTAAAGCTTATCATAACATCATTTTAGGTTACAAAATGTCCGCAACTGCGGTGTTTACCAATTTCAACACTACCGGGTGCAACTATGTTATTTAGTAGTACATCAAGTCCTTCAAACGAACATGTAACTCAGAAACAAAAAACATTAGGATACTGTACATGGCTCATAATAAAACATCAATAGCCTATACTGTGCACATTATTTGAAGGGCATACGAATGAGCACTCAGAGGTTGCAACGGTGACAGGAAGAGTCAGAAATAAAAGGAGGGCGGTGCAAACCTCACTGAATGCACTGTGTTTACCAATTTCAACACTCCGGGGTGCAACCATGTTATTTTGTACATTAAGTCCTTCAAACGAACATGTAACTCAGAAACAAAAAAACATTCGGTGACATGGCGACATGGTACATGGCTCATAATAAAACATCAATAGCCTACTGCGCGCATTATTTGAAGGGCATACGACAAGCCTTGCGCTCCGCGAACTCGTCCACGATGCTCTGTCTGTCACTGATTCAGTGATCTTTTAAGCGGTAGTCTCACGACCCGGATAGTAAACAATAAACATGGAGGACATGGAGTCGTTAGTGTTGCTGGTCTTGGTGCTGTGGCTTGTTGTCACCGACAACGCCAACAGATACTGGTAAGAGCGTATAGATGAGGCGAGGCGCATAAGGCTTCAGAAATTCTCGTAATTCATAATTATTCTTCTTCCGGGTTTACGGTGTTTACAGATCCCAGCGTGCTCGCGGGGCGTGTGTGGGCATGTGAGGACACTCCTCCTCACCAATCAGTGCACAGGGGAGTGTCTGCTCACGCCCCCAGCCTCACTCGGCACGGTTTGGCTCGCTTCAGCCCCACTCCAAAACCGTGCGAGTTTTAGGGGCTAAGCAGGGCTGAAGCGAGCTGAGTCGTGCTGGTTTTTGGTAGTCAAAACGCGAGCCGTGTCGGGCTGAAGTGAGCTGAAGCGGGCTGAAGTGAGCTGAAAAAGGGTAGTGGAAAAGGGCCAATAGACACAGACAACCATTCACACTCACATTCACACCTACGGTCAATTTAGAGTCACCAGTTAACCTAACCTGCATGTCTTTGGACTGTGGGGGAAACCGGAGCACCCGGAGGAAACCCATGCGGACACGGGGAGAACATGCAAACTCCACACAGAAAGACCCTCGCCGGCCCCGGGGCTCGAACCCAGGACCTTCTTGCTGTGAGGCGACAGCGCTAACCACTACACCACCGTGCCGCCCCGAGTAAATCATACATGGCATATATATTTATTTATAAATCCTTATAAGGATTTATCCTTATATTTATAAGGATTTACTACTAAGACAGTGGTAAACTCTTATAAGTTCTTTACTGTTCTTTTTCGTATGGGTTCTATCTACCGAGGGAGTTTTCTGCCATCCTGCTTGTTGCAGTTTACATTCCTCCCAGCTGCAACAACAACGATAGGGACAAGGCACTGAGTGAACTGTACTGTGCCATCAGTGACCAACAGACAGCCCATCCAGAGGGACTTCTCATCGTAGCTGGAGATTTCAACCACGCAAATCTCAAAACAGTGTTTCCTCAGTTACATCAACGCACTGACTTTGCAACACGGGGAAACAACACACTGGACCTGATTTACACAACACCTGAGAAGAGCATACAAGGCCTCACCCCTCCCCCATCTTGGTGCTTCAGACCACATCACTGTTATGCTAATGCCAGCATACAGGCCGAAGGTCAAAGTCACCAGACCGGTCCAGAAGCAGGTATGGGTGTGGCCAGAGGGTGCTTCCTCAACACTTCAGGACTGCTTTAACATCACAGACTGGGACATGTTTAAGCAGGCAGCCACTTACAACCACCAGATAAACATCCAGGAGTATTCAGACACTGTTACAGCCTACATTAGTAAATGCATTGATGTCACAGACATTAAGACCATCACAGTACGGGCCAACCAGAAACCATGGCTGACGGGGGAAGTCTATCGGTTACTGAAAGCCCAGAACGGTGCTTTCAGAGCAGGTGATGAGGCTGGTCTGAGATCAGCAAGAGCCAACTTGTCCCGTGGCATCAGACTAGCAAAGAGGCAGTACAGCAGCAGCCCATCATTTCACTGACAGCAGAGACACAAGGAGCCTGTGGCAGGGGATACAGACCATCACGGACTATAAACCTCAACCACAGACCTGTGACAAGGACATCACTCTGCTGAACAGTCTAAACAACTTCTTTGGATGGTTTGAAGCCGACAACAGCATGCCTGCACAGAAGACACCACCCCTTCCAGATGACCAGGTGCTGTCCCTGTCTCCAGCCAGTGTGAGGAGTTCCCTCTCCAGGATCAACACCCGCAAAGCTGTAGGACCTGACAACATATATCGGGCCGATATTCTGCATTTTTAGGGTTATCGGTATCGGCCATAATTTCCACCGATATGCCGATAACATGCCTTTTTGCAGCCATTTCGTTCCTAACGCGACTGTCACTGCACGTCCTTTCCTGCACTCACCTCTCTGAGTTCAAGAACATGGTCCCGCCCACCACAACATCTGATTTGTTTGGCACAAGGGATACAGCCAATCAACACGCGTAGCTAACCGCTGTGAACTGTTTCAAGGCGGCCGTATGGGCACTCGGGCAGAAGCAGATCCCACTTCAAGGTAAGGACACGCTGCTTTTGCCGCAATAAGTCACAAACACACAAGTTGCAAAAGCACAACATTATATGTTTACTTTCTTCATCTACTACTCGTTAAAATTGTCCATTTGCATCTGTGTAGCCAGGCAAACTTGGCTTACGGAAGGAAGCACTTGAATTAGCCTACAACCAACTAGTCTCGCTGAAACTACATGTAACGTAGGCTGCAGTCATTTTTAAATCCCCGTCTGGAAACGTTGTGAATGTGTCAGTAGTTCTACTCGAACAATAGAATGACAGCCATACAGAGAGGTGGTCAAGGGAAGATGAAATAAAACGTAGTGTTTGTGTTCTGTAGGCTAGCGCAAGCCTACTGGCTATTTGTTATGGTGATGAGTAAACTTCATGACGTGACTCGTGCTCAAAAAGCGCATTGCACTTGTATATGTTAGGTAACGTTATAAAGCGCTATTTTAACATTTAAACAAGCCAGGTGTGATATGGTGCTAGCAGGCTATGTAATACTGTAGGGAGTTTGTCAGGACGCTTGTTGTGGGCTCAGTAATTAATTGTGTCGTGGATGCACACTTGCTTGGATAAACGGTAATGAAAGAAATACATCAATTAAACCCTTGACTTAAATATTCTTATGCTACTTCACATTGCGCTGTAATGTACTCCACTAGTATTTATAATTCTTGCGCAAGTGATTCGGAAAGCGATATACTCTTAAAGGAGCGGGGCCGCCCCCTCACTCCGACTTCCGTTCTCTGAACAGACTCTTAAAGGAGCAGCCGCAACTGTGCTTCCTTCACTACAATATAATCCTCCTAAATCGGGAATATTAGGCTTGGGCATTAAAAGCATTAGAATGTAGATGGTTACTTGTTAAGTTGTTACATAATAGGGAGTGATAGCCTACTTTATGTTTGATTTTACTTTTTAAAAAATGCTGCAGGCAGCTCCCTACACTTGATTTGTTATTTAAAAACTACTTGAAGTTGGTAAGTCTTACTTAGTTCTTAGTGTAAAAGAATCCAGAGTGTATTTTCATTTATTTTCCACTGAAAATGGTGAGCTGTAATATAGTAGGGAGTGATTTATTTTTTTTATTGGTGAATATTATTATTTTATTTCTCATTTTATTCTAACTAATGTTTGACTTTATTGTACAAATGTTGCTGGCATCTCCCTGGACAAAATTTCATGTTCAATTTTACAATTAAACATACATTTCATGGATATGAAGGTCTGTGTCAGTGTGTGCTATGTTTAATTTCATGTGAATTATAATGTTTACATTTATCGGTTGCACATATCGGTTATCGGCATCCCAATTCCATAATAATTGGTATCGGTATTGGCCCTGAAAAAAACATATCGGTCGATCCCTACACCCTGGACAAGTTGCCAGGTCATCACAGGGCTGACACACACAGACAACCATTCACACTCACACCTACGGTCAATTTAGAGTCACCAGTTAACCTAACCTGCATGTCTTTTGGACCGTGGGGGAAACCGGAGCACCCGGAAGAAACCCACGCGGACACGGGGAGAACATGCAAACTCTGCACAGAAAGGCCCTCGTTGGCCACGGGGCTCAAACCTGGACCTTCTTGCTGTGAGGCGACAGCGCTAACCACTACACCACCGTGCTGCCCAATTTTTTACAATTATTTATTTAAGTTAATTGTACTATATAAAAAATGTTTACAACACTTTACACTTTATACATCTTTTATCTTTGATAGACTTCACTGCTATACTGTTTATACCATCATATCTGCCATATTTATACTTACACTAAATTCTGCTCATACTGCCATATTTATTTATACTGAAAATTCTGTTTATATCGTGCTATATTGCCCTACTATACTGTCAGACTGCTGTTCCCGTTTACATTGTTCATTCTGTTTATATTGTCATTCGTCACACTTAAATTTATACCGTTAATTCTGTTCACACTGCCATATTTGCCATATTTATACTTTCTGGATTGCCACTGTCAGAATAGTTTTAGCTTGTGTGTGTAAATATACCCCCTTTTTTTCCAAGTTTATATCTTTTACCTATATTTTATATTTCATGTTGATTACTGTTTGCACCGCGAATAAGAGGGAAACACAATTTAAATTCTCTGTATGTCCTGCACATGGCATTATGGCATTATTGATAATAATGTTGATTTGAACTTGAATATGAAATACCTTTCAATCAATTTTGATGGCCTTGATAGTTTTATTGGAAATCTGTACTTCACAGAAGAGAATCTGTTTTCAAAGTTAAAAGGGTATAATTAAACAATAGTATTTTAACTTAAAGATACTTCCTTTGTGTTGATTCTACATTGTGATTTTTACATTTGAATATACATTATTACAAGCTTCAATCTTAAGAAAAAAAGTGATTATTAATCACAGCAAATTGTCCAATTAGTTAATGTTTTTAATTGATCAACAGCCCTAAATAATATATTGTTCAGTTTGAAATTCAAATTTACCTTAGAAATAAAAAAAGCTATTCTTTAATGCTATCATCCTTTGTTTTCTACTTGGAGTAATCCTGATGGAGCTCTATACGTATGTATACACATATGTGTATATATATTTTATATATGTATGTGTGTGTATACACTTATGTGCAAAATAATAGCAGTGTGTTTAAAACGACTGAGAAAAAGCTCAATCCTCATAATAGCATTTATTTCCATATACACAAAGGCACTGGGAGCACTGCACATTCAATTCCAAATTAGAACATGAACAAAATATCAATTTTAAACTGAAAATGAAGAAAAAAGAATAATAGGCTGTTCAAAAAAATAGCAGTGTCTGCATTTTCATTTACAAACTCGAATGTTTACAGTATAAACTGAAATTTGTTTACAGATTGAGCTTTCCTGTTAATCACTGAACTAACATTGAGTTGTATAACCTTTATTTCTGATAACTGCTTTACATCTGTGTGGCATGGAGTCAACTAACATCCGACACCTGCGAAGAGATATTCCAGCCCAAGCTGACGGGACTACATTCCACAGTTCTTCTGCATTCTTGGGTTTTGCATCAAAACCAGCATTTTTTACGTCTCTCCACAAATTCTCAATCGGATTGAGGTCTGGAGATTGGGCTGGCCACTTCATAAAATCAATCTTGTTGGTCTGGAAACAGGATGTTGCCCGCTTTCTGGTGTGTTTGGGGTCAATGTCCTGCTGAAACACCCATTTCAAGGGCATTTCTTCAGCATAAGGCAACATGACCTCTTCAAGTATTCTGATATATTCAAACTGGTCCATGGTGCCTGGTATGCGATAAATGGGCCCGACTCCAAAGTATGAGAAACATCCCCAAACCATTATGCTTGCACCTCCATGTTTTACAGTGTACTGCGGCTTGAATTCAGTGTTTATGGGTTGTCTCACAAACTGTCTGTGGCCTTTAGACCCAATAAGAACAATCTTGATCTCATCTGTCCATAGAATGTTGCGCCACTTCTCTTTAGGCCAGTCAATGTGTTCTTTGGCAAACTGTAACCTTTTCAACACGTCTTTTTTTCAGCAATGGTACTTTACGAGGGTTTCTTGCAAATAGTTTGGCTTCACATAGGCATCTTCTGAGTGTTGCAGTACTCATAGGTAACTGAAGATCTTCTTTGATTTCCCTGGAGCTGATCATTGGATGCTTCTTTTGCCATTCTTGTTATTCTATGATCTACGCGGATGGTAGTATTTCTTTTCCTACCTCGTGTTTCGGGTTTTGTTTGCCATTTTAAAGCATTTTCTCAAATGCTTTAAAATGGCAAACAAAACCTGAAACACGAGGTAGGAAAAGAAATACTACCAAATGTCATTTTAGCTGAGCAGCCAATTACAGTATTTTCTGCACTTCTTTATATGTTTTCCCCTCTCCAATCAACTTCTTGATCAAAGTTCTTTCTCCTTCGGTACAATGTCTGGAACGACCCATTTTAATCACTGAGCAAGGGCTAAAACCAGCAGGTACAACATTTGCTACCCTCCTTCTTTAAATAAGGGCCATAATTGACACCTGTTTCTTCACAGAATGAATCACCTCACTAATTGAACTCCACACTGCTATTAATTTGAACACACTCCTTTCATTAAATGAGTCAATTACACCCAATTAGCAGAGTGTATGTTGTGACTGTTGATTCTCTTGGCTGCCCATTGCTCGGCTACACCTATTTTTTCCCATGTTGTATTATCTTTTCTGCCAAAATCAGTAATTAAACACATTAGTGATGTTAGACTGCTATTATTTTGCACATAACTGTACATACATACGTGTGTGTGTGTGTAGATAGATAGATATACACACACATAATACACACAGTGCTCAGCGTAAATGATTACACGCCCTTTGAAAAGTAACATTTTAAACAATATCTCAATGAACACAAAATTTCCAAAATGTTGACAAGACAAAGTTTAATATAACATCTGTTTAACTTATAATGTGAAAGTAAGGTTAATAATATAAACTTAGATTACACATTTTTTTCAGTTTTACTCAAATTAGGGTGGTGCAAAAATGAGTACACCCCACAACAAAAACTACTACATCTAGTACTTTGTATGGCCTCCATGATTTTTAATGACAGCACCAAGTCTTCTAGGCATAGAATGAACAAGTTGGAGACATTTTGCAACATCAATCTTTTTCCATTCTTCAACAATGACCTCTTTTAGTGACTGGATGCTGGATGGAGAGTGATACTCAACTTGTCTCTTCAGAATTCCCCATAGGTGTTCGATTGGGTTCAGATCAGGAGACATACTTGGCCACTGAATCACTTTCACCCTGTTCTTCTTCAGAAATCCAACAGTGGCCTTAGATGTGTGTTTAGTCATGTTGGAAAAGTGCACAACGACCAAGGGCACAGAGTGATTGTAGCATCTTCTCTTTCAGTATAGAGCAATACATCTGTGAATTCATGATGCCATCAATGAAATGCAGCTCCCTGACACCAGCAGCACTCATGCAGCCCCACATAAGGACACTGCCACCACCATGTTTCACTGTAGGCACCAGGATTTTTCTTTGTATTCCTCACTTTTGCGACGCCATACAGTTTTGAAGCCATCAGTTCCAAAAACATTTATCTTAGTTTCATCACTCCAGAGTATAGAGTCCCAGTAGTCTTCATCTTTGTCAGCATGGGCCCTGGCAAACTCTAGGTGGGCTTTTTTTTTTGTGCCTGGGCTTTAGGAGAGGCTTCTTTCGTGGACGGCATCCATGCATGCCACTCCTTTGCAGTGTACGCCGTATTGTGTCACGGGAAATAGTCACCCCAGTTTGGCTTTCTATTTCCTTAGATAACTGCAGTGAACTTGCATGCCGATTTTTCTTCAACCCTTCTCATCAGAAGACGCTCCTGTCGAGGTGTTAACTTCTGGGGACGACCTGGACGTCTCTGTGAGATGGTTGCAGTTCCATGTTTCTTAAATTTTTGTACCACTTTTGCTACAGTATTTTGACTGATAAGTAAAGCTTTGCTGATCTTCTTGTAGCCTTCACCTTTGTGGTGTAAAGAAATTACTTTCTTTGGGGAATTCTGAAGAGACAAGTTGAGCATCACTCTCCGTCCAGCACCCAGTCACTAAAAGAGGTCATTGTTGAAGAATGGAAAAAGATTGATGTTGCAAAATGTCGCCAATTTGTTCATTCCATGCCTAGAAGACTTGGTGCCGTCATTAAAAATCATGGAGGCCATACAAAGTACTAGATGTAGTAGTTTTTGTTGTGGGGTGTACTCATTTTTGCACCACCCTAAATTGAGTAAAACTGAAAAAATGTGTAATCTAAGTTTATATTATTAACCTTACTTTCACATTATAAGTTAAACAGATGTTATATTAAACTTTGTCTTGTCAGGGGGTGTACTCATTTACGCTGAGCACTGTGTGTGTGTGTGTGTGTGATATATATACCCCTTTTGAGTCTGGTTCCTCTCAAGGTTTCTTCCACATGTCGTCTGAGGGAGTTTTTCCTTGCCACCGTCGCCACAGGTGTGCTCATTGTGGATAGATTAGGGATAAAATTAGCTCATATTTTAAGTCGTTCAAATTCTGTAAAGCTGCTTTGCGACAGTGTTTATTGTTAAAAGCGCTATACAGATAAACTTGATATATACACACGTGTGTGTGTGTGTATATATATATATATATATATATATATATATATATACACACACACGTGTATACATTTTATATATACATATACACACACATATGTGTGTGTGTGTGTGTGTATGTATATATAAAATGTAAGATTATATATGTACAGTATGTGCGTATATATACACATCA
Organism: Neoarius graeffei; assembly: GCF_027579695.1. Taxonomy (NCBI): domain Eukaryota; kingdom Metazoa; phylum Chordata; class Actinopteri; order Siluriformes; family Ariidae; genus Neoarius; species Neoarius graeffei. The sequence continues at coordinate 17,557,370 of NC_083575.1, read as the reverse complement.
GCTTTTGAGAACAGAATATCGCAAAAGCCAAAGCTTTTACTCTCAAAGGGCTCTGACCTAAATCTTGCCCCTCCATGTCTCATCAACCCCACGGACATCTAGTTACAGAGGTATCTGCACTCTCATTTATACAGTGATGCTTATTATTCTTAAAACAATATCTGAAGTGTTATTTGTAAAATAACAAAATATCTTGCTCTAGACTTTCAAACAAGATTTTACTGTAAGATTTTATTTTAATTTATCTAATGGGGGCTGGTACAGTAATTACAAATTCTAACAGAATCAGCACATTCCAGTTGTAGCTATAGTCATATAGTAACTATAATCATTCTTTTAATAATAATTTCAATAAACGGTTTATGTTCAGTTCCCTTTTCATTAATTCTTGATTCAAAGGCACAGCTGAGTCATACAGGTTGATAAGTGGGTAATGGACAATAACAATTTTATCCAAAATAGTTTTTCCTGCCTTAGTCGATTTATTTCCATTTCACGTGAGTGCAGCTGTTGTAAAGTTCAATGTATGTGTGTCTGTGTAAGTAACTCTCTTGAACTGTAGGGTCATTTCTACACTCTGGTTCCACGGTGACATTTTGCACAGGACTGTTTCTTTGATAACAGAAACACAGCTACAGCATTATTATTATTATTTGGGCCCGAGCACCATTCGGTGTCAGACCCTATTGTTTTTCGAAGGATTATTATTAGGGGCCAAGCACCATTCAGTGCGAAGACCCTATTGTTTTTCGAAGGATTATTTTACTTATTATTATTACTATTATTATTATTATTATTATTATTCTGCCATGTTTGGCCTTATTTGAGGCATTTCCCATGCATGAAAACTCATGAAATTTGATACACACATCAGTCATTGTCACCACTACTCAGCCACAGACTTTTGGCCCCGGGCATGGCCCAGGGACTTCATAGCACCCCTTTTTCCATTTCCCATTGAAATGAATGGGTAGAACTTTGGAATGATGTCATAAGGCCATTTGGAGTGAAATTACACATGGTCATTTTTTACGTACTCCTCCGAGACAGTTCAACAAATTCATGTTAAACTTTGCAAACATGATGCCAAGATATTGCTGAAGTTGAATTGCGAAGGGATTTTTGATATGTTGTAATATGTTGAAATATTATAACATATAATATGCCACGCTCCGGTTTCCCCCACAGTCCAAAGACATGCAGGTTAGGTTAACTGGTGACTCTAAATTGACCGTAGGTGTGAATGTGAGTATGAATGGTTGTCTGTGTCTATGTGTCAGCCCTGTGATGATCTGGCGACTTGTCCAGGGTGTACCCCGCCTTTCGCCCGTAGTCAGCTGGGATAGGCTCCAGCTTGCCTGCGACCCTGCAGAACAGGATAAAGCGGCTAGAGATAATGAGATGAGATGAGATAATATGCCACAATATTGCTGAATGTTGAACTTGATATCTTGTAATATGATTCTGATACTCTTTAGCCGTTATGGGCCTGTCTGGTATAGCGCCACCAACTGGCCAAGGAAAGAATAGGGTTTTGAATATGTGTGTTTTGACACGAGTTTTAACATGCTCCTCCTAGATGGTTCATGAGATTCATGTGAAATTTGTTATACATGATGCCAAGATGTCACTGATATTAAATTGTGAAGGGATTTTTGATATCTTGTAATATGTTGAAATGGCCTTATGATTTTAATATTTTGCCACATAACCAGGAAATGTGTCAGAAAGCCACAGTGCATTGACTGTATGGTCGGACACTTCTTACTTCAATAGATATTATGATTATTATGATAACCTGACGCCCAATGGGCCTGCCTGTTATAGCGTCACCACCTGGCCAAGCAGGATATGTGCCAGAAATTGGCAATGCCTTAACTGATTGATCTGACACTTTACAAAATATTGTGTATTATGATTGTGATGATATTCACATGTGTAATTCATATGCCTAGCACAGCACCACCATCTGGCCAAGCAGGAAATGGGGAAAAAATGTTCAATTCATTGATGGACTGATATGAAACTTTACAAAATATTGGATATCATGAGTCTGATGATATAGCATATACAATTCTGTGCACACTCATACACACAGTCATATGCATATTTATGCATACACACATACAAGTATGCACTCACATGCACATGCAACATCTATGAGCACACTCTCTTTCACACACACACTTTCTCTCTCTCTCTCTCTCTCCCTCTGACAAACAGACACACACACAATAATAGCGGACGTCCAGCAGAGCACCATACCTAAGAAAAAATGGTAAACCCATCGAGTCGATTTTTTTGTGGTTTGTACATGTACCACCAGTCATACACACAGCCTAGTGGTCAGTGTTAGTAATTACCAGTCATACACACGGCCTAGTGGTCAGTGTTAGTAATTACCAGTCATACATACGGCCTAGTGGTCAGTGTTAGTAATTACCAGTCATACACACCGCCTAGTGGCCAGTGCTAGCCAGTAAAGAAATAAAACAAAAGAGACTGGCTAGGATATAAGAAAATTCTACAACCCAGAAACAGATGGGAGCTGCGCTTTTAGGCAGTGCCTAAATCTATATATTGGTGACCTGCCATCATTGTGCATTTTGTTGCAGACATATGAAAACTCTGCATGTACACACACACACTGCAGACACAGGAAAGCTAAGATGACTTAAGATTACAATGTGAGATAGAGATAAGGAGGAGACACGTATAGTTTTGTACATATATAAATGTACATTTTCACACCACAGAAACACACACACTTACAGTCTTTGTCTGTCTATCTCTCATCCATCAAGCAGTCATGGCATTTGCAACATGCACATCACCTTTGAACATTTGATGAATATGACGTGACTGTTTTGTTGGGTGGCGGAATGTCCTGGGTTGCGGAACCACACGTGCGAGGGCCTGTCAAGGCTGCTAGTGGCTTTATTATTATTTATTATTATTATTATTATTATTATTATTAAAAACTCTCCACAGCTTAATATATCCTAAATTATTCATTCTTCTGCTACTAGAACTTATTTCTTTCTGAATATGTCTGCATTTTGGTGTTATGGTTTTGTGGATTTATGATAATTATGCTGCTTCACCTATTTTAAATAAATAAATAAATAAATAAATAAACTTCATTTTGTCCTCTCCAAAATAAAATAAAGCTCTGGGCAAGTGGAATTGTTTTTTGGGCAAATATGTTTTGGGAGCTTCTTGCCCATTGGGCAAGTAAGACTGGGAGATCTTTTTCGAGGACTGCATTTGGAGTTTGCCCAACAAGCATGTGGCAGACTCCCCAAACACCTGGAAGAAGATTTTCTGGTCAGATGAGACTAAAATTGAACTTTATGGTCATTGTGGGAAACGCCATGTGTAGCTCAAACCCAACACTTCTCATCACCCTGAGAACACCATTCCTATAGTGCATGGTGGTTTTTCATCTGCAGGGACAGGAAAGCTGGTAAGGATTGAAGGAAAGATTGATGGCACTAAATACAGGACAATTCTGGAGGAAAACCTATTTGAGTCGGCCAGAAGTTTGAGACTGGGATGAAGGTTCACGTTCCAGCAGGACAATGACCCTAAACATACTGCTAAAGCTATAGGTTTAAAGGGAAACATTTAAATGTCTTAGAATGGCCTAGTCAAAGCCCAGATCTCAATTCAATTGAGAATCTTTGGCATAACTTGAAGATTGCTGTATGCCAACCCAATCCATCTAACTTGAAGGAGTTGGAGCAGGAATGGGCAAAAACCCCAGTGGCTAGATGTGCTAAGCTAATAGAGACATACAGTGGTGCTTGAAAGTTTGTGAACCCTTTAGAATGTTCTATATTTCGGCATAAATATGACCTAAAACATCATCAGATTTTCACACAAGTCCTAAAAGTCGATAAAGAGAACCCAGTTAAACAAATGAGACAAAAATATTATACTTGGTCATTTATTTATTAAGGAAAATGATCCAATATTACATATCTGTGAGTGGCAAAAGTATGTGAACCTTTGCTTTCAGTATCTGGTGTGACTCCCTTGTGCAGCAATAACTGCAACTAAACGTTTCCGGTAACTGTTGATCAGTCCTGCACACCGGCTTGGAGGAATTTTAGCCCATTCCTCCGTACAGAACAGCTTCAACTCTGGGATGTTGGTGGGTTTCCTCACATGAACTGCTCGCTTCAGGTCCTTCCACAACATTTTGATTGGATTAAGGTCAGAACTTTGACTTGGCCATTCCAAAACATTAACTTTATTCTTCTTTAACCATTCTTTGGTAGAATGACTTGTGTGCTTAGGGTCGTTGTCTTGCTGCATGACCCACCTTCTCTTGAGATTCAGTTCATGGACAGATGTTGTGACATTTTCCTTTAGAATTCGCTGGTATAATTCAGAATTCATTGTTCCATCAATGATGGCAAGCCGTCCTGGCCCAGATGCAGCAAAACAGGCCCAAACCATGATACTACCACCACCATGTTTCACAGATGGGATAGGGTTCTTTTGCTGGAATGCAGTGTCTTCCTTTCTCCAAACATAACACTTCTCATTTAAACCAAAAAGTTCTATTTTGGTCTCATCCGTCCACAAAACATTTTTCCAATAGACTTCTGGCTTGTCCATGTGATCTTTAGCAAACTGCAGATGAGCAGCAATGTTCTTTTGAGGAGCAGTGGCTTTCTCCTTGCAACCCTGCCATGCAAACCATTGTTGTTCAGTGTTCTCCTGATGGTGGACTCATGAACATTAACATTAACCAATGTGAGAGAGGCCTTCAGTTGCTTAGAAGTTACCCTGGGGTCCTTTGTGACTTCGCCGACTATTACACGCCTTGCTCTTGGAGTGATCTTTGTTGGTCGACCACTCCTGGGGAGGATAACAATGGTCTTGAATTTCCTCCATTTGTACACAATCTGTCTGACTGTGGATTGGTGGAGTCCAAACTCTTTAGAGATGGTTTTGTAACCTTTTCCAGCCTGATGAGCATCAACAACGCTTTTTCTGAGGTCCTCAGAAATCTCCTTTGTTTGTGTCATGATACACTTCCACAAACATGTGTTGTGAAGATCAGACTTTGATAGATCCCTATTCTTTAAATAAAACAGGGTGCCCACTCACACCTGATTGTCATCCCATTGATTTAAAACACCTGACTCGAATTTCACCTTCAAATGAACTGCTAATCCTAGAGGTTCACATACTTTTGCCGCTCACAGATATGTAATATTGGATCATTTTCCTCAATAAATAAATGACCAAGTATAATATTTTTGTCTCATTTGTTTAACTGGGTTCTCTTTATCTACTTTTAGGACTTGTGTGAAAATGTGATGATGTTTTAGGTCATATTTATGCAGAAATATAGAAAATTCTAAAGGGTTCACAAACTTTCAAGCACCACTGTACCACAAGAGACTTGCAGCTGTAATTGTAGCAAAAGGTGGCTCTGCAATGTATTGACTTTGGGGTTGAATACCTATGCTTACTCCAGATTTGTTTTTTGTTTGTTTGTATTTTTTCATCTTCTTGTTTGTGTCACAATAAAAAAAATTGCACCTTTAAAGTGTGTGCGCATGCGTGCGCGCATGTTTTTCTTTGTAATGGGATGCATCCTTTTTTACACTGTTAATGTTATCACGGATAGCCCACCCAGCATGTATTATGTTTGTGACATTATTTGTAACTTAATATAGTAACAGGAAACTGATCTTGGACATTTGATTATACATTTATAAACAGCTAAGGCAACAAAGAGGACATGGATAAGCAAAGCTGTGTGGTTAATCCATTCATCTCCCGTTGTGTCCTTTTTTACACTGTTAATGTTATCATGAATAACCCACCCAGCATGTGTTATGTTTGTGGCATTATTTGTGACTTAATATGGCAGTGTCACACTTTTATACACAAAAATGCATTTTGCCTATTTAAAAAAAATAAATCTTGCTTTTGTTCATCGCATCTGAAATTTAGTTCAGAGTTCTGAAGATGACACACCATGTCCTCTCATTCCTCAGTAAGTGAAGACAGGGAGATAACACTATCCAGCCTGAACTTTTAAAATGATAGTGATAGCTGAGTTGTTTGCGCCGAGTCCTTTTTTCCCGCGAGTGCTGGCGTTAATTACTAATCCTTTTTTTAAACTTTTTTCTACAAATAAATTTCCAGTATCTTCTTCATTTTTATTGTACTGTTGCTTTCCTTTTTGTACTTTTCACTTTCTTTTTTCCGTTTTTTTTCCCGGTTTTTCTCTTTCTTTTTTCGGAAGAACGCAGAGACCGGAAGCTTTCTTTTTCTCTACTCCTGTGTAAAGACCACAAGTGGAGGCCATCCACATCGGATCTGCTTTAATATCAACAGATCTTCGTTGAAGGTACGTGAATCTTTTCATTATGGCACACCTTCTGCCTGTTCAGTGTGCTGAGTGCAGGATGTTTAGTCATTCTTCCTCCGTCGCTAGCGATAGCTTTATTAGTTTTATTTGTGATAAGTGCAGATTAGGTAGCTCTGACGGAGAAGATTACAGTGCTAGAAGCGCGTGTCCAGGCTTTAGAGCAGGTTAGTGAGCGTGAGAACAGTGTAGCTTCTGTAGGGGAAAGTCTGGATGCCCTAGGTGGAGTTAGTAATCCCCCAACTCCGGCATTAGAGCCCTTACAGCAGGGTGAATGGGTGACGGCTCGGCGGCATAAGCGTAGAGCCAAAGCTACCGCTGAGGCTCGCCCACGGGAGCACCACTCCTCTCCGCGACACGTGCCGAACAGGTTTGCTCTCCTTAGTGATGCACCCACTGAGAAACCTGAAAGAGCTCTGGTTATAGGGGACTCTATCATACGGCATGTGAAATTAGCTCAGCCTTTAGGGGCACCAGCAGCTTTAGTCAGGTGTATTCCGGGAGCCAGGGTGCCGGACATAGCAGGTAATCTTAGGGTCCTGGGCAAGCACAGGTTCTCAAAGATAGTTATTCATGCAGGAGCTAATGATATAAGCCTTCGTCAGTTCGAGGTTACTAAGAGTAACTTTGTAGAGGTGTTTAGATTAGCAAAGGCAATGTCTGATGCCGTAGTATGCTCTGGCCCCATCCCAATGCGGCGTGGCGATGTAGCTTACAGCAGGTTATGGTCGCTGAACTGCTGGCTGTCCACGTGGTGCTCTGAAAACAGTGTGGGCTTTATAGATAATTGGGCTAATTTTGAGGGCACTGCTGGCCTGTTAGGGCGGGATGGTATCCATCCCACTCGGGAAGGTGCTGCTCTCATTTCCTGCAGCATAGGTCATAGTCTCAGAACAGGCCTAGTTAATTTCTGACAATCCAGAGCCAAGGCCAGGGAGCAGACAAACAGGCTAAACCGACTGTCTGCTAGCTGCACAGAGTCGTCACTCAGGGTCCACTACATCGAGACTGTGTCTGTTCCCCGAGCTCAACAAAAAGGTAGAAATTTTCAGAGAGTTTGTTCCAGTAACCTAATCAATATAAAATTAGATAATACTGACTGTACAGCTGCTGCCAGCACCTTTGATCTAAAGGTGCCCATGTAATGTAAACAAAGTACATTAAACTCCTGATCAGTAATGAGTTCATTAACCATTAGCGCTTTAGATGTAAGAGATCTAATATTTAATAGCCCCTATTAAATATTAGATCTCTTACATCTAAAGCGCTAATGGTTAATGAACTCATTACTGATCAGGAGTTTAATGTACTTTGTTTAACTGAAACATGGATTAAGCCAAATTAATATATAGCATTAAATGAAGCTAGTCCTCCTGGATACAGTTATATACACCAGCCTCGTCTAACTGGCAGAGGAGGAGGCGGTGCGGTTATTTATAACGATTATCTAGGTGTAACACAAAAACCTGGTTATAAATTTAATACATTTGAAGTTCTTCATACTCATATAATGTATGTAGCCTCGAAAAATAAGTCTACCCAGTTAATTCCATTGCTTATTATTTATAGGCCCCCGGGGCCATATTCTGAGTTTCTTTCTGAATTTGCAGGTTTTATCTCAGATCTGGTTATTTCCTTAGACAAAGCTTTAGTTGTCGGAGATTTTAATATTCACTCTGATAACCCAGAAGACCCTTTAAAAACAGCGTTTGTGTCCATCTTAGATTCAGTCGGGATTAAGCAGAATGTCATAGGACCGACCCATAATGGTGGTCACACCCTTGATCTAATACTAACATTCAGATTAAATGTAGACAATATAGTCATACTTCCACAGTCTGAAGTTATCTCAGATCATTATCTCATCTCATTCAAACTATGTCTGAGTAATAATATATGCACCTCACCACGCTACTGTATTAAACGTACTTTCACGTCAACTACTACACAGAGCTTTATAAATGATCTCCCAGAGTTGTCAACTTTGATTGGGTCACTGTCAGCCCCTGCAGAACTTGATCAGGCAACTGAATGCTTAGAGTCAACATTCCGCCATACTTTAGATAATGTAGCTCCTCTTATAAAGGAAAATGGTCAGAGACAAAAAATTAGCACCCTGGTATAATGATGACACTCGCACATTAAAACAGACCACTCGAAAATTGGAACGTAAATGGCGTCAAACAAAATTGGTAGTGTTCAAATTAGCTTGGAAGGAGAGCTTCCTGAAGTATAGAAAAGCTCTTAGTGCTGTGAGATCAACATATTTCTCCTCCCTAATAGAAGATAACAAAAATAATCCTAGATTCCTATTTAATACTGTAGCAAAATTAACCAGGAATAAGTCCACTATCGACACATGCACACCTGCAGTATGTAGTAGCAACGACTTCATGAATTTTTTTTAATGACAAAATTGAGAATATCCGACAAAAAATTCAAACTACTAATTTAAGGTCAGACAATGAAAGTGACCTTGTAGTTAACAATATAACTGTATCAGATCATCAGTTAGAATGTTTTACTCTCCTTAAAGAAACTGAATTACTTTCATTAATCTCTACATCAAAAGCCTCAACTTGCGTACTAGATCCCTTACCTACACATCTATTCAAACAGATAATGCCTGGAGTAATTGAACCGCTTGTAAAAATAATAAATTCTTTTCTTACGATTGGCTATGTACCCAAATCCTTTAAACTAGCAGTTATCAAACCCCTGATTAAAAAACCTGACCTTGATCCCTGTCAGCTGTCCAATTATCGGCCAATATCAAACCTCCCCTTTATCTCCAAGATCCTTGAAAAAGCTGTGGCACAGCAGTTATGCTCATATTCACATAGGAATAACGTCCATGAAATGTATCAGTCAGGATTTAGACCTCATCATAGCACAGAGACAGCACTGGTTAAAGTAGTAAACGACCTACTGTTGGCGTCTGATCAGGGCTGTGTCTCGCTACTTGTGTTGCTTGACCTTAGTGCAGCATTTGATACCATTGATCATTCCATTTTTCTGGATAGACTAGAAAATGTTGTGGGAGTTAAGGGAATGGCCCTCTCTTGGCTCAGGTCTTATCTAACTGATCGTTATCAGTATGTTGATATAAATAGTGATATTTCTAGACGTACTGAGGTAAAGTTTGGTGTTCCACAAGGTTCTGTCTTGGGTCCACTGCTTTTTTCTCTATATATGTTACCTCTGGGTGATATTATTTGTAAACATTGTATTAGTTTCCACTGTTATGCTGATGACACACAGTTGTATGTCTCTGCAAAACCTGATGAGAGACACCAGCTTAATAGAATTGAGGAATGTGTTAAGGACATTAGACACTGGATGCTTATTAATTTCCTTCTGCTTAACTCTGACAAGACTGAAGTACTTGTACTAGGACCACATACGGCTAGAAGTAAGTTTTCTGATTACACAGTGACTCTGGATGGCCTTTCTGTTTCTTCACGTGCAGCAGTAAAAGACCTCGGAGTGATTATTGACCCCAGTCTTTCATTCGAAACTCACATTGATAACATCACCCGGATAGCTTTCTTTCATCTCAGAAATATTACAAAGATAAGAAATTTAATGTCATTGCGTGACGCAGAAAAACTAGTCCATGCTTTCGTTACCTCCAGGTTGGATTATTGTAATGCCTTACTGTCTGGATGTTCCAATAAGCGCATAAATAAGCTCCAGTTAGTTCAAAATGCAGCAGCAAGAGTCCTTACTAGAACTAGAAAATATGACCACATCACGCCTGTCTTATCCACACTGCATTGGCTCCCAATCAAATTTCATATTGATTATAAAATACTACTATTGACCTTTAAAGCACTAAATGGTCTCGCACCACAGTACCTGAGTGAACTTCTGCTCCTCTATGACCCACCACGCCTACTTAGATCAAAAGGTGCAGGCTATCTGCTGGTACCTCGTATAGTGAAGGCTACATCAGGGGGCAGAGCCTTTTCTTACAAAGCCCCACAGTTATGGAACAGCCTTCCAAGTAATGTTCAGGAATCAGACACAGTCTCAGCATTTAAGTCTAGGCTGAAAACATATCTGTTTAGTCAAGCCTTTTGTTAATGGTGTTTGAGGTAAAGGTGTAGATCTAGAGGGTCCTCAGACATAGAGTGTTTTGGTAAACTGGGATGTATGGATGCTGTCAGTCCCCACTTGCTTGCTCACTCGAGTTTGTTGACGGTGTAGTGGCTGGCTGCTTTATGTCCCGGGGCTCCCTCATGCCTGTGTTACCTTCTGGCTCTCTCCTTTTAGTTATGCTGTCATAGTTAGTTGCCAGAGTCTCTGCTTGTACTCGGTGCAATATGTATACTGCTCCTACTTATTCAGGTGACATTGGGCATAGCTAACAACCTGTGTTTTCTTTCCCTCCCCCCCCAAATCTGTCCCTCTGAGTTACATGGAGTCAACAGGAAATCTTTTGGTGGAGAGGGTGGAGACCTCGACTGGCTATCGTAGCCTGCAGGGAATCGGCCGTCAGACTTTCTGTCGCATGTCCCGGTGAAATGTAACTGAATTGTCTTGGCCAGCCCTAAGGGTCCCATCTGCATCTCATCATTGCTGAGGAGTGTGCTCCCATCACCCAATCAAGCATCCAGCCAGAGCAGGTCATGATATATTTTTTACCATATTAACATGCCATTGTTGTGTGTTATGCCTGATGTAAAGACTCTCGTCTCTGCGAGCCTACCACACAGATTTAATACTTGTCATTTTTAGGGCATACCTAACAACATGTGTTTTCTTTCTCTCTCTCTTTCCCCCCCCCCCCCCCCAATCTGTCCCTCTGAGTTACATGTTGGTCCTGGGATTGAGATGCTGGCCTCTTCTGCCCCTCGGACCTGCTTGATCCATCATGGTGCCCTGTGTCTGGTCGGAGTTTTATCGCACCGCTCCTGTGAAGGACGGCCCCATGAGGACAGTTGAGGGTTATACCTGGAGGATGCTCTGGACTCTTACAGTCATGCTTTTATGGCTGAGGACTACAGTTGTCTTGCTAAGTTTAGGACTGCAGTTATCATGAACAGTTTTGCACTCAAGTTTCCATCAATGAAGAGTTATAACATCAACGAAACTGTCCTCATGTTAAAACTGTTAATATTATAGTCAGGCTGTCTGTTGTCGCCCAAATGAGGATGGGTTCCCTTTTGAGTCTGGTTCCTCTCGAGGTTTCTTCCTCATGTCGTCTGAGGGAGTTTTTCCTTGCCACCATCGCCACAGGCTTGCTCATTGGGGATAGATTAGGGAGAAAATTAGCTCATGTTTTAAGTTGTTCAAATTCTGTAAAGCTGCTTTGCGACAATGTTTATTGTTAAAAGTGCTATACAAATAAACTTGACTTGATAGTGCTCTGACATTATTTTCCTCAGCACCAATGATTAATATGTTCAAAATCACCGCTACGTTCGCCAGTGCCGACTGGATAACGACCATAGTCATATCCATAGTCTGTCCAAGGAATCATGGGAAGCAGGAAGGTCGATAAATAACAAGACGACAAAAAATGTCACTTTTTGATCAGAGATATTTGGGCAAATGAGAAGATTCCACACACTGAAAGTGACAGGAAACTGATCTTGCTAAGGCAACAAAGAGGACATGGATAAGCAAAACTGTGTGGTTAATCCATTCATCTCCCATTGTGTCCTGGAAGCACAACAGTCACATGCTTCCTGGCTGCAGTGCATTCTGGGAAATGTAGTTGAAAATATCTTAGCACTTAATTATTTTATATTGCACAACTGAGGAGGAAAGACTGCATTTCCTATAACTCGCAGCTTAGCCATGGCAACTGTGGGGTAATGACGATCCAACCTTGGAAAGTGATGTGGTTCCTTGACTACAGAAGCTGAAAATCCCTGAAAAACAGCCCCAAACAATTGTAAAATCAAAACATAGCCATGACAAAATATTTACCAGAAATATTTATTTTATCATCAATCACTCTCAAATCTACTGGTTCTTATGTTGAATATTTTCATCTATACAGCACTCAATTCCATAGAAAGGTTTTAAAACTTTTTTACAGGATAAAATTATTGGACATACCCAAGCTTTCAACTCCTTCAGGAGCCTTCATCAAGGATGGGCTACAGATTCTTTTTATTTCAAGAGACTGAAATAAAATATCTCTTGGACAAAGATAACTGGTAACTTGAAGAACTCCTTTGTTTCAAACACCACACAGATTTCTGCTATCTTATCATTATCAAGGCAATTTTCAACCCTGGGAAGATGCTGATATGCACAAAATATTAATGTTAAAGCCAGTCTGCCTAGACAAGATGAATTACTATTCCTGACCTCAAACTGACCCCCCCCTCCCCCCAAGGAGATGAGTCTCCCATATAACAAGGAACACTGAAAATTTTATAAAATGACCACCCAATTGAGTCAATGAACCTTTTTTTTTTTTTTTGCTGCCTTTTTATGGACTTTTCCACTGTGGGTGTTTTGAATGTTATTGTATTCACAATGAATGTTCAACCAAATGAATAATAAAACATTCAGGAAGCACACACACAATCTACACCATATGCTGAAAAGATTTTCTGTCTTAGGAGAAAATGTGTAAGTATTGTATTTGTTACTTGAACCAAAGTGTTTTATTTATGTGTGTTTGTCTCAAGGTTAGGACAATCTTGTGTTATCAATGGAAATGTATTGCATATTTTAATCTAATAGCTATGCTTATGCCAACAACTAATAATGCCTATTGGCAAACCGCTGTTTTGAATAATTAAATACGCATGAATGGCTTCCTAGGAAATCCAAATGCAGCAAGAAACTTTAAGCTGTTTGCTCAGGTAAATGTTTACAAAAACTGCTAACTGTACTGCTTTCTATCTGCAAACTCCAAGATTCACCTTTTAAGGGCTATCACCACACTTGACCAAGAGACCTTGCCAGAGCAAACAGAAATTCTAAAACATTAAGAAGACTTGAACACTTCCTCAGATTGACTCTAGTCCTCTCATCTAACCACAGATTCAGAGAAAAGCAGAGATGCAAGTAACAAAACTTCCATGCAATTTTGATAAGCTAGGTGCTTTCTTTTGAATTCCCTATCTCTTCCTCTACACAAGTTATTTACTCTGTATTTAGATCTATGACCACTTTGCTACATATAACAAAATATAATAAAAACTCTGTACTGTTGTCCACCTTAAGACGTGTTTGCAAGAAGAACAAAAGACCTGAAATGAATCATCACTTGGTGTCTTCAGTCCCTAAACATCTTTTAAGTGTTGTGAGAAGGAATGGCAATATTACAAAGTGGTAATTGCTTTACTGTCCCAAGTTTTTTTGAAATGTGTTTATTTTTGAAAAACGAAAAGAAAACTTAATGTAAACATCAAATAACATGCTATTATATTGTTTTGAATGCAATAGAGGTCAAATTTTATTTACAAATCATTGTTTCCAGTTTGAATTTCATTTGCAAAATGCTGTCCCAATTTTTTTCTGATTTGGAGTTGTATAAAATTATTGTCTGTAGCCCATCTGAAGCAATACACCATGAGTTATCCTGTACGTACCCGACACATTAATGGAAAGAAACCATGATAGGGCCATTACTGGTTCATACTACTTAGATAATGAAAGTGACACTGAAATGTTAGCATTTTGTTGGAGTTTCTGGCAAAAATATATCCACGTTTCCTTTATATAAGAACACTTAAAATATATATTTTTTAAATGCTGCTTTTTTTTTTTTTGCTTCATTTCGAAAAATGTTAGAATGTCACTGGCAGCCCTAGCCAAATGAAATGCTAAATTGACAGATTACTAATGCATTTCAAGCAATTAATTTTGCAAATGATCAAAGTAAATTTTTTCCCATAATTTAATTCAAAATGGTAAACTTTCCTCATCTCATCTCATTATCTCTAGCCGCTTTATCCTTCTACAAGGTCACAGGCAAGCTGGAGCCTATCCCAGCTTACTACAGGCGAAAGGCGGGGTACACCCTGGACAAGTCGCCAGGTCATCACAGGGCTGACACATAGACACAGACAACCATTCACACTCTCATTCACACCTACGGTCAATTTAGAGTCACCAGTTAACCTAACCTGCATGTCTTTGGACTGTGGGGGAAACCGGAGCACCCGGAGGAAACCCATGCGGACACGGGGAGAACATGCAAACTCCGCACAGAAAGGCCCCCGCCGGCCACGGGGCTCGAACCCGGACCTTCTTGCTGTGAGGCGACAGCGCTAACCACTACACCACCGTGCCGCCCGTAAACTTTCCTATAGTCTATATATTCATTACATGTAAAGTGAAATGTTTCAATCCTTTTTTTAATTTTCTGATTATTATGGCTTATAGTTCATGAAAATCAGAAATTCAGTGCCACAGATTATTAGAATATTTAATAAAATCAATCAAAAAAGGATTTACAATACATTTCAGAAGTTGGACATTTCTGTATGTTCATTTATACACTCAACACTTAGTTGGGGCTCCTTTACCATGAATTACAGCATCAATGCAGTGTGGCATGGAGGCAGTCAGTCTATGGCACTACTGAGGTGTTACTGAAGCCCAGGTTGATTTGATAGTGACCTTCAGCTCATCTGTATTTTTGGTTCTTGACAATACCCCATAGATTTTCTATGGGGTTCAGGTCAGGCGAGTTGCCTGCCCAATTAAGCACGGTAATAACATTGTCAGCAAACCATTTGGTAGTAGTTTTGGCACTGTGGGCAGATGCTAAGTCCTGCTGGAAAAGGAAATCGGCATCTCCATAAAGCTCGTCAGTAAATGGAAGCATGAAGTACTCCAAAATCTCCTCGTAGATGGCTGTGTTGACGTTGGACTTGATAAAACATAGTCGACCAACACTTGGTTTCTGTGCCTCTCTACTCTTCCTCCAGCCTCTAGGACCTGGATTTCCAAATGAAATGCAAAATTTACTTTCAGCTGATAAAACATATGACTGAGCAACAGTCCAGTTCTTTCTCTCCTTAGCCTTGGTAAAATTCTGACATTATCTATGTTGTAGTCAGAACAGTTGTAGTCCCTTTCCTGAAGACATCTGTGTGTGGTGGCACTTGATGGACTGATACCAGCCTCAGTCCACTCCTTGTGAAGCTCTCCCAAATTCTTGACTATTCAAGAACTTTTCTTGACAATCCTCTTAGGGCTGTGGTCATACCTGTTGCCTGTACACCTTTTCCAGCCAGCCTTTTCAGCAATGACCTTTTGTGACTTACCCTCCTTGTGGAGGGTGTCAATGATCGTCTTCTGGACAATGGTCAAGTCATAGGTCTTCCCTATGATTGTGGTTCCATGTACTGAATTAGACTGCGAGATACACGGTATTTATACTGTTTTACTCAAACTGAAAATGAAAAATGAAAATGAAATACTCTAATATTTTCAGATTTTTTTGCACTGTAGGCCATAATTATCAAAATTAAAATAGAAAAATGCAAAAGAAAAATTGAACCATTTTAGTTTATGTGTAATGAGTCAAGAATATATGAAATTTTCACTTTCTTAAATAACTGATGGAAAATATTGAATTTTTTCACGATATTCTAATTGTTTGAGATGCACTAGTATTGGCAATAAGGAGGTGGGCTTTTATGTGAGTGTATAAACTTTATGTAATGTGATGCTCAGTATTTTGGAGAGTCTTCTGTGTTGTGTAGCTGCTAGGTCCTGTTCTATGAGACTTGCATCAGAAGAAAAGGAAAGCTTTTGCAAGAATTTGTAACACTGATAATAGATTCCTTAATGGGTAATGTTTAGGCCTATTATGTACAACCCCGATTCCAAAAAAGTTGGGACAAAATACAAATTGTAAATAAAAACGGAATGCAATGATGTGGAAGTTTCAAAATTCCATATTTTATTCAGAATAGAACATAGATGACATATCAAATGTTTAAACTGAGAAAATGTATCATTTAAAGAGAAAAATTAGGTGATTTTAAATTTCATGACAACACCACATCTCAAAAAAGTTGGGACAAGGCCATGTTTACCACTGTGAGACATCACCTTTTCTCTTTACAACAGTCTGTAAACGTCTGGGGACTGAGGAGACAAGTTGCTCAAGTTTAGGGATAGGAATGTTAACCCATTCCTGTCTAATGTAGGATTCTGGTTGCTCAACTGTCTTAGGTCTTTTTTGTCATATCTTCCGTTTATGACGCGCCAAATGTTTTCTATGGGTGAAAGATCTGGACTGCAGGCTGGCCAGTTCAGTACCCGGACACCACTTCTACGCAGCCATGATGCTGTAATTGATGCAGTATGTGGTTTGGCATTGTCATGTTGGAAAATGCAAGGTCTTCCCTGAAAGAGACGTCGTCTGGATGGGAGCATATGTTGCTCTAGAACCTGGATATACCTTTCAGCATTGATGGTGTCTTTCCAGATGTGTAAGTTGCCCATGCCACACGCACTAATGCAACCCCATACCATCAGAGATGCAGACTTCTGAACTGAGCGTTGATAACAACTTGAGTCGTCCTTCTCCTCTTTAGTCCGAATGACACGGCGTCCCTGATTTCCATAAAGAACTTCAAATTTTGATTCGTCTGACCACAGAACAGTTTTCCACTTTGCCACAGTCCATTTTAAATGAGCCTTGGCCCAGAGAAGATGTCTGCGCTTCTGGATCATGTTTAGATACGGCTTCTTCTTTGAACTATAGAGGTTTAGCTGGCAACGGCGGATGGCACGGTGAATTGTGTTCACAGATAATGTTCTCTGAAAATATTCCTGAGCCCATTTTGTGATTTCCAATACAGAAGCATGCCTGTATGTGATGTAGTGCCGTCTAAGGGTCCGAAAATCATGGGCACCCGGTATGGTTTTCCGGCCTTGACCCTTACGCACAGAGATTCTTCCAGATTCTCTGAATCTTTTGATGATATTATGCACTGTAGATGATATGTTCAGACTCTTTGCAATTTTACACTGTCGAACTCCTTTCTGATATTGCTCCACTATTTGTCGGCGCAGAATTAGGGGGATTGGTGATCCTCTTCCCATCTTTACTTCTGAGAGCCGCTGCCACGCCAAGATGCTCTTTTTATACCCAGTCATGTTAATGACCTATTGCCAATTGACCTAATGAGTTGCAATTTGGTCCTCCAGCTGTTCCTTTTTTTGTACGTTTTTTCCTTTTTTTGTACCTTTAACTTTTCCAGCCTCTTATTGCCCCGTCCCACCTTTTTTGAGATGTGTTGCTGTCATGAAATTTCAAAATATCTCACTTTCAACATTGTCTATGTTCTACTGTGAATACAATATCAGTTTTTGAGATTTGTAAATTATTGCATTCCGTTTTTATTTACAATTTGTACTTTGTCCCAACAGGGCGGCATGGTGGTGTAGTGGTTAGCGCTGTCGCCTCACAGCAAGAAGGTCCGGGTTTGAGCCCTGTGGCCGGCGAGGGCCTTTCTGTGTGGAGTTTGCATGTTCTCCCCGTGTCCGCGTGGGTTTCCTCCGGGTGCTCCGGTTTCCCCCACAGTCCAAAGGCATGCAGGTTAGGTTGACTGGTGACTCTAAATCAGGGGTGGGCAATTATTTTTGCCATGGGGCCACATGAGAAACACAAAATTTTGTGGAAGGCCGGACCAAAAGGCTGAACTAAATTCTGCATAATATTAATTGTATTTCTTTATATAAAGCAATAAATAATTGTTTTTACAAGCTGCTAAGACTGGTAAGAGTATGGAAAAAATGAGGTTGCCTTACAAAAAATTTTTATTCAATCAAATTTCCCAAAACAATGGTTAACAAAATGTGAACGTTTGTACCATTTTTCAGTTACATTCACCCCAAAACACAATAAAGACATCACAATATTGTCTTTCTACTCCAAATATCAAGCAAGATACATCATATTATAATAATGATGCCCACATTTGTAGTCTAAATCACCTCATTTGGTATTTTTTATTTGTTCAGTGAGAGAAATCTAGTCTCTGTTGGTCTTTAACGAGTGCATCAAAGTCAGGTTGAATGTCTGAAGTGGAGATGCGAAGCACAGCTGATAGATGATAATCAGTCGATTCGGTGTAGGCATAGACATATAAACATAGACGCCGCATTGAGCTGGTGGCCCCATTGCTGGGATACGTCAGAGTGTCCGCCATATTTGATGTGGCAAATCTTCCCCGTAAACCAATGCAAGTAAAATGGACTGAACTTCATAAAGCCCCTTTCTACAATAATATTTAACTCGATGCCTTTTATTCACCCGTTAAGACACACGTATATATTTGGGAAACAAACAGGCATCAAAATAAAACTTTTAATGTGATTGTTACAAATAGTGTGCGAAATACCCTGTACACTGCAAACTAGCGACAGATACGCGATAGATAGCTCAGGTAAGCTAATCAGTCAGCATACCGTAGCAAGCTACCAAAACCTGAGGCCACAATAACCAACCTACAAGACTGAATATGATAAATGATGGAAATAGTGGAAAAACTGGAAATAGTGAATGAAAAAAATTTACTGTTTTATTTGAGTCACCACACAGACCTACTCTCATTGAATAAAGTGAGCTGAATGACCGCCAAACTGAGTTCGGCCAGGTTCTAACATCATACCAAAACAAAATACGTCACTGATTCCTTCACATTCAGAAAGGTTAAAAACATTCATCATATGTTCAAAAACGTTCATCATCTAATTCTCACTGCTTATAACTATACACCTACCCGGTGGAGATGAGCTGGGAAACTGAAGACTGAAGGAACAGTATTGAAGAGTATTTTTCCAGTCTCACCTGTGAAAGGTAATCCCATGTGATCTCGATTGGACGGGAAACCTGTTGGTACAGTTAAACGCAGCACATGAACGAGGCATCTTTATTCTCGGCTACTGTCTAGATGCTATTGAAGAATCTCCACTTTGCCACATCCAATATGGCGGCGAGGATGACGTATGATTCTACGCAGAATGCGGCGTCTATGTTTATATGTCTATGGGTGTAGGCATAGGGTGTAGGTATCAGATCGGCTCCGGCGCCTGATGGTGACGTCACAATATGTGATTGGCTGGACCGTTTGAAGGATGACGTACAAGTTTGTGGTTGGTCTGGACAAATTACGGAAGTAGTTATCGCGGGATTAGGTTTCGTGGGATTTCATGTCATGTTCATGTCGCGCGCATTGCGTTTTTGTTGAACACAACTTCAAAATAAAAGCAATGCACATTCAGTCCATGCATGAGGTAAAATTAGAAAACACATTTATTTTGTAATTTCTAATTAACCTTACGCGGGCCGGTCAGAATGAACCAAAGGGCCGGATGCGGCCCGCAGGCCGTAAAATGCCCAGGTCTGCTCTAAATTGACCGTAGGTATGAGTGTGAATGGTTGTCTGTGTCTATGTGTCAGCCCTGTGATGACCTGGCGACTTGTCCAGGGTGTACCCCACCTTTTGCCCGTAGTCAGCTGGGATAGGCTCCAGCTTGCCTGCGACCCTGTAGAACAGGATAAAGTGGCTAGAGATAATGAGATGAGATACTTCGTCCCAACTTTTTTGGAATCGGGGTTGTATGTGTGGCCATTAATAACTATAAGAACTATTCCATGCTTTACAATAATTAAAAAGATATGCCTGTATATAGGCTGTTTTAAATGTTATTAGTTATTGAGCCATGATTTATAGGCAAGGCAAGTTTATTTATATAGCGCATTTCATACACAGTGGCAGTTCAATGTGCTTTACAGAGGTAAAAGCAAAACAGTAAACAATAGAAAATAAAATTACATAAAATAAAACACTAAATCTTGTCACATATAAACAAAATGTCACATCTCAGCATCAGCAGATTAAACGTAAATGTCTAATCAGCATCAGCAGGGATATTATGCGCTTATTGGATGCAGTGACAAATGACTGCCAGGTAGGGTAACAAATCCTGACATTTTCAAATGTTCCTTATAGAAAGCATAAAGTTTCAGACAGGACAATGCTGGGACGTTTGTAGACATCCTCTGAACATTTGTTTAGGAACATTCCTCTCGGACTAAAACAAGACCTGCTACAAACATTTATAATGTGCTGGGAAAGTCCTATAGGGGCCTTTCACATGACATCATAACTGCAGATTTGTTTTTCCAGACATATTGCTGGGCAAACTTTGTTTGACAACGACTGGCAGAAGTGTACGAGTGATTGTAGCCCAATTCAGTTCATTTAAAAGAACAATGCCAGAGACCTGTAGTGCTTTTGGATGTAATAACAGATGTGGAGATAAACCTGGTTTAACATTTCACTGCTTCCTGGTGAACCAAGAAAGACGAGACAAATGGTGAGCTGCATTTAAATGGGAAGATTGGATGCCAACAAAGCATTCCCGTGTGCATGGAGAACATTTTATGTCAGGTTTGTATGAAAGCTCTGTACGCCTGTTATTTCTCCTAGCACTTTTTCTAGTTCAAGGCCATAAAAATCCCATAGATCTAGATCTACCCTAGGCATACTCAACAATTACCAAGTCTATAAGTTGGCATAACATGGACAGAACTTTGGTCTACATGATAAATCTTTTAACAGGTTGCAAGATTGAGATATATTTTATTAGACTTAATCCATGGCTAGACTAGCAGCATGTTTGTTATGTACGGATAGCGTAGACTAGGCTAAACACCATAAGATATACTAGATGGGCGGTATGTTGGTGTAGTGGTTAGCACTGACACCGCACAGCAAGAAGGTTCTGGGTTTGAGCCCAGCGGCCGATGGGGGCATTTGTGTGTAGAGTTTGCATGTTCTCCCCGTAGCTGCGTGGGTTTCCTCCAGGTGCTCCGGTTTCCCCCACAGTTCAAAGACATGCAGGTGACCTTAGGCTGAAGTGCTCTTCAGCAAGGCATCTAAACCCCAGCTGCTCCCTGGACACTGTAGTATAGCTGCCTACTGCTCTGGGTGTGTGCGCATATGCATGTGTTCACTGCTTCAGATGGGTTAAATGCAGAGAGGCATTTCACTGTGCTTAAGTGTACATGTGATAAAGTTGTTCTTCTAGATATAGACCCTGGCTTGTTTACTTCTATTAGAAGTCTATGTTTGAGCTTACTCTTGTCATGATATGGTATTTTACTTTATTGGGAATTTCCTATAACATGCACAAAAACTATAGCATGCACAAAACCTGCCTCGAAATATTAGTAGGCATCTGTACTTCCACATGCTATTAGCATCTCTCTAGTGTATTTAGAAATCCCAAATACGAAATAGATCAGGATGTCGTCATGTCCCAAATCTAGTATCTGGTTGGCTATACACTTTTCAAGTGGAAAAAATACATTTGTGGGTAAAGAAGCAGCCTTTATTTTTGTCAAATGTACACTCAAACATGGCGAAATTCCTCCTCTGCATTTAACCTATCTGAAGCAGTGACTGCGCACATGCACAGACACAGAGAGTGAGTGCAGTGGGCAGAATAAATACATACATTTTGGGGGTAAATTATATGGATTTGTGCTGCCCACGTTTCAGCTTTTGGATGCAACATGACCATCTGGTAAAATATACATTTTTTTCATTGTTTCAGAGAGATTGTACTGACTGCAGTCATCTCGAGTTTCATTATTAACTGTCATGGCTATGTTTATATGTGGAATATGATAAGGGTTTATCGCGACTGGCTTGCCTTTACAGGTACTCACCCCTGCGCCATCTGCGACCCAGTGGCATCGCCCTCGCTTTCTCTCGCTGTCTTTCCTCCCTTCCAGGCACTTTCGGGACTCTGCATGGCAGGGCTGTCCTCCTCCCTGAGCTGAGACTTGGCTGCATACCATAAGCCAGGTGGCATCAGCAGATCTTCAGGTGGGCACCACCCCTTCCTTGGTGTTTCGTCATATTTAAGCCCACGACATCTCGGGGGGGGGGGGGGGGGGGGGGGGGGGGGCTCAACGGCAGGTCCAGCATCCTGGATCTGCCCCTGCTGAACACCACCCGACTCTATGAAGATGTTAATTCTTCACTGGTTGGCTCTCCCACCATACCTCCCGCTGTATCCAAATCCATCTTGATGCTGCCTCTGCTTGTTTACTGGTGTTGGCTACCAGCCGCTTCCTAGCGAGCCCTTCGATCCCTAGCAGCCCAAGGGCTCTTCCGAGCAACTGCCCAGCAAAGCCCTGGCAGCCGACCTTCACCGGCAGGTTCCAGGCCTTCCATCCATTCTGCTGGCTCTTGACGATAAGGGCTTGATATTTCTTGAGCTTACGCTCATGGGCCTCCTCCATCCTTTCTTCCCAGGGTACTGTCAGCTCGATGAGCACCACCTGTTTGGTTCCTTTCGACCAGAAGACGATATCTGGTCTGAGGCAAGTGTGGGTGATCTCCTCCAGGAATTTGAGCTGCTTCTTCAGGTCGGCCTGCATCTCCCAGTTGCTTGCTGTGGCCAGCACCCCTTTACTCCTCACCTCTGCCACTGCACTTTCCCCCACCCTGATGAAATGGATGAACTGGGGTCCACGAGAAAGCTGCCTTGCCTTCTTCCTGGCCTGCTCCACCCCTTCCGCCAACTGTGGCAGGATCTTGTGTCACCACCGGTACTTGCCATCTGCCAAGCTTGAGGGACATGAGGAGAGAACATGTTCAAAGTTGGCTGGCCTTCCACAGTGTGTGCAGCTCGGGCTCTCTGCCAATCCCCATGTATGGAGATTTGATGGAGTGGGCAGGATATCGTAAGTGGAACACAGCAAGAACTTTATCCAATGGCCTTCCATGCTCCAGATGTCCTGCCAAGTCAGGGCCCTCTCTTTCACACTCTCCCACCTCATCCAGCAGCCTTGACGTGCCGGCTTTCTTCTGCCTTTCAGACCTCTCAGTGGTTAGTACGATCACCTCACAGCAAGAAGGTTCTGGGTTCAGACCCAGCAGCCGGCAAGGACCTTTCTGTGTGGAGTTTGCATGTTCTCCCCGTGTCTGCGTGGGTTTCCTCCAGGTGCTCCGGTTTCCCCCACAATCCAAAGACATGCAGGTTAGGTTAATATGGGATGGCCTTGGGCTGAGGTGCCCTTGAGTGAGGCACCTAACTCCCAACTGCTCCCCGGGTGCTGTTAGCATGGCTGCCCACTGCTCTGGGTGTGTGTGTGCTCATTGCTCACGTGTGCGCGCGCGCATTTGTGTGTTCACTGCTTCAGCTGGGTTAAACACAGAGGAAATTTCACAAGTGTGTGATGAATAAAGTTGTGCTTTCTTTCTGTCTTTCTTTTTCTCCTTTGGGCCAGCTTTCTTCTAGCTTGATCTAGTGGAGCAGCCCAGACCAAGCCTTCCCTGGGCGACTGACCCAATGATGTCAGCATGATGCAGCCAGTCCTCTGCCTCCCTCAGTGCTCTGCTGGCTGGACACTTGCGACCTGTCCGAACGACAATGTCTGCCTGGCGCACTCTCTCATCTTTAGCACAAAGCCTGGCGTGTTTTTGTTGCCTTGTACTCTTCCACCACCGATATTATGGGCAGCTGCAGCTTGCTGCCTCTGCTGTACACACCAATGGAGCAGAAGCTTCTTGGGATGCCCAATCATCTTCTCAGGTAGGTGTTCATTTTCCTCTCCAGCCCTTCAACAGTAGAGATGGGTACCTCCATAGACGAGAAGTGGCCAGAGCAGTCTGGGGAGTACGCCGTGCTGGTACCCCCAGGCCTTATACTTGCCAGGCAGGCTACTCTTCTCCAGAGATTTCATCCAGGTTTTTGCCTGGACAAGCATCTCCCTTCACAATCTGCCTTTCATTAAGGTCTGCCTTGTACCACTTCCCCAAACTCTTCACAGGTTTTTCTCTGATAGTTGGAATGATGTTCTCTCCTATTTTGAAGTGGAACCGGTCCTGGACACATCCCTTCTTCTGTACCAGGCTTTTGTATTTTGTTGGCTTGAACTCCATCCTTGCCCAATTAGTGACCTCAATCAAGTCCTCCAAAATCCATCTTCCCTCAGGCACTGATCCATTTGTAATGGTGAGGTCATCCATGAAAGCTCTAATTGGCACCATTTAGATGCCACTTGCCAGTACTGCACCTCGATGCAACTTCTCTGCTGACTTTACGAGAAGGTTCATTGCCGCAGAAAACAGGATGACCGAGATTATGCACCCAGTGACCATGCCAACCTCTAGCCTCTGCCAGTCGGTGGTGAAATCTCCACAGGTGAAACGCATGTTGAACCTGTCGAAGTAACACTGCAAGAGCTTCTGGAACCGCTCTGGGATATGGTAGGTCTTCAGGGTCAATTCCACTAGCTTGTGGGATATCGTTCCATAGGCATTTGTTAGATCGAGCCATAGAACTGCCAGGTCACCGTTGTTCCTCTTTGCGTCCTCAATTATCTTAGAGATTATGCTAGTGTGCTCGAGGCAGCCAGATACCCCTGGGACTCCACCTTTTTGGACTGAAGTGTCCATGTACCCATTATCCAACATAAAGGTGGTCAACCTCTTCACCAGAATCCCTAGGAAGATCTTAGCTTCCACATTAAGAAACAAGATGGTCCGGAACCGTTTAATCCCAGTAGAGTTTTCTTCTTTAGGAATGAAACATCCCTCAGCAACCAACCACTCATCAGCGAGGAAGTTCTTCCTCCATGCTGCCTTTAGTAGCTTCCAGAGTCACTTCCTGAGCCTTTTGCAACATTTGTACACCTTGTACAGAATGGTGTTGGGCCCTGGAACTGATTTCCCTCTGGCCATCTTGAGGAAGAAGTTGTTGACGTCCTGCCAGCTTGGTTCCTCTACCTTGAAGGGAAAGGTTGGTTCAGCACCAGTCACCATTCTTCCTCGGTCGCCAACTCATCTTTCCAAGTGGTCACTGGGTCTTCCAGAGAATAATATGCGGAATACGATAAGGGTTTATCATGACTGGCTCGCCTTTACAGGTACTCACCCCGCGCCATCTGCGAGCCAGTGGCATCACTCTCTCTTTCTCTCTGTCTGTCTTTCCTCCCTTCCAGGCACTTTTGGGACTCTGCATGGCAGGGACATCCTCCTCCCTGAGCCGAAACAGCTTCTCCATCTCTTCCAGGCTGTCTTCCCTTCTAGGGTTGCTATGGGCCTGACGAAGATACTCCTCCACCTCTTCTTTTGTTGCTTGCAACTCCCCAGATCTTTTGTCTCCCAGGAGTTTCGACAAGTACTTGAATGGGTTCTTGGTGAAATCTACCCTTTCGTTCAACCGCCTCTTCCTGGCCCTGCGATGACACTCCGCTCGTCGCAAGATCTTAATGCGCTCCCTCAAAAGTCGTCTTGAATTTCTGAGAGTGCTGGTTTCTCCTCTGCTGTTGCTTCGCGAAAGGCCTTCTTCACTCTCCACAGATCCACTCTCAGGATTCCCATCTCCTTCAGGCGTCTGTTTTCCTTGGGCTGGATGTTTCCTCAGCCTTTCCGCTCTTTCATTCCCCTGTGCTCCAGATGATTGTCGCCATGGCCTTGAGCTTCCTCCCCACATCTCCTGCAATCGCTGCTTCCAGCACTTGGTCCACATCACAAGCAAACTTCTCCCATTCCTTCCTTGAAGCTGCGGCTGGCCAGTTCACTCATTCTTTCCGGACACCTTCTGCACAGGCATGCTGCCCAGCTCGTCCAGTGTCCTGACTGACTTCTCACTCTGGTGACCTGTCTCTTCTGTCACATCAGAGATGCTGCTCCTACCCCCCTCATCGTCATATGCCTGGAGCTTCTGGGGACTGTGGTTTGCGTCCTGCCCTGGCCTCTCCTCTGTCTTACCAGGTTGTCCTGTGCATTGCACATTATTTTCATTTTGTAGGCATGTCATCATGCTCTGATGAATTTTCAGACCCCTCTCATTTTTGTATTTCTCCCCACATCTGCAGACCCGGGATTCATTGGTAAGCTGTTTCATAGTCGATTGTCCGTCATGGGTGGTCGTAACATTAGTCTGTCCTGTGGGTTGATCATCCTCCCCCGCTCTCGCCCGACCCCGGGGGTATCTTGTAATGTACTTTCCATAGCAGATTGTAGTGGATTCCTCCACACAAAGGATGTGCTTCGGCTTGCCAAGCCTCCACACCCTGGCTCTGGTCTTTCCCAAATGTCAGCAGTCTTTCCTCGCTGTCACCATTCTTCCTCGGTCGCCAACTCATCTTTCCAAATGGTCACTGGGTCTTCCAGAGAATAATATGCGGAATACGATAAGGGTTTATCGTGACTGGCTCGCCTTCACAGGTACTCACCCCTGCGCCATCTGTGAGCCAGTGGCATCACACTCTCTCTCTGTCTGTCCTTCCTCCCTTCCAGGCACCTTCGGGACTCTGCATGGCAGGGCCGTCCTCCTCCCTGAGCCGAAACTTGACCGCAGATCATAAGCCAGGTGGCATCAGCAGATCTTCAGGTGGGCACCACCCTTCCTTGGTGTTTCATCATATTTAAGCCCACGACACCTCGGGGGGGCTCGACAGCAGGTCCAGAATCCTGGATCTGCCCCTGCTGAACACCACCCAACTCTATGATGTTAATTTTTCACCAGTTGGCTCTCCCACCGCACCTCCCACTGTATCCAAATCCATCTTGATGCTGCCTCTGTTTGTTTACTGGTGTTGGCTACCAGCCACTTCCTAGCGAGCCCTTCGATCCCTAGCAGCCCAAGGGCTCTCCAGAGCAACCGCCCAGCAAAGCCCCGGCACACGACCTCCACATGTTTCTTTGTTTGCCCAGCAATATAGCAGACGCCATGTGATAAACAAAAATCTGTGATGTTGGTAAAGGGACCCTATACTATTAAAATGCCCAAATAGGGATGTTGCCAACATTAACTCCTCTCTTGGCATACTGTGCAAACAATAAATTAACTTGAATCCAAGTTATTTATTCACACAACCAGTTGCTTGTGAGAATAAAGAACTTGAATTCAAGTTAGTCAAGTTTCAAGGCTGCTGCCACTAAGAGAAAGCAATAAGAACTAAAACCTTTTTCTATGCATCACAGGACAGTTCAAATGATGTACTAAACCAGGTCAGAAGCCTCTTTGGTGTCTGGGATACTGCATGATATTTATACCTACAGCCTATGTATAATATACAGTCAGTCACTCAAGCATAACAATTACTCATAGGCATCTTATATAGAACACTCAACATAATGTGAAAGAGATTAAAACATTTAAACTCACAGATAAAAATGCAATTTTCAAAGCAATGAAAAGTGAAGGACAGCTCAGACACCTGTTCATAACAAAAATGAGCTTTATTGGCATCTCTTAATATGTCTGACATGCTTTAAAAAAAAATTCATGGTTGAATTACATCATGCGATAATCGGGACCTCTAAAATCAAACAATTACATAGGCAAACATTTTCCCATAATGTAATAGATAATGTTCAACCAACAACAACATGCATATTTCAGACATAAGCGAAATAGGACCTCTAGACTGCTCCATCATCTTCCTCCAACACTGTCGCCTTGTTTGAAAAAACATCAGCTAACATGTGTTTGGGAATCTCTGAACCACGCACTCTGAGTGTATAGCAGGCATCCTCCACCTTACCAAGGCTCTGTCGGAGAGTATGCAACTTTTTAGAAACCTCATAAGGACCCACATTACCAATATAAGAAAATCCATCATGGATCTGCCGCAGGAAGTTACTGAGCTCAAAGGGTGTGTCCACATCACCATTTCCAACACTGCTGATACACATGCGCATCAGCTCACCAGTCAGATCAGCCACACCCAAAAGGTAGTCGGTTGGTGTAACTTGGAAAGTCAACACACAGGCTCCTGGCCACAAACCCCTGCCACAAACCTGAACCAGAGAGGAGGTCACATAATGAGCATTTGTACATTGAAGAGTACCTAAAAACACCATCATCACACAGTGACAAAGAAGGTGAACAAGAGAGGAAAATTATGGAGTGAAATTAGAGATGGGAGAACATTTGAAAGAAAATGTGTAATGTGATGTTATTGAACATTTTCAATGTGAAAAATTTATTTGAATATTTAGGTTCTGAAATAATTTATTTTAAATTTAGGTCTTGAAATTTTAGGTTTAAAAAAAATTCTGGTATTAAAAATTTAAGCCGTTCAAAATTGAAAATCATAAAAATTCAGGTCTTGGAATTTATGAAAAATATTCAGGACACTCAGAAAAAGCAAATAAGCCTCAGTCTAACTCAGTCCTGGCCAATCACAACATACCTCTAAGGTCATAGAGAGAGTTTGTAAGATGATGATATGCTAATGCTTGCTGCTAGCAACAGTTTAGCAGGGACTTGTAGGCCAGATGACATAGCACCTATCCAGTCAGCTCTTCCTCACAAATGTGCCACCCAACCTTTAATTGAGAAATTTATTCAGAGAAAAATAAATACCTCAAGAAATAATTTTCAGAAAAATAAAAAACCCCAACATGTTCCACAATTATTGGCACCCCTGGAAATTACAGTGAACACAATGCAACAAGCATATTTCCCCATTTAATTTGTACATTTTTGAGTTGACTGGAGTGTGAAGGAACTTTCAAACTATAATCCATGACTTCCTGATTAACTGGGATACAAACATGAGGTGACAAAGAGGCAAAATTCCCTTAGTTATCCATCAGCATGGGAAAGAGAAGAAGTGTCCCATGGCTGGACACTTGGGGCAGGATAAGACACTAGCCCGAATAATGGCCCAGTTCTATTGGCCAGGGATTCGTGGCGATGTCCGTAGATGGTGTACGGCGTGCCGCGAATGCCAGTTAGTAAATCCAGCGGCTATTCCAAAAGCGCCTTTACACCCTCTACCATTAATCAAGACCCCGTTCGAAAGAATTGGGATGGATCTCGTCAGGCCATTAGATCGGTCAACGAGGGTATCGCTTTATTTTAGTTCTGGTGGACTATGCAACGCGATACCCGGAAGCAGTACCTCTTTGCAATATCTCAGCACGCAGTATTGCAGAAGCACTCTTCCACGTCATCTCCCGAGTCGGAATCCCCAAAGAGATTCTGACTGATCAAGGCACTTCATTTATGTCACGCACACTGCGCGAACTGTATGGGTTACTGGGAAGTAAGCCGATCCGCACCAGCATTCATCACCCACAAATGGACGGTTTAGTCGAACGGTTCAATTGCACCCTTAAGAATATAATTAAAACGTTTGTACGCAAGGACACACGCAATTGGGATAAATGGCTCGAACCCCTGTTATTCACAGTGCGAGAGGTCCCACAAGCCTCCACGGGGTTCTCCCTGTTCTAATTATTATATGGGTGTAAGCCGCGCGGCATCCTAGATGAAAATTGGGATGAGGGACCTTCACCAAGCAAAAATGAAATCCAATACGTTATTGACCTGCATGCAAAACTACACACACGCATACCTAACCCAGGAGAATTTGCGGCAGGCCCAAGAACGGCAAATCTGCCTGTACGACAGGGGTACGCGCCTTAGGGAGTTTGCACCGGGAGATAAAGTCCTCATACTGTTGCCCACGTCAAGCTCCAAATTGATCACCAAGTGGCAAGGACCCTTTGAGGTCACACGGCGAGTCGAGGACGTTGACTATGAGGTGAGGCGAACGGACAGGGGTGGGGCGCTACAGATTTACCACCTCAATCTACTCAAACTCTGGAATGAGGAGGTCCCCGTGGTGTTGCTGTCGTTGGTTCCGGAGAAGGCAGAGCTGGGGCCAGAGGTTCAAAAGGGAACATTGACATCGCGTACCTCTCCGGTCCCCTGTGGAGACCACCTCTCCCTGACCCAACTCACGGAGGTTGCCCAGTTGCAGACCGAATTTTCAGACATGTTCTCACCCCTGCCCGGCTGCACCCACCTCATAGAACACCACATTGAGAAGCCCCTGGGGGTGGTAGTGCACAGCCACCAGCCCAGTGGTCTTGGTTCCCAAGGCCGACGGATCGGTCCGGTTCTGTGTGGACTATAGAAAAGTCAACGCGGTGTCTAAATTCGATGCGTACCCAATGCCTCGTATTGACGAGTTGCTGGATTGACTAGGCACGGCTCGCTTTTATTCGACACTGGATTTGACAAAGGGTTATTGGCAGATCCCCTTGACTCCACTATCCCGAGAAGAAACGGCCTTTTCCACACCGTTTGGCTTACACCAATTTGTCACACTTCCTTTTGGGCTGTTTGGGGCGCCCGCTACGTTCCAGCAGCTTATGGACAGGGTCCTCCGCCCCCACGCGGCCGCATACTTAGACGACATAATAATCTATAGTAATGACTGGCCGCGGCATCTGCAACACCTGAGGGCCATCCTTGGGTCGCTGAGGCAAGCGGGTCTCACGGCCAACCCGAAGAAGTGTGCGATTTGGCGGGTGGAAGTACAGTATCTAGGCTTCCACTTGGGCAATGGGCAGGTGCATCCCCAAATTAATAAGACAGCAGTGATTGCGGCCTGCCCGAGGCCCAAGACCAAAAAGGGGGTGAGACAGTTCCTGGGGCTGGCTGGCTACTATCATAGGTTTATACCTAATTATTCGGACGTCACCAGCCCGCTGACTGAGCTCACTAAAAAGGGGGCACCAGATCCGGTCCAGTAGACGGAGCAATGCCAGCGGGCTTTCTCTGAGGTGAAGGCTGCACTGTGTGGGGGGGGCCACTGTTACACTCCCCTGACTTTTCTCTCCCCTTTATGTTGCAGACGGACGTGTTGGACAGAGGGCTGGGGGCTGTTTTGTTCCAGGAGGTGGAGGATCGCCCCGTGCTACAGCATCAGCAGGAAGCCGTCAGTGCGTAAGGGGTGCTACAGCACAATACAGAAGGAGTGCCTAGCCATCAAGTGGGTGGTCCTTGCCCTCTGCTACTACCTGCTGGGATGCCCTTTCACCCTCTTTTCGGACCACGCGCCCCTCCAGTGGCTCCACCGCATGAAGGATGCCAATGCGTGGATCACCCGTTGGTATCTGGCACTCTAACCCTTCAACTTCAAGGTGATCCACAGGCCGGGGGCACAGATGGTCATGGCGGACTTCCTCTCCCGTCCGGGGGGGGGGGGGGGGGGGGGAGTTGGCTGCTGCAGGCCGGATGGCTGCCTGGCCTGAGTCGGGCGGTGGGGGTATGTGGCAGCGGGGGCATGGTCAAGCGTTGGTCTGTGACCGGAGGGCGGAGTCAGGGAAGGTAAGTGGCAGAATCACTGCACCTGATGTCAATTAACCTGTGTTTGTGTCTTCCCCAGTGACCACGCCTGATAAAAGTAGAGAGAGAACAGAAGAAGAGAGCTCTCTCCCCAACCAGATGAGTGATGGGCGCGCGCGCGCGTCTGGGAGATTGTGTCAACTGAAAAGTGTCACAATAAAGAGTTCTCAATTCAGTTCTGTCCTGCCGTACATTTGTGCTCCACCCACCCGCTCAAAGTCTTACAGTGAATTACAAGAAAAAGGGTTTCCAAGTCTCCAAAAACACCAATCAGATGCCACCTCCATGCCAACAAATTATTTGAAAGGTATGCCAGAAACACCTTTTCTGTCAGTTAACTGCAAATGTAAGCACCTGAAGTCTGTGAAACACTCCTACAAATTTACTGGGAACTGTGTTTTATGGTCTGATATAACAAAAATGGAGCTTTTTGGCAGTAAACACTCGAGGGGGGTTTGGAGTAAAAAGAAGAATAGCTATACAAGAACCCTATCACAGCTGTAAAATATGATGGAAGCTCTGTGATATTTGGGGGCCGTTTTTCCTCCAAAAGGTCCTGGAAACCTTGTTAGGATACAGGGCCTCATGGACCCCATGAAGTACCTAGCCATTTTAAATCAATCTGTCTACCTCTCCAGCTTCCAGCAGGACAATGATCTGAAGCACATGTCCAAATCAACACAAAAATGGTTAGCTGACCACAGAATCAAGTTTCTGTCATGGCCCCAGTCCCCTGACCAGAACACAACTGAAAACCTGTAGGGTAAGCTGAAGAGACTGCACCAGTGCACAGGGCCTAGGACTCTGGACAATCTGGAGAGATTCTGTAAAAAGGACCAGTCCCAGATGCCCTGTTCTGTATTCTCCAATCTTATAAAATGTCATTCAGAGAAGACTCAGTTCTGTTTTACTGGCAAAGGGAAGCTGTACAAAGTATTAAATGCAGGGGTACCAATAACAGTGGCATGTGTTTTTATTGAAAAGTTCTTGATGGGGGGGGATTTGCTTACCTCCGAATACATTTATTTCAATTAAAGGTTGGGCTTTTCTCATTGTTTCAATGCAATATGAAGTTACTTCACCAAAAAGGTGG
This sequence comes from Neoarius graeffei, assembly GCF_027579695.1. Taxonomy (NCBI): domain Eukaryota; kingdom Metazoa; phylum Chordata; class Actinopteri; order Siluriformes; family Ariidae; genus Neoarius; species Neoarius graeffei. Next base: position 17,524,770 of record NC_083575.1, on the reverse strand, counting down.
ATTTTTCTAACCCTTTTGACTAATCTTTACAAGGGGTGGCAATAATCATGGTGGGACATTGAGTGATATATCTCACACACACAATCCATATTCACTAGATATGATCAATCGCGTGCTCTGATTGGCTATTCTACTACGAGGATATCAGCTCATATACCATGAGTAGAGAAAAACAAAATGGAGGAGCGTGTTGCTGAACCAACCATGGATGAAATAAAAACTACTCGAAACTCCCCCCCCCCCCCCCCAAAAAAAAATTGTAAATCAAATCAAGTATTTAAAAGAAACAGAAATAGCTAAAAGAACACAAGTTTTTGTTTGTTTGTTCCCCCCAATATCACCTGTTCCACACTCCAGCCCAGTCAGTGGCAGTAATGAACCTTTAAATTGGTTTGCCAACTGCCAAAAAAAAAAAAAAAAGGAAAACCCCCAAAATACAAAAAAGCAAAAAATATGAAATAAAAGTATTTGATGGTAAGAACATATCTTTTTTTTTTTCAAGAATTATGATAGCATTTTTTTTCACAAATCGTTAATCATTTCATTGGTTCATTTACATTCTAAGCAGAAATGATTTTGTCAAACGTTTTGTATGAAATTTTTATTTATTGAATTTGAAAAAAAATGCTGTTTCTCTTAAAATCCAATGAACATGGGTAGAAAAAACAGCTATTCCACTCATAGCCAACTCGGCGATCAGCTCATGTTCAACTGAATTTTGTGGAATAGCCATTTTATTTATTTTATACACTATATATAAAAATGTATCAGCCCTGCAATAACTTGGCGACTTGTCCAGGGTGTACCCTGCCTCTTGCCCATAGTCAGCTGGGATAGACTCCAGCTTGCCTGCGACCCTGTAGAAGGATAAAGCGGCTAGAGATAATGAGATGAGATGAGATATATAAAAATGTATCAGCCCTGCAATAACTTGGCGACTTGTCCAGGGTGTACCCTGCCTCTTGCCCATAGTCAGCTGGGATAGACTCCAGCTTGCCTGCGACCCTGTTGAACAGGATAAGCGGCTACAGACAATGGATGGATGGAGATATAGCAAAAATATGAGTTGATATACTGTCAAATAATAATAATAATAATAATAATAATAATAATAATAATAAAGTAGTTGATGGGATCTACCCAGAATTTCTGAAGAATCTTGGCTGAAAGGGTTGCACCTGGCTGGCTGCCTTATTCACCTACTGTATGTCCACACCACTGGAACCATCCCTCAGGTCGGAACAGAGTCCATAATCACTGCCCTCCTCAAACCTGGGAAGATATGGCCAGCTACCAACCCATTTCCCTCCTTTGTACAACATACAAGTTATTTGAGCACCTACTCTGAGCACAGCTGTCTCTTTTGGTAGAGCCCACCCTGCCAAAAGAACAAGCTGGCTTCAGACCTGGCACAAGTTGTGCAGATCAAGTCCTAGCCCTCACTACCAACATTTAGGCTGGCTTCCAAAACACCCAGAAAACTGGACTTGTTCTTATTGTCTTATCAGCCTATGACACTGTAAGAGACATGAACTACTGCTGAAAGCAACCAGGATTCTGAAGTGCTAAACTACTTATGTGCTGCATCCATCCTCAGTAATAACAGATTCCAGGTATCACTAGGGAACCAGTCCAGCTCTGTCAGGACCTTTGTCAGGACCTTGAGCCTCCCCCCAAGGCTCTGTCTTGGCTCCCCTTCTTTTCAATATCTATGTAAGCGATTTACCACCAACCTCATCCAGGAAGTTTGCTTACACAGATGACTTTACTTATGCTTGCCAGGGAACTTCCTTGAAAGGCATCAGCAGAGTGCTGACCCAAGACCTGAAAGTCATGGAGGAGTACTTCACCTCCTGGAGACTCCACCCCACCCCCAGTAATGATTACTGCTTTCCACCTTAGCAACCACTTTGCAAATGCCAAACAAGTGTCCTTCTGTGGCAAGCCGGTGAGGAACGAGGACCTTCTAAAATACCTTGGGGTCACGCTTGATCACACCCTCACATATCGTGAATACCTGAAGAGGGTAGCTGACAAGCTGAAGTCAAGGGTGAACATCAGGAAGCTTTCAGGCAACAGTTGGGGATCCAAGGCAAAACACCCTTCGCACTGCAAGTGTAGCCCTAGTCTACTCAACAGCAGAGTAATGCTCAACAACCTGGGCCAACAGCTGCCATACCAAACAAGTTGACACAGTCTTGAACTCTGCAATGCGGGTGGTCAAAGGGACACTGAAATCAACACCCCTTCCGTGACTCCCTGTCCTCCCTCACATCACTCCCCCACAACATACACAAAAAGGAAAGAATGATAAAGGACATGATTGCCATTGAGGCCAGCTTTGACCTTCCCATTCATTATGATGACATAACCTGCTGACCATGCATTTAAAGCATATATGCAGAGCCATGGCCTCACTTTCGTTTATAAATGCCTTGAGACCTCAAGAATGGCACAGGAATAGTTTTAAGCGTGAACAATAAATCTAATATAATAATTTTTATGATTAAAGTGATTCATATAGGTAGCGGTCTGAGTGAATGACCTTGACGTCCGTAACGTCACAGCAGGAATTGGTCTCATCGCCATTTCCGCTATACTAAAACACAGAGCTGACTGCAACTCCAATCCTCCATTTTGAGCTAATTTATTGCCATGCCATGTAGATGTGTCAGCAACACGACAGAAGATGGATTTAAGTTGCATTCATGGTCCAAGAATGTTCAAACTGCAAAGATTTGGATGCATTTTGCGAGAAGTTCATGGGCACATTCGACACCTACGAAGTGGTCTCTCTGCTCTGCACATTTTACTGAAGACTCGTATGAAACCTCTGATCTGTTGGAGTGTTGGCTATAAGCCTGTATTGAAAGAGGGTGCAGTACCAACAATTAAAGAAAAAGAAAACTACAAGAAAAGGAAAGTATTTTATTATTATTTTTTAAAAAGCAAAGTTCAGTTGCACCAGTCCTCCAGGAGTGAGCTGAGGGTTGTTGCTAAAACCCGGGATGGAACGGGACACGATATATCGCTCAGGCAGTGTTGTTGCTAACCCCGTGGTTGTTGCTAAAACCAGTGACGTCCCATTCTGTCCCAGGTTTTAGTAATTGCCTGAGCCGAGCAGTAATGGCGGAGTACTCCGCATGGACAAAATAGACGAGTGGACCAGCCATCTGATTTCTAAACTGGATATTGCTGCCATCTCGCCCTTACATGGAAGTGAATGAACAGAGAACTGAATGAACAACTGAAAGTCAGATTGTTTAAAAACAAATCAGCCACAAGATTGGCCTTCAAGAAGCGAGAACACAGATGGGTAAGCTCCAACTCTCATTTGGATAAAAAACAAAACAAACAAAAAAAAAAAACCCTCATTGTTTACCTGCATTGAGATTAAGACATGTAACTTGTATTGTGTATAAGTTACCGCTATAAGATTTATTTAATTTGCTTCAGAATGTGATCGTCTCAGTTCATCTGATTATTTAATTAGCCTTTTATGTTTTATCAGTGAAAATGCATGCATGTTGCATAAGTTATAACACCTATCCTGTTTTAATGAGAGTCAACCCACAATCAATGAAATCAAATCAGTCTTAGTTGAGCAAGTTGGTAATGGGATTTCTTACTTTCACCATCCAACCCCGATTCCAAAAAAGTTGGGACAAAGTACAAATTGTAAATAAAAACGGAATGCAATGATGTGGAAGTTTCAAAATTCCATATTTTATTCAGAATAGAACATAGATGACATATCAAATGTTTAAACTGAGAAAATGTATCATTTAAAGAGAAAAATTAGGTGATTTTAAATTTCATGACAACACCACATCTCAAAAAAGTTGGGACAAGGCCATGTTTACCACTGTGAGACATCCCCTTTTCTCTTTACAACAGTCTGTAAACGCCTGGGGACTGAGGAGACAAGTTGCTCAAGTTTAGGGATAGGAATGTTAACCCATTCTTGTCTAATGTAGGATTCTAGTTGCTCAACTGTCTTAGGTCTTTTTTGTCGTATCTTCCATTTTATGATGCACCAAATGTTTTCTATGGGTGAAAGATCTGGACTGCAGGCTGGCCAGTTCAGTACCCGGACCCTTCTTCTACGCAGCCATGATGCTGTAATTGATGCAATATATGGTTTGGCATTGTCATGTGGGAAAATGCAAGGTCTTCCCTGAAAGAGACGTCATCTGGATGGGAGCATATGTTGCTCTAGAACCTGGATATACCTTTCAGCATTGATGGTGTCTTTCCAGATGTGTAAGCTGCCCACGCCACACGCACTAATGCAACCCCACGCCATCAGAGATGCAGGCTTCTGAACTGAGGCTTCTGATAACAACTTGGGTCGTCCTTCTCCTCTTTAGTCCGAATGACACGGCGTCCCTGATTTCCATAAAGAACTTCAAGTTTTGATTTGACTGACCACAGAACAGTTTTCCACTTTGCCACAGTCCATTTTAAAATGAGCCTTGGCCCAGAGAAGACGTCTGCGTTTCTGGATCATGTTTAGATACGGCTTCTTCTTTGAACTATAGAGTTTTAGCTGGCAACAGCGGATGGCACGGTGAATTGTGTTCACAGATAATGTTCTCTGGAAATATTCCTGAGCCCGTTTTGTGATTTCCAATACAGAAGCATGCCTGTATGTGATGCAGTGCTGTCTAAGGGCCCGAAGATCACGGGCACCCAGTATGGTTTTCCGGCCTTGACCCTTACGCACAGAGATTCTTCCAGATTCTCTGAATCTTTTGATGATATTATGCACTGTAGATGATGATATGTTCAAACTCTTTGCAATTTTACATTGTCAAACTCCTTTCTGATATTGCTCCACTATTTGTGGGCGCAGAATTAGGGGGATTGGTGATCCTCTCCCCATCTTTACTTCTGAGAGCCGCTGCCACTCCAAGATGTTCTTTTTATACCCAGTCATGTTAAATGACCTATTGCCAATTGACCTAATGAGTTGCAATTTGGTCCTCCAGCTGTTCCTTTTTTGTACCTTTAACTTTTCCAGCCTCTTATTGCCCCTGTCCCAACTTTTTTGAGGTGTTGCTGTCATGAAATTTCAAATGAGCCAATATTTGGCATGAAATTTCAAAATGTCTCACTTTCGACATTTGATATGTTGTCTATGTTCTATTGTGAATACAATATCAGTTTTTGAGATTTGTAAATTATTGCATTCCGTTTTTATTTACAATTTGTACTTTGTCCCAACTTTTTTGGAATCGGGGTTGTACATTATTTATATGACTTTGGTCTATAGCTGTAAAAGGCCTTGACCTTAAAACCGGTTATCGCAGTGACGTCACGCACTCAGGCATGGCTAGCTCAGCGGGGCAGCTCAAATGCCAACTCTGCAGTTGAGTTTAACTCTCAAAAATATATATATTTTTTATTCCTATTTATGCAGCATATAAGAGTCAAGGATGGAGATACTATCCACTCAAATTTATTTAAAAATAAAAAGGTTCTGCATATCTGCTTTAAAGTCTCGCAAGCCTGTCTGGTTGTCTTTAGTCTCTGGACAACACTGACGTCAGAGACTGAACGGCGCAGGGCATGGGCAGATACCAGCTCCAACTGGAACCACACCACCATCACAGACCCCACAGTGAAGCCAAATTATTTCAGCCTTCCACGCAAGCAGTGGCAGAACTGCAAATGCACCCTCCAAGCAAGAACAGGACACCTCCTGTATAAATGGGGGATGGCAGACAGCTCTGCCTGTGACTGTGGCCACCAAGACCAGACAATTCACCATATTGTGAATGACTGCCACTTATGGTGTTTCACTGGGGGTTCAATGAGCTGGACAGAACAACTGATGCCACCCTTGCCTGGATATCTTCCCTGGATTTGACTTTGTAGATTTTGTAGTTTGTGTCCATCATATGAAAGATTATTATTATCACAATATTGTTAACACTTACTTTCAGAATGACATTCACATTTATTTCGTACTAACAAATTTACTTTCAAAAAAAATTTTTTTAAACCAAACTTTAGGTTAAAAAGTTCAAATAATTCAATTCAGAACCAAAGTATCTCATTAAAATTTTCCAATAACATCACATACATTTTTCTTTAAAGCTTAAACAAATTCAGGTTCAGATTCTGCTGACTTTGATTTCACGCCATAGAAAACAAGACAAAAATCACAAGTTTCAAGTGTAGTAAAACACTATTAAGTAAGTCTCAAGTGTTGACCAAACACACATTTAAACTAATAAAATATGCAATGAGAAGTACAGTGTGCAAACATCCAAGTGGCAATGAGAGAGCCACATGACATGGTCTTGCAGAGAGCGTGACATGGTCTTGCAGTATGACAATTTATATTGTAATTTAGCTCATTTGCTTGCCTAAACCAACTTTGAAAATAACTGATGCAAACACATGAGGGTAAATCAATATAAAGAACACAGAAAAGGATTAGTAACCCGAACAACCAGAAGCTGTTTGAAAAATATAAAACTGGACTAACATGGCCCAGATCAATAATCTTGTGGCAAAGCATATGATATTCATGTAAAAATCTATTTTGTTTTTTTGTTCTCTCTTTATTATCAGCATTCTAATAGATATGTATAAATCAAGTCTAGATAAGTATTTATGCAGATCACTGTCAGCATGTAGACACATCAAAAGCACATTAGTACATCTGTACTACTCCTTTCCATGCCACTTCCATCTTGAGCAATCAAATACCTTTGTTTCCATCTTCTCATTTCTCATGAATACAAGACAGGCGTTTATCTCCTCCAGACTGATCAGGGTACGGTACCTGATGAAATGATGAAAGGACACTGCCTCTACATACTCCTGAATACCTTACAAAGAAAAAGAGATGATTTTACTTATAGTTGCATGATTATGCCATGAAAATGTGTCCTAATTCAGGACCACAAACTAAGACAGGGGTGTGAAACACATGGCCTGTGATCCAAAGCCAAGGTCCAGCCCACTAAATGAATTTAGAATGGGTGTTGTAAATGAAACTTGTTTTGTGGACTGTAATTGAAGTGAACAATTCATCTACTGACCAAATGTGCTAATAATGTAACCATGTCTCTTTCTAAAATAACTAATTTAAGGCTTTCCTAGCACCAGAGGCTAATATTTCTGCAATAACATGTATTTTGTAGGCGATACATGTTCAATCCATTTGTGCCTTTAAAATATACACCTTTCAATAAAAGTTAAATGAACTTAAGAGTTAAGAAGAGTTATTTGCTAAAAGTTGCATCACTAAACATGTATTTAAAGGTGCTGATTACAAAGTCATCTGAAATAAAAAAAAAAATAAAAAAAATATTATATATACACACACACACACACACACACACACACACACACACAAGTACATGGCATTTTCCTATGTCTCACAAGAACAATATCATGCGGACGAGATATCTCATCTCATTATCTCTAGCCGCTTTATCCTGTTCATTTTAATTTGCTGAGGGTTGCTTTTCTCCGTTTTGGGACTGAATATCCTATCTCTTGAGGTAAACAGTATGGCCCTACAGAAACAGCCAAACATGAGAAGCTTTAAATAATTAGTATAATTATGGAACTGCATCACACCAAGATGGCAATGTGCAGAAAACATTATGACTCTGCATCGACCTCCGAGAATTTGGAGTCACAAGTAATTTGTGGTTGACATTTGTGAACAGATCCATGAAATGAATACATCTTTTCTGAGTTACTGCTTTTGTGTCATTGTTTATTTCTCTGTAAGATCAAAACATTAGGTGCATCTGTCCAGAAAAACAACATCTAACCTTGCTCTATCTTGTAGCTGCAATCACTAAGCAGGCTTTCCTTTTTTTCTGCTCGCTTTTAGCTGGTGGGAGAGTGGAGTCTACCATGCTTGCCCATGCCAATTTGTTTTGGTTAAACGTAGGTCAAAACATGCCCCATGGTGGTTACGTGATATTGATAAACGGACACCCACAACACAAAGTAGTTCTTCAATGCCCTAAAGCAAGAACTTTTCAGTTATCGTTTTTTGCACTGTGCATTCTGAGATACTTTTCTGCTCAGCACGGTTGTAAAGATTGATTATATGAGATACTATATCCTTCCACTTTTTGCAGCGTACAGTCTGGGTAATAATCACAAACAGCACTACTGAAAAACAATCACTACTCTACCATCTGGTTTTAATAAGCGCATCATGAAATTTCACTTCCTGCTCTCAAAGTCCCAGCACATTACCATCATTAGTGCCTTTGCACCAACTCTCACAAGCTCAGAAAATGCCAAGGAGCAGTTCTACGAAGACCTGGACCAGATCATCAGTTCAACTCCTGCCAGCGACAAGCTAGTCATCCTCGGTGACTTTAATGGTAGAACAGGACTACCAGAGCTGAGACAGTGTGCTTGGGAGGCATGGTGGGGGAAAACTGAACAGCAATGGACTGCTACTTCTAAGCAAGTGTGCAGAGCATGGCCTGTGCATCACTAACCTCATGTTTCGCATTGCAGACAAGTACAAAACCATTTGGATGCATCCCAGATCCAAACATTGGCACATGATTGACAAATTTAAAAACTTGCAGACCAAGGTGCAAAAAGAACTGAAGGAAATACAGGACCAGTGGTGGCAGGAAAAGGCGGAGGAAGATCAGCTCTATGCCGACACCCACAACACAAAGCAGTTCTTCAATGCCCTAAAGCAAGTCTTTGGTCCAACAAGATCAGGCTGCTCCCCACTATTGTCCTCAGATGGATCGTGCCTGATCAAAGACCAGGAAGGACTGAAAACGCTGGGCTGAACACTTTTCCACTTTGCTCAACCAGCCCTCAACTGTCGAACCAACAGCACTTCAACAGATCCCTCAACAGCCTGTCCTTGAAGAACTGGATATGCTGCCTTCAATCAGTGAGACAGAAAAGGCCATATCATCCATGAACTCTGGTGAGGCATCAGGAAAAGACAACATTCCAGCTGAGGTCTACAAAGCAGCGGGCCCAAATGCTCTGAAGGCTTTCCAAAATGTTCTGCAAAGCATATGAATTGAGGAGAATATGCCTGAGGATTTCCATGATGCTCTTATTGTATCCTTCTATAAGAACAAGGGAAGCAAAGCTGACTGTGGAAACTACAGGGGCATATCACTTCTCTCAATAGCAGGCAAGATCCTCGCTCGCATCCTCCTAAAACAGACTCACTGCCTCCGAAAGAAATCTCTCCGAGGCACAGTGTGGCTTTAGATGAGGGCGCAGCACTGTGGACATGATCTTCACTGTAAGACAGGTGCAGGAGAAATGCATCAAGCAGAACAAAGCCCTCTACTCCATCTTTATAGACCTGATGAAGGCCTTTGACACGCCTACTTAGATCAAAAGGTGCAGGCTATCTGCTGGTACCTCGTATAGTGAAGGCTACATGAGGGGGCAGAGCCTTTTCTTACAAAGCCCCATAGTTATGGAACAGCCTTCCAAGTAGTGTTCAGGAATCAGACACACAGTCTCAGCGTTTAAGTCTAGGCTGAAAACATATCTGTTTAGTCAAGCCTTTTGTTAATGGTGTTTATGAGGTAAAGGTGTAGATCTGGAGGGTCCTCAGACATAGTGTGTTTTGGTAAACTGGGATGTATGGATGCTGTCAGTCCCCACTCGCTTGCTCACTCGAGTTTGTTGACTGTGTAGTGGCTGGCTGCTTTATGTCCTGGGGCTCCCTCATGCCTGTGTTACCTTCTGGCTCTCCCCTTTTAGTTATGCTGTCATAGTTAGTTGCCGGAGTCCCTGCTTGTACTCAGTGCAATATGTATACTGTTCCTACTTATTCAGGTGACACTGGGCTTTCTCTTTCTTCCCCCCCAAATCTGTCCCTCTGAGTTACATGTTGGTCCTGGGATCAAGATGCTGACCTCTTCTGCTCCTCGGACCTGCCTGATCCATCCTGGTGCCCTGTGTCTGGTTGGAGTCTCATCGCATCGCTCCTGTGGAGGGCGGCCCCATGTGGACAGTTGGGGGTCATGCCTGGAGGACACTCTGTACTCTTGCAGTGGTGCTTTTGTGGCTGGGGACCGTAGCTGACTTTAGGGCTGCAGTTGTTGTGAACGGTTTTGCACTCGGGTTTCCGTTGGTGGGGGGTTTATAGCTTCAACGAAGCTGGCTTTATGTTAGGACTGTTAATGTTATAGTCATGTTGTCTGTTGTTGCCCGGATGGGGATGGGTTCCCTTTTGAGTCTGGTTCCTCTCGAGGTTTCTTCCTCATGTCGTCTGAGGGAGTTTTTCCTTGCCACCATCGCCACAGGCATGCTCACTGGGGATAGATTAGGGATAAAATTAGCTCATATTTTAAGTAGTTCAAATTCTGTAAAGCTGCTTTGCAACAATGTTTATTGTTAAAAGCACTATACAAATAAACTTGACTTTGACACTTAACAGAGAGGTCGTGTGGACAGTGCTGGAAAAATATGGTTGTCCTCCCAGATTCGTGAAGATGACATGACAGGACACGATGACATGACAGGGCAGGTCCTCTGCAGTGGTGACCCATCACAAGGATTCACCATCACAAATGGCATGAAACAGGGCTGTGTTCTAGCCCCTGTCCTCTTCAACCTGTTCTTCACCTGCATGCTGTCACATGCTGTTCAGAACATTGAAGAGGGTGTCTACATCACATATCGTCTGGATAGCTCACTCTTTGATCTCAGGCACCTAAATGCTAAGACCAAATGCCTCCAAAGACTCATACAGGAAGTCCTCTTCACTGATGACTGTGCCCTCCTGGCACATAAGAACAGAGACCTGCAGACAGTGCTTAACGAGTTTTCTGAGGCATCCAAAGCTTACCATCAACCTAAGTAAGACAGAGGTGCTGCACCAGCCAGCTCCAGACTCCGTCTCACTGGACCCAAGCATCAGCGGCACACTGCTTAAAAACAAAACAAACAAACAAACAAACATCCATAACTTCAAGTACTTGGGAAGCATTATCTCGAATGATGGATCACTGGACAGAGAGATAACCTCCAGGATCAGCAAGGTGAGCCAGGCACTGGGAAGACTGTGCAACAGGGTACTCAACTAGCGCGGTGTCAAGCTCTCCACAAAGGTAAAAGTGTACAGAGCTGTTGTCCTGACATCCCTCCTCTATGGCTGCGAGACCTGGGCTCTGTACCGCAGACATATCAAACAGCTGGAGAGCTTCCACATGCATGCCCTTTGCTCCGTGCTTGGCATCCAATGACAAGACAGAGTCATCAACCTGCAAGTCCTGGAAAGGGTAGACTGCACCAGCATTGAAGCCACCCTGGTCAAATCTCAACTCTGTTGGGTGGGGCACGTCATCAGGATGGAAGACCATCGCATTCTCCACCAGTTGCGGTATGGTGAGTTAGTGCATGGCAGAAGGAAGCAAGGCCGTCCATGTAAGTGATACAAAGACACCTTGAAGGGGACTCTCCAGTGGTGCGACATTGAGCCCAGGAAACTGGAGGTTTCAGTGACAGAAGTTGCTGGCACACACTGACCCATGGAGCCTCCACAAATTGAGGACAAACGGTGGCAGAGACTCGTCGAGGCACAAGAGATGCCACAGAGCACATTCAACAGCTGTTATATCATCAAAATTCCAGTGCTCCATCTGTTCAAGACTTTGTGCTTCCAGATTTGGACTGCAGAGCCACATGAGAAGCCACAAATGAACCACACAACACAAGTCTTCTTCAGACATGAAGGACAACCAACAAAAAACGTAGGTCAAACCCACCCCATGGTGGTGACGTGATATTGTTGCTCAGTTGCTTTGTCAATCTCCGGAATCGTAAAATGCATTTTATCACAGCAAAACATTTACACATAGGATACACAGTGTGCACAGCAGCGAAACATCTCAAAACTCCAACAGCAATAGAACATTTTGCCCAGAATTCAACTTTGCAGTCAGCACTTTTAGCTAAATCACTAAACACCCCTAAACTAAGGAAAACAGTAAAAGGTTTGAGCTTTTGTTATCTTGAACATAAACAAAACAAAAAATAAACCAAAATTATTTCAAATACTCTTTTCAAAAATAACAGATTACAATCTGAAGATGCATTGATTTAAAGTAATATGCATGGTTTAGGTGGTAATTGTCAAAGGAACCGGTCTGCATTGTCCAATCTTTTAGATTCATGCATTTTTACTGGGTTGAAAGCATTTCACAAGATAACCAAGCTATGTATTTCAGAACTTCAGTTCAATAATGTTCCTGCTGAGAATCTGATATTAACCCAGCAAACATGCCTGTGCAGGTAGCAAGTGGGAAAGTGTGGGTTAAGCTAAAGTTGAGTTTGCCTGATGAAAATCCACACAGACCCCCTGTGGGTTAGCCCATGTGTGATTCACAACAGTTTTGGTTTTTTGCTTCCCCATGAAGGTTTTCTTCAGGCAACTCATGGTGGTCTTGTCCACAGAAAGCCCACATAGTCCCACCCACAGGTTAGCCCATGCAGGGCATGAAGCAGTTTTACCCTTTTGGGCCCCTATGTGACTTTTCTATATGCATGCCAACAGTGAAATGCCCACAGAAAACCCACATGGCCCCCCTGAGGTATGAGGGTTTAACATGGGCATCCTCTCGCAGTCTGCAATACTTATGACATATGTTGTACACACTCCATCACACTAGCATTTATTTACCTACCTACCCTGTCAGTATGATAATTAAAGGACTATCATGAGAGGTGCTCACACTGACCCCTTACTCCTATTGGTTGATTGGTATCAACCAATCTGGCAGCACAGGATGGGCTCTGACTACATCCCACCTGCAAAGTTATGGAAACTTCTTCAGGCCTTAACTGACAAGGCCTAGTCTGTCCTCAGACCACTGTCTGACTGTGCTGTACCATCCAGGGTGGGGACCAGCCCATGACACAAGGGTGCACTCGGTCTGCAGTGATACCAGCCAGCCAACTGACCCATCAAGGAGTCCAATGTGCACACGAGTCAGACAGCTTGACATGAAATGCAATGAAAGTGAAGGCCTCTTTCTCTTGGCTCTGCTGCTACAGCCTGAAACCACACCCCAAAGTTATCATACGGGCAGGGAAACAGTGAAATAAGTTTAATTTGTACAGCACCTTTCACCAACCCAAGGACGCTTTACAAGTAAATGGCACTGCACAGAAAGAGAAGCAACTCAACCAAAAGAAAACATGGCAGATAGGAAATCAGATAGAAATCAATAAATGCAGTAAAGGATAAAATGTATACAGTACCAGTCAAAAGTTTGGACATACCTTGTAATTCAATATTTTTTCTTTATTTTTATTAATTAAAAGACACTTCATGTCTTAAAGTAATGATGGATTGTTGTTTCCTAAGTTGAGCGGTTCTTGATAATGTGGATTACTACAGCTGTTGTAAAGGGCCATTTACTGTTTTTATCATTTACTATTTGATGGTCTCAAACGCATTAAGAAGGCAAGGAATTCCACTAAATAACTTTTGGTATGGCACACCTGTTAACTGAAAAGCATTCTTGGTCACTACCTCACGAAGCTAGTTAAGATAATGCCAATAGTGTGCAAAACTATCAAGGTAAATGTTGGCTACTTTGAAGAATCTAAAATATGAAACATTTTTTTTTAACACAGTTTTGTTTACCACACAAGTCCATACATGTTCCATTTGGTATTTCATATCTTTGATGTCCTCAGTATTGTTCTACAGTGTAGAAAATAGTCAAAATACAGAAAAATCTATGAATGAGCTGGTATGTCCAAACTTTTGACTGGTACTGTAAATAAAAGAATGTGTCAAAGAATAAAGAAATTAATAAACATAACTAGAAAAAAGATACAATATCAAATGTGAAAACAGAGTGAGTAATTATACACTACCTGGCCCTAAAAAGAAAAGGTGGGTCATGCAGCAAGACAACAACCCTAAGCGCACAAGTCAGTTCAAGATGGCGGTGCACAGTGGTTCAGTGCCCTCACTTTCAGTGTTTTGTTTGGTTGTTTGTGTACATATTGTTTCTTGCTTTAACTACATTATGTCAGGCTAACAACATCTATAGTCAGCACGAGCTCCTAAAAAGTAGGAGTTTTGAGCAAGAGGAGTGTTACAGCAGAGTTTCTCTGCTCACACGACATTCCGGACGAGATAACGAGGAGTCCCGGCTCTCCATGGATTACCATCCCTGCGAGAGGGAAGCGGAGGTGGCGCAGGTAGAGAAAGCACAAGCGAGGCTGCAGGGCTGGTGCGCTAACGAGGCTACAGAAGCAGCCACACAGACCACCGCTTCCCAGCCTTTTGCTCAGCAATGTAAGATCACTCGCTAATAAAATGGATGAACTTAGGTTTCAGGCAGCCTCAAACGATTTAATTAAGGAAAGTTGCGTGCTACGCCTCACTGAGACCTGGCTACACTCATCCATCCCGGACTCTGCTATCGAGCTAGCAGGCTACACAGCACAGCGCCATAACAGGACCGGTGACTCCGGTAAGAACAAAGGAGGGGGACTGTGTGTGTACATCCATAGCAACTGGCGTACCAACACCGCGATGGTAGCCAGCCACTGCTCCCCAGACCTGGAGTACATGACTGTTAAATACTAGCCGTTTTAGCTTCCAAGGGAGTTTACTGGGGTCATGATTACTGCTGTGTACATTCCACCAGATGGTAATGCGAACTCAGCTTGCAGACTTTTACATAGCAGCGTTAGCTTACAGCAGAGCATGTATCCAGATGCTGTGCACATCATAGCGGGGGACTTCAACCATGTGGATTTAAAAACGGTGCTCCCCAAACTCCACCAGCATGTAGAGTGTGCTACCAGAAGAGCTAACACACTGGACAAGGTCTACGCAAACATTAAGCAGGGCTTCAGGGCCAGACCACTTGGGCCAGTCAGACCACATGTCCCTGCTACTAATCCCCGCATACTGTTAAAACCTGGCCTGATGGAGCCTCTCAGCAGCTGCAGGACTGCTTTAATAGCACTGACTGGGACACTTTTGAGCATGAGGACCTGGAGGTGTTCACAGACACTGTCCGGTGCTATATAAAGAACTGTGTAGACATAGTCACAGTGGACAAATGCATCCAGGTCTATCCCAATCAGAAACCCTGGATGACCAGGGAGGTACAGCAGCTGCTAAAGGACAGAAACACCACCTTCAGGTCTGGAGACAGGGCTCTCTATAGCACACCCTGAGCCAACCTGAAGAGAGGCATCAGGAAGGCCAAGGAGGACTATCGACAACCACCTGGACAGCAACAACAGCAGGCAAGTGTGGCAGGCAGTCCAACACCTCACCAATTATAGGCTGGGCCTTGGGGCTGCTGAGGGTGACGCCTCACTGGCAGAGGAGCTGAATCTCTTCTTTGCTTGTTTTGAGGTGGAGTCATCAGGAGCAGCCATGCCGCTACCAGCAGCTGGCAGCAACTTAACCCTCACAGTGGAAGAGCATGAGATGAGGCGCATGCTGAGGGTGTTTAACCCAAGGAAGGCAGCGGGCCCTGATGGCATTTCTGGACGCATGTTGAAAGACTGTGCAGACCAGCTTGCTGGGATCTTCACTAAAATTTTGAATAGGGCCTTGTCCCAGTCTACCATCCCACCCTGCCTGAAGACCTCCACCATAGTCCCCTTACCCAAAAAAT
Source organism: Neoarius graeffei (assembly GCF_027579695.1). NCBI lineage: Eukaryota > Metazoa > Chordata > Actinopteri > Siluriformes > Ariidae > Neoarius > Neoarius graeffei. Next base: position 17,509,135 of record NC_083575.1, on the reverse strand, counting down.
CCTTCATCACCAGCCTCAACAATTACCAGCCAGTAGCAGTTATGCTGGTGGTGATGAAGTGCTTTGAAAAACTGGTAAGGAGTCACATTATGACATTTCTACCCCCCACCTCTGATCCACATCAATATGCATACAAGGCCAATAGGTCTATGGAGGACGCTGTAGCCACAGCTTTCCACACAGTGCTGACCCATCTGGAGCAGCAGGGGAGCTACGTTCGACTTCTTTTTGTGGACTACAGCTCAGCGTTTAACACCATCCTCCCCCATGGACTACTGTGCAAACTGCTGAACATGGGACTACCTAACTCAATATGTCTCTGGATCAAGGACTTCTTGTCAGAGCGCACACAGAGGGTCAGAGTAGGCCCCCACATCTCTATAGCTCTCAGCCTCAGCACTGGCTCCCCTCAGGGCTGTGTGCTGAGCCCCCTGCTTTACACCCTCTATACATCGGGCTGCACTCCTGTTCACTCTAGTAATACAGTCGTCAAATTTGCCGACAACACCACAGTGGCGGGTAGCATCTCGGGGGACAAATGAGTCCACTTACTGGGATGAGGTGGAGTGGCTGACAGTGTGGTGCAGAGACAACAACCCGCTCCTAAACACTACTAAAACAAAGGAGCTGGTCATTGACTTCAGAAAAGACAAAACAGACATACAACCCATAATCATTGGCAGGGTCTGTGTGGAAAGGGTCATGGACTTCCACTTCCTGGGAGTTCAGATTGAGAAGAAACTGACCTGGGGTGTGAATACCACAGTGCTGGTAAAGAAGGCACAGCAGAGACTCTACTATCTGAGGGTCCTCATTTCTGAGGACCCTCAGATAGATAGAACATCAACCAGAGATGGCTAGTGTCATTCTACCATGCCACCATAGAGAGCATCCTCACTTACTGCCTCTGTGTGTGGTATGCCAGCTGCACTGTGGCAAACAAGAGGGAGCTCCAGAGGGTCATCCAAATGGTCAAGAAAATCATTGGGTGCCCTCTACCCACTCTAGAAGTGCTACACAGTTCTCGCTGCCTCAGGAGAGCTGATAACATCCTAAAGGGCACATCTCACCCTGGTCACCCTCTGTTTGAGCTACTACCATCAGGCAGATGGTATAGGGTCATCAAAGCTAGAACAAATAGACTCAAGAACAGCTTCTACCCAACTGCGATATGAGCTCTAAATTCAATACATCAGGTCAGGGTTCACATGTTCTTAGTGTCCATGTCTTTTTATACTGTGCAATAAGGGATTTGTGCAATGTTTTTTAAATATTAGTTTGTTAGTTTACTTGTCTTTGTGAGTTTGACTGTTTATATAATTTTTATATAGTTCAAGTTTTAGCTTAATTTAAATCCTTTTATTAGTTTGTTTTTGTAATGATGAGGATTGAACTTCAGTTTCGTTGTACATGTTACAATGACAAAGATATTCTTTTCTATTCTAAGTCGTTCTACCAAAGAATGGTTAAAGAATAATAACGTTAATGTTTTGGAATTGTCAAGTCAAAGTCCTGACCTTAATCCAATTGAAATGTTGTGGAAGGACCTGAAGCAAGCAGTTCATGTGAGGAAACCCACCAACATCCCAGAGTTGAAGCTGTTCTGTACAGAGGAATGGGCTAAAATTCCTCCAAGCTGGTGTGCAGGACTGATCAACAATTACTGGAAATGTTTAGCTGCAGTTATTTCAGTATCTGGTGGGTCACACCAGATACTGAAAGCAAAGGTTCACATACTTTTGCCACTCACAGATATGCAATATTGGATCATTTTCCTCAATAAATAAATGACCAAGTATAATATTTTTGTCTCATTTATTTAACTGGGCTCTCTTTATTTCCTTTTAAGACTTGTGTGAAAATCTGATCATGTTTTAGGTCATATTTATGCAGAAATATAGAAAATTCCAAAGGGTTCACAAACTTTCAAGCACCACTGTGTGTGTGTGTGTGTGTGTGTGTGTGTGTGTGTGTGTGATGATATATATTAGTTACCATATATAATACATTAAACAAATTCCACAGGAAAAAAAAAGGATTTTTAATGGCCAGATGGGAAGAGTTGGGACAGTTCATATTACATATTTTTTTTTTCTTGTGGTTTACAAATATAAAATTGCTTAAATTTTTTTTTTCATTTAAAATGTGAGTGTATACCTACATAATTAAGCTTATTTCATGTTTTCTTGAGAATGGAATTGTTTTGGCTAGTCTGGTTTGGGTAAACTGACATTTTTCTATAGCTGTACCAGCATTGTGTGTTCATACAATGCATATGTTCCAAGTTTTGATAATAAATAAACCATGTAGGTGTAGGTGCAATTGGTCTTAAGTGATCACTCTCATTAAATCAGTCTCATTAAATCAGTCTCATTAAATAATACCATTAATAATACCATTAATTTTGGTACTTAATAATAAATTACCAAACAGCTAAATTATGGTGTATTCCAATTTGTTATGATCACTACCAATGCAGCAATAATGTATAACTTACCGTATTACAAAGACAGCCAATAGCACTTATGTACACTTTCGAGTTCTTTGAAATTGTGTGACTTCAAAAATATTAGGAGCAACAAATAAACACAGTTTCAATAATAATTGAATTTATTATAACAATGATGTACATTCAATAAAGTCAGCAGATATATATATATATATATATATATATATATATATATATATATATATATATATAAGCAAGCATAAACTGTGTGTGTGTTATGTGCGCGCGCGTGTGTGTGTGTGTGTGTGTGTGTGTGTGAGAGAGAGAGAGTGATTGGAATCTTATCTGAGGTATGTGTGTGTGTATATTATCTGAGGTGTGGGGGTCACCACGTGGCTTGAAACAAAAGAATTAGCACATATTGCTAATGAGACAAAGGAATTAGCCGTGGTGGCTAACCCACTCCCTATAACATTACCAAATTCACTGAAATCTTGAGGTCAAAATATGTGTAATAAAGAAATTAAGGATGTTAGTAAGGATAGAAGAGAGCATGCATGACTTATCCTTTAAAACAACACAGAGAGCCATGTAGAACTCAAAAATAAGTATGCACAATTTAAACAGTTGCTGAGTTTAAATTCACACTACTTCATAAAGCTAATTCCTAAGACTAGTTTTTGTGCCCAAAAATGCCAGTCTTACTTCCAGTATCTTGCTTATGCAAGATTATAGAGATGTTCCGAGACTTTTGGAGTCCACAGGAGCACGAGAGTCGATTCCGTGGAAGCGCAGAAAATTCTTGGTCCGACACTTTAGCGTTCGTGAGGAAAAGTCTCTGATCAAACAATGTGCACAGCGCTTTAGTCAGAAGGAATCCGGTTGCTTCTAACTTTAAATTAACTGCTTTGGGCGGCAGTCGTAACGTTACTTATAATAGACAAACAAACCGGTTGTAACTCGAAATGAGTGAAATAGCACGATTTAAGTAGTTTTACTGTGGCCAATGGTAAACAAAAACCGCACTGAATCTTTTCTTGCCAGGCAGAAGTCGTGATTTCGGACAGTCCAGATAGAGCCTCTTTATGTCTGTTACCGCGTGGTCCCAGCCCCAAAAGAGGAAGAGAGTAGCGTGCCTTAGTTACTTATGGAATCATGGAGGAAGTGATGTAGGTGATCCCACCCAGGCATGACGTAGGTCATCGCAGAAGTAGGTTGATGGGATCTGTAGTTCTTAAACGGACTGTGTTACCTACATAGGCCTAGGTATTTTATTTTTTCCCCATGTCTCCTCACTATGCTCCAAGCCTCTCAAAAAAGTTCCATGTCTCTCCCACAAAAAAATAATGACAGAAAAAGTGAAGCCTGAAAGCCAGTATATGTGACAAGTTGAACAACTAATGTTGTGGCAAGAGGGTAAATACTCTTTAATGCAATGTGAATGTGACTGCTACCTGCAAAGAATTTCACACAATCTACAAATGCTGAGAACTTGTCCCAAGTCTCCTTGCTCTCCTCTACCCTAACAAAGCATGATGCTGAACTGAAGTGCATTTTTGTTGAACCAATTACAACCCCGATTCCAAAAAAGTTGGGACAAAGTACAAATTGTAAATAAAAATGGAATGCAATAATTTACGAATCTCAAAAACTGATATTGTATTCACAATAGAACATAGACAACATATCAAATGTCGAAAGTGAGACATTTTGAAATTTCATGCCAAATATTGGCTCATTTGAAATTTCATGACAGCAACACATCTCAAAAAAGTTGGAACAGGGGCAATAAGAGGCTGGAAAAGTTAAAAGTACAAAAAAGGAACAGCTGGAGGACCAAATTGCAACTCATTAGGTCAATTGGCAATAGGTCATTAACATGACTTAAAAAGAGCATCTTGGAGTGGCAGCAGCTCTCAGAAGTAAAGATGAGAAGAGGATCACCAATCCTCCTAATTCTGCGCCGACAAATAATGGAGCAATATCAGAAAGGAGTTCGACAGTGTAAAATTGCAAAGAGTATGAACATATCATCTACAGTGCATATCATCATCAAAAGATTCAGAGAATCTGGAAGAATCTCTGTGCATAAGGGTCAAGGCTGGAAAACCATACTGGGTGCCCATGATCTTCGGGCCCTTAGACGGCACTGCATCACATACAGGCATGCTTCTGTATTGGAAATCACAAAACGGGCTCAGGAATATTTCCAGGGAACATTATCTGTGAACACAATTCACCGTGCCATCCGCCGTTGCCAGCTAAAACTCTATAGTTCAAAGAAGAAGCCGTATCTAAACATGATCCAGAAGCGCAGACGTCTTCTCTGGGCCAAGGCTCATTTAAAATGGACTGTGGCAAAGTGGAAAACTGTTCTGTGGTCAGACAGATCAAAATTTGAAGTTCTTTATGGAAATCAGGGACATTTGGACTAAAGAGGAGAAGGACGACCCAAGTTGTTATCAGCGCTCAGTTCAGAAGCCTGCATCTCTGATGGTATGGGGTTGCATTAGTGCATGTGGCATGGGCAGCTTACACATCTGGAGAGACACCATCAATGCTGAAATGTATATCCAGGTTCTAGAGCAACATATGCTCCCATCCAGATGATGTCTCTTTCAGGGAAGCCCTTGCATTTTCCAACATGACAATGCCAAACCACATACTACGTCAATTACAGCATCATGGCTGCGTAGAAGAAGGGTCCGGGTACTGAACTGGCCAGCCTGCAGTCCAGATCTTTCACCCATAGAAAAAACATTTGGCGCATCATAAAATGGAAGATATGACAAAAAAGACCTAAGAGCAACTAGAACCCTACATTAGACAAGAATAGGTTAACATTCCCATCCCTAAACTTGAGCAACTTGTCTCCTCAGTCCCCAGACGTTTATAGACTGTTGTAAGGAGAAAAGGGGATGTCTCACAGTGGTAAACATGGCCTTGTCCCAACTTTTTTGAGGTGTTGTCATGAAATTTAAAATCACCTAATTTTTCTCTTTAAATGATACATTTTCTCAGTTTAAACATTTGATATGTCATCTATGTTCTATTCTGAATAAAATATGGAATTTTGAAACTTCCACATCATTGCATTCCGTTTTTATTTACAATTTGTACTTTGTCCCAACTTTTTTGGAATTGGGGTTGTAGTTGCAGTTATTGCTGCACGAGGGGGTCACACCAGATACTGAAAGCAAAGGTTCACATACTTTTGCCACTCTCGGATATGTAATATTGGATCATTTTCCTCAATAAATAAGTGACCAAGTATAATATTTTTGTCTCATTTGTTTAACTGGGTTCTCTTTATCTACTTTTAGGACTTGTGCGAAAATCTGTTGTTTTAGGTCATATTTATGCAGAAATATAGAAAATTCTAAAGGGTTCACAAACTTTCAAGCACCACTGTAGGTAGGCCTGTGATGAAATCGATGGCTAGGTGGAACCAGGGTCTTTGAGGTACTGGGAGGGGACAAAGCTTACCAGTGGGAGGGGTTTGTGGGACTTTTGCATGGGCACACTCAGAGCAGGAAGCAATGAACTGGTTAATTTCAATGAGCATGTTCTCCCACCAGTATTTGTTCCTAAGCATCTGATAAGTTTGTTGGCTGCCAAGATGTCCCATGGTGGGAGATGCATGAGCCCAGGTGATGAGTCACCTTCAGAAGTGTTTTGGGACGTAAAGGAGGCCAGGCAGAAGATTGATTGGGCTTGTCCTTAGTTGGGAGTTCTTTATCTCCTGATCTAGGTCCCAAGTGATGGATTGGATGAAGCAGTTAGGCAAGAGAATGGGGTGAGTTACAGGGTCATGATGTGACGAGTCGAAGGTACGAGACAGGGCATCTGCCTTGGTGTTCTTGGGCCCTGGGTGGAACGAGATCGTGAAATTAAAATGTGTAAAGAGTGCCCATCTGGCTTGGCATGGGTTCAGTCTTTTGGCCTTCTTGAGATATTCTAGGATCTTATGGTTGGTTAGGATCACAAAGGGATGTGTGGCTCCCTCCAGCCAATGTCTTCACTCCTCGAGAGCGAGTTTGATGGCAAGCAGTTCTCTGTTCCCAACATCATAATTCCTCTTTGCAGACATGAGTTTCTTAGAGAAGAATGCCATTGGGTGAAGTTTGAGTCTCTTGCCGAAACACTGGGACAAGACTCTTCCTGCTCCTGTGTCAAGAGGCATCGACTTCAACCGTGAATGGCTTGGTTGAGTCAGGGTGCTAGAGGACCAGGGCGAAGGTGAAGGTGCCCTTGAGCCAATTAAACGCTTTTTCTGCCGAAGGGTTCCAGTAGAGATGTTTGAGCCCCTTCTTGAACAGGGTCATTAGGGGGACAGCAATCATGCTGAAACCTCTAATAAAGTAACGGTAGAAGTTGGCGAAGCCTAAGAAACATTGAAGCTCCCTTATGGATGTGGGTACTGGCCAGGATATGACCGCAGATACCTTGGAGGAATCCATGCTGACTGCTTGTACACTAATGACATACCCCAAAAAGGAGATTAGATTCAAATGGAATTCACACGTCTCTGCTTTGACAGAGGTGATTAGCTAGTAGGCATTGGAGGACGGCTCTGACATGTTCCAGATGACTCTTCTCATTGGGAGAGTAAATCAAGATATCATCGATATATGCGATCACAAACTTGCCTAGCATGTCCTGTACCACGTCATTGATGAGGCACTGGAACACGCTTGGTGCTGAAGAGGAGGCATTACCTGGTACTCAAAATGGCTGGCGGTCATGTTGAAGACGGTCTTCCATTCATTGCCCTCCTTGATTCTGATCAAGTTGTAGGTACTGCATAGGTCTAGCTTGGAGAAGATCTTAACAGATTGAAGTTGTTCTAGGGCAGAGGGAACCAGAGGAAGAGGATAGGGATACTTGACGGACTTGATCGAGTCTGTGCAGGGTCAGAGGCCACCACCTCTCTTCTCCACAAAAAAGAAAGCCATTGACACTGGTGCCTTAGATGGACATATGTAACCCTGCTTGACTGATGGCACAATCGTATGAGCGATGCAATGGTAGTCCGCACCCTTGCTAAAGGCCTCTCTCAGGTCCAGGTAACACTCAGGAACATTCTCCATGGAATCAGGCTATGGACTCTCTACTGAAGTAGAGGAGAGACTGAGTTGGGGACGTGAGAGACAGTTCTGGAAACATGTGGATGACCACTGGAGGATTTCCTTGTTCTGCCAAGAGATTAGTGGGTCATGAAGCTGTAACCAAGGGTACCCAAGAATGATGTGATTGACAGTGGTGGTCACACAGGGAAAGGAGTTCATAGTGGAGTGCTCCCACCTGAATGTGAATGGGAGTGGCTCGACTGGTGATGAGACCATCACCTATTGGTCCTCCATTGATGGTCCTGATGCTGAGTGGACTCTGCAGAGGGGTTGTGGGCAGGTTGAACTTCTGGACCATCACGCTGTTGATGAAATTCCCCTCTGCCCCTGAGTCAACAAAAGCAGACAGAACATGTGTGGAGGATACCAGTTTTAACACAGGTACTTTAAATGACTGTGCATTGACTTTTCTTACTGGACTCACTGAGTGAGCTGTGGCTTCAACTGGGCTGGTGCACGATGGATGGATGGGACACTGGTTGATGTGATGCTCTGAACTCCCACAGTACAAGCAGAGACACTCTCCTCCTCCTTTCACATTCAGAACGTTTCAGACAGGTGTGAAATCCTCAGAGGGCTGGACTGGTTTGGAGTTCTCCTTGAGAGAGGGCCGGTTGGTAAGCAGATGATCCAACCATATCACTAGGTCAGTGAGGGAGTCCAACATGAGTTGCTCATCTCGACACGCCAGTTCAGTGAGAATTTCAGGACGAAGACCCTGGCGAAACACTGCTTTTAGAACCAGCTCATTCCATGCACTGGCTGCTGCTAGAGTTCTGAAGTCTAGGGCATATTCAGTGACTCCTCTTGAACCCTGTTTGATGGTGAGAAGGCTCTTGCTGACTTCAATCCCCTCAGGTTCATGATCAAATACTCTTTTAAACAACTCGAGGAAACGCTCATAGGAAGTTGTGTGCTCTCCTCCATTCTTCTATACGGTGCTAGCCCACTGTAGTACTTTGCCAGTGAGAAACAAAAGAAATTTAGCGATCTTATGTTTGTCAGAGACGTTAGGCATGATGGAGAAGTACACGGAGCACTGAAGTAGGAATCCTTTACAGGCGAGAGCATCCCCGGCATATTTCTCTGGAATGGGGAGCTGTAGTGTGGGACTTGGAGAAGCCTCAGGGCATGTTAGGAGAGCCTACAACATCACAGCTGCAAGCTGCGCCAACCGGGTGTTGAGGTCTGCAAGCATCTTTTGATGTTCTAAGAGACGTCCCTGAGCATTCAGTGCAGTTTGCTTCACCTCCTCTGCTGTATCCATAGTAGGCGAAATATCCTATCAGAGTGCAGGCACTTACAGATATACAGGGGAGAGCCGGGTAGCAAACTTGTAACAAAGCCAAATTACAAAAGTAGAAGCGTGGTCAAAAGGCAGGCAGTTGATCGACAAACAGGGCAATACAGATGAGACAAGAAGCATAGACAAAGAGATAGTGAGGGTCAGAATAACTAGAGTCAGGCAGAGATAGAAAGGCTTGGTATGGACTGGAAAACACAGAACGATATTTCACAATGAGGGGGAGTGTGAGTGAGGCTTAAGTAGTGTGGCTGATGAGTTGTGAATGAGCAACAGCTGAGTTCAATAAGCTGGTGACAGGGGGTGCTGTGCTTCTTGGGTGTTGTAGTTCTGAGTAGTCATGTTTGTAATTTGGCTAGAGCGGTCACTCTCAATGCCTTTACTGACACAGCGCTCTCACTGTCATTAACTGCTGTTGATTTCTTTTCCCAACTTATCCGATGTCTGTCACCTTAAATTAACTAGGAAAAAGACCATTATACACACATGCACACCTGCAATATGTAGTAGCAACGACTTCATGATTTTTTTCAATCACAAAATTGAAAATATCTGACAAAAATTCAAACTACTAATTTAAGTAACCCTGTAGTTAACAATATAACTGTATCAGAGCAGCAATTAGAATGTTTTACTCCCCTTAGAGAACTCAAACTAATTTCATTAATCTCCACATCAAAATCTTTAACTTGTGTACTAGATCCCTTACCTTCTAAATATAATCAATTCTTCCCTTAGAATTGGCTATATACCCAAATCCTTTAAACTTGCAGGTATCAAACCCCTGATTTAAAAACCTGACCTCAACCTCTGTCAGCTGTCCATTTATAGGCCAATATCAAACCTCCCCTTTATCGCCAAGATCCTATAAAAAGCTGTGGCACAGCAGTTATGTTCATATCTACATAAGAATAACATCTGTAAATGTTACTGAAATGAAATGCATCAGTCAGGATTTAGACCTCATCATAGCAAAGAGAACACTGGTTAAAGTAGTAAACAACCTACTGTTGACATCTGATCAGAGCTGTGTCTCCCTTTTTGTATTGCTTGACCTTAGGGCAGCCTTTGACACCATTGATCATTCCATTCTTCTGGATAGCCTAGAAAATGTTGTGGGAGATAAACCCTCTCCTGGCTCAGGTCTTATTTCACTGATCACTATAAGTTTGTTGATGTAAATGGTGATTTTTCTCTGCATACAGAGGTAAAGTTTGGCATTCCACAAAGTTCTGTCTTAGGCCCACTGCTTTTTTTCTTTATATAGTCTACCTCTGGGTGATATTTGTAAGCATGGTAATTTCCACTGTTATGCTGATGACACATAGTTGTATGTTTCTGCAAAGCCAGATGAGAAACACTGGCTTAATAGAACTGAGGAATCTCAGATAGCATTATAGTCCGCGACTGATGTTCTAAGGTTCGCATTGGCTCCGTCTGACAGGCGGTTTCACACGGAGCCAATGCGAACCTTAGAACATCCTAGAAAAAGCTGTGCCACAGCTTTTTCTAGGATCTTTCTGCGGATCAGTGTCGGATGTGAGCAGAATGATACAGTTTTATACACCCACGGGGCGGGACCGCGCGGGTGCACTCTTCAACAGACACCAACAATTTCTTCAACAGTTTCAAAAGTGCAGGTGCGCTCTTCAATACTTTCAACAGACACCACTTCAGTCCAGTCCACTCGGTGTATGCAGCACTTGGCAGACTTTTTCAATAAGTGCCTTTTCGACATTAAGTTGTTTTATGATAGATAGATAGATAGATAGATAGATAGATAGATAGATAGATAGATAGATAGATAGATAGATAGATAGATAGATAGATAGATCGATCGATCTTTATTGATCCCTTTGGGAGGGTTCCCTCAGGGAAATTAAGATTCCAGCAGCATCATTACAGCGAGAATAGAAAATAGAGAAAAAACTTCTAGATAAATTAAGTATTTACATATACAAATATAAAAAGAATAAGATATGGGGAAGAGAGGAAGGGGGGAGAGGGGAAAAAAGGGGCCAGCAGGAGAGATATTGCACTTTATATTGCACATAATATTGCACATTGTCCAGTATTGCTTATTGTTAGGCTAGGCTACTGCTCCTTCCCGTCCTCTGTCCTCCTGTTACCCCTCCCCCTCCCAGAAAGGAGTTGTACAGTCTGATGGCGTGAGGGACAAAGGAGTTTTTAAGTCTGTTTGTCCTGCACTTGGGAAGGAGCATTCTGTCACTGAACAGGCTCCTCTGGTTGCTGATGATGGTGTGCAGAGGGTGACTGGTATTGTCCATGATGTTCAATAGTTTGCCACCGTCACCAGAGTGTCCAGCTTCATGCCGACCACAGAGCCGGCCCGCCTGATCAGTTTGTCCAGCACGGATGTGTCCTCCTTGGATGTGCTGTCCCCCAGCACACCCCGATGTAAAACAGGATACTGGCAACCACAGACTGATAGAACATCCACAGGAGTTTCCTGCAGATGTTAAAGGACCGCAGCCTCCTAAGGAAGTATAGCCTGCTCTGTCCCTTCCTGTATAAGTGATTGGTGTTGCAAGTCCAGTCCAGCTTGCTGTCCAGCCACAGCCCGAGGTACTTGTAGGAATCCACAGCCTCCACCTCAACTCCCTCGATCAGAACTGGTCGTGACCTTGGTCTGGACCTCCCAAAGTCAATGACCAGCTCCTTGGTCTTCGAGGTATTGAGCTGCAGATGGTTCCTGTTGCACCACACAGCAAAGTCCCTCACCAGGCTCCTATACTCCTCCTCCCTGTCATCACTGATACACCCAATGATGGCTGTATCATCAGCGAGCTTCTGAATGTGACACAGCTCCGAGTTGTAGCAGAAGTCTGTGGTGTACAGGGTGAAAGGAAGAGGGGCCAGCACCATGCCCTGGGGTGCTCCGGTGCCGCTAATCACAGTGTCAGATGTGAGGTCCTTTGGCCTGATTTACTGCGGCCTGTCGGTGAGGTAGCTGGAGATCCAGGTGACCAGGCAGGGGTCCACTCGCATCCTGTTCAATTTGTCCTGAAGCAAAAGGGGCTGGATGGTGTTGAAGGCACTCGAGAAGTCCAAGAAGAGGATCCTCATTGTGCCATTTCCCTTATCCAGATGCGAGTGGACTCGGTGTAGCAGGTAGAGGATGGAGTCTTCCACACCAACACCTGCCTGGTATGCAAACTGTAGACAGTCCTGGGCATGTTGTACCTGGGGTCTGAGGAGGCTGAGGAAGAGCCACTCCAATGTCTTCATCAGATGTGAAGTGAGTGCCACTGGTCGGATGTCGTTCAGCTCGCTGGGCCGATTCTTTTTGGGAACTGGAACAACCATAGTATTTTACGGAACGAAGCTAAGGTTGTTTGGGCTAAGTTATTTTGTGTGTGAGGCTGTTTTGGCATGGATGGGATTATTTTCTACATGGTTTATTTTGTAAACTTGTTTTTATATTAAAACAGTACAGTTATAGTTATTGGTTAAATATAAAACAATAGTGTTGTAGGCACTGTGTTTAGACGAGTTCCTCTATGTACAATATTAAAGTAAACTGCTGACAATTGGACGAAAAAAGGCCGACTCCGCCGCGTTAGCTGTCAGACCGGAGCTAAGGCTGAGTAGCATTAGGCTAACGTCACTGACTCTGCACAGTTAGCAATGTTAGCTTAATGACAGAAATTGATTACTAAAATAATCAATGGTTTCAGCTCTAATTGCCAGAAGTTTTGGTTAAATCATTTACACCAATCATGTAGGGAAGGATTGCTCGATATACTTGTGTTTGAATCATGCCATTTTGAGAACTGATAATGTTTTTCATCTTCAGGTACAAGGGGCTGAGCACGAGGCTAATGATGACGTGTGACTGTAGAGAGGGGTGCTCTCTGAGGGCACAGTCACACCGGGAAGTTTGGTCAGTTTCCTCCGTTGGTTTGGTTCGTTTGTAGTGGTGTGATCGCTGATTAAATCACGTGTGAAGACTTTGTACCAATACCATACACTGCCATTTTCTCTTTTTTTTTTTAAACCCAATTTTTAAAGCCATGGTTCACTTGACATGCTGGGCCTGTGTGAACTTCAGGACATTTTGGTGTGAAAGCAACCTCTCTTACCTCAGCGACAGCAAGCATAAGGTTCACTTTACAAGCCTGGACTGTGAACTTGAGTACATTTTGGTGTGAAAGCCATCTGTTTTATATCCATGTTTTACTTGTATGGTGTTTATAATGCAGTTCAGCACTTAATCCATGTTTTACATATATGGTGATGTATACGATGCAGTTCAGCACTTTGAACATTGTTGACATTGTTTAACTTTTTTTTTTTTTGCACTGTTCATTATTGCACTGTGCCAGAAATTTTGTGAGCTGATACCAATTACCAATGTGAAAATAGCTGATCTACAAAGTCACATGTTTACATGTCAATAAAAGCACTTTGTGATTGAAGATTTTTCTTAACATTTGTCTTATTAATGCTAATGAAGCAAACTTGGGGGTTCACCTCAGACAGTTGTTGTACATATCTGGACTACATCCGGCCCTGATCCAACTCACATCCATACCTGATTTGGGCAGTGCAGAGATAGGTTTTTAGTGATCCATGCTGGACCTGGCTCACATGCGTTCCAGATCCAAAAATTGTATCTGTGCTGGATACGGGGCGGAGAGCAAAAGTTATGTGGGACGGATCCGTTTGCTGTATTCAGATCGGACTTTGGGGTACATCCGGTGCTGATCCGTCTCAGATCAAATCACTATCTGGGACGTGCTAAGGACATTAGACACTGGATGCTTATTAACTTCCTACTGCTTAACTCTGACAAGACAGAAGTACTTGTACTTGGACACAGATGTAGGTTTTCGGATTACACAGTAACTCTGGATGGCCTTTCTGTTTCTTCACATGCAGCAGTAAAAGACCTCAGTGTGATCATTGACTCTAGTCTTTCATCTGAATCGCATATCGATAACATTACCTGGATAGCTTTCTTTCATCTCAGAAATATTGCTAAGATAAGACATATAATGTCACTACACGATGCAGAAAAACTAGTTCATGCTAGTTCATGTCCCCTGTGTGTATGCATACTACATGACAATACAGTCCCAGGGTTCTCCACGGATTGAAAATATAGGGGGGTGGGGGTCAATCGGATGACCTTGAAACAAATTTGCATAAATTTACATATGTCATTTGCATAAAATACTCTCAAATAGTAATCATTTAGAATAGAGGAATCAATTGGACTGGTACAAAACACATCATACATCAAACATTACACACTTACACATATTCAGGACACATTGTTTGAAATGGAACTGGAAAAAATATTTTTTTTATTTAGCAAACTACAAAAAAAGAACAGAAAAGTACAGAAAAGTTTTTGTATTAACTATATTCACACTGCTCCACAAAAGCTGACATTGTTTGAAATGGAAATGTAATTGCAGGCACCACTGAAAAAAAAAATTTTTGTAGTAGAATCATCACGGAGAAAACACGTTATGATCGTCGAAGTTGTGGTCATGGAGAAACAAGAAACAAAATTGTAATCTGGAAATTGTTAACAAACTAGTCTGTTTAAAAAGATCAAATCTTACCTTCACCCTCTTCGTAGTAAAGCCATTTGTACTTTTCACTCCACTGCGGATACCATCCGGCTCTACGATGCTTCTTGTTGTCACTCAGCTTAGGAACTTCGCTTGTGGCATCGCTAGTAGTAGCCTGACCAGAGATCTTACGCCGTTTTGGATCGATGTTCTCGATGTCGACAGTGTACAGCTTACGCGTAAAACCGAATCGCTTGAGAGACATTTCGACAGAGTGTCTTCAAGAGCTACAGTAACACTGACAGCTCACGGTTTTATAGGCAATATCACGCTTGCCGCACCAACTTTGAACTTTTTGTTTTTATCCTTTATTTCTCTGCCGACAATAATAATCAGTTATCTCGAACTTGGTGTCGATTCACACGTTATTTATAAAGGCGTGTTATCTCCCGGCGCAAGAACAATGTGTCAAAAACACCGAAGTGTGAAACGCTTTTCTTAGACTATAATCGTCAGACTGACTAAACTAATTGCTGGTAAATGAGTTTCACACTCGGGTGTTGTCGCGTTGTCAGTTCTCCAACAGTGGAAACTTCACACTGGGCTTCAAACACCTTGGATTCTGTGCCTCTCCACTCTTCCTCCAGACTCTAGAACCATGATTTCCAAATTAAATGCAAAATGTACTTTCATCTGAAAAGAGGACTTTGGACCACTGAGCAACAGTCCATTTCTTTCTCTCCTTAGCCCAGATAAGACACTTCTGATATTGTCTCTGGCTCAGGAGTAGCTTGATATTAGGAATGCGAAAGTTGTATCCCCTTTCTTGAAGATGTCTATTCGTGATGGGTCTTGATACACTGACACCAGCCTCAGTCCACTCCTTGTGAAGATCTCCCAAGTTCTTGAATCAACAATGAATAACTTTTTATAATTACTATCTGTCACAAAGAAAACAAAGGGACGTCTCTTCCTTTTGTAAAGGGGCGGCAGAAATTAAACGGGGGCGGGAATCACAGAAAGGGGGGCGGCCCGCACCTCTAAAACCCCTCGTGGAGAACCCTGAGTCCATGTGTGTTGGCACAGTAACTGCTTTTTTCTGTTACCTTGACCATGCAGCCCATTTTTGTTCAAGTAACTCCTTATTGTGCATCTTGAATTGCATAGTTTCTTTACCAGCTGTACTAACCTCCCCCAACATGTTTTAAGTTGATGCTATTTTAAGACCCCAATCTATTCAACTAGCATGAAATTAGGTTTTGAAAGAAACTTCAAAGCACTTCTGTAAGTTACTCTGGATAATAGGTAAATGCCATAAATTCTGACAGGCAGAATTTAGACCTTCAGCCCTCATACCAAATCTAAATCTGCAGTGTTGCTCTGCTGTATGTACATTCTGACATTTGAGTGTGGTATTATGTCTTACTCTTAAGTAATTAATGTTTTTTGCAGCCCTCCATAATTGCGTCATCACAAGACCTTGCATAACAATGACAATAATGCAGCCCTAGTTTTGTGGTACCACACATTTATAACATACTTTTAAAAGTGTACTTTTGGCCTTCCAAACAGTCTGATGCTAAGCTAAATTCTTCTTTCTACTACCTAGAAATTTTAGATACAATCAAACATTTTTTGACTCCATGATGTGAAAACTAACCTGACATGAAGGCTTTATGGAACTGATAGAGATCATCATCTCCAAGCTCCTCAGCTATGTGACCAATCTTCTGCCTCACAGCATCCAGTCGGATGTCTGCCTCATTCAAAACCTCTTCAACATTGGGTAAACTGTGATTCAGTTCCATACAAAAACAAAACACAAGTTATTCAGTCAAACTACCAGCCACCAAAAAAGGTATATTTTCATGTTCTAAAAAGACAAGTATAAAAGGTATTAAAATCCAACAAATCATGATAATTGAGCTTTTTTAAAGCCACATCAACTTTGCTTTGTGGAGTAATGTACTGATTTTTCAATAATAAGCAGGGCTTTCCCCAAAGTGCGGATACGCCACGCTGTGCGACGTCGGTGCCGCACTGTCACTTGCACATCAAAAAAAAAAATCATAAATTGAACAATGCAGAGTACTTTCCGCACCTAAATATCTCCCATTCCCCTCTAAAAATGAGTAATAACTACGGAACTAGGAAGATATTGTAATATATAGGTCTAAACTATCCTGGTACTCAACCCAGAAGGGTTTCGCTGTGTGCACTGACTGCCATTTGTAACCATACATAAAACCACATTCTTGGCACTGGTCACTAGATGGTGCTGTTGCATGATTTGACCTCAATTCTGTTCCTGGCATCCTCATCTCATTATCTCTAGCCGCTTTATCCTGTTCTACAGGGTCGCAGGCAAGCTGGAGCCTATCCCAGCTGACTACGGGCGAAAGGCGGGGTACACTCTGGACAAGTCGCCAGGTCATCACAGGGCTGACACATAGACACAAACAGTCATTCACACCTACGGTCAATTTAGAGTCACCAGTTAACCTAACCTGCATGTCTTTGGACTGTGGGGGAAACCGGAGCACCTGGAGGAAACCCACGCAGACACAGGGAGAACATGCAAACTCCACACAGAAAGGCCCTCGCCAGCTACGGGGCTCAAACCCGGACCTTCTTGCTGTGAGGCGACAGCGCTAACCACTACACCACCGTGCCGCCTTCCTGGCATCCTGGACTTGGAAAATGAAGAGGCGTGCTATGAAGCTGCCCAAAATCACTGAGCATTTCAAGTAAATACACAAGACACTCTTAGTATCAGGGCCGTATTCAGTAGCTAAGATGTTGTCACAAGTGTACGGACCCATTTCATGCTAGAGCCATTCATGATTAGATGGCAAACTGGCACGTGTTTACTGATGCTGTCAGTTTAGATGCACGTGGACGATAAAAATAGCACACTACAACATGGGGTACAGTCTCCCATTGCACACTATGCTCAGTGACAGTTGCTGTGGAGTGTGATTCTGATGTGCAAAAGAAATAATTATGTTCCAGGTGAAGCAGCTGGCCAGTACTGACAGTAAACGATCTTGAAACTGAACATCTGCCAGTGACATTATTATTATTATTATTATTATATGACTAATATTGACTTACAGACGAGGTTAATTTGCATCTCTAGTCCTACCATCTTAAGACTTTATCTATCTTTCTTTCTTACGGGCTGGGCCTCATATCAATAGCACCACTTTGTTTTTTGGTTTTTTTCTGGGGAAAGTCCTGATAAGTTGTATTGTGTTACTTTGAAACTTTTCAATTAAGCACTAATTAAACAGGACAGTTTCAAAAAAAATTATTTAAAAAATACATTATTACAATTTATGCAACGTGTTAGTTTTAAGTCCAGTTTGTACAGAACCAAACCCCATGTTCACTCCAAATCACAGAATGATTAGAACTCCAAGGTGACGGACAAGCAAACTGTTTGGAATCAATTTGAAATTAACAATAAAATGTTCTGGGTCCATGATTTTCTTGAACTATACCATAATTCTGATTAACCAAGACACATAATTAGATTTATTTTCAGATATCTGACCCAGCCAGCTTTTACCTCGTCACTCTGTGCAGCAGGAATATTGTCCTCTTGCTCTCAATTGTGATGTCTCGACTCAGTTTGACCAGACGCTCATATTTGTCATGCTTGGCGTCAAGTTCTTGTTGAAACACTGAGGTAATTTTAACAACAAACAACAACAACATTATTATTATTAACATCTCTGAACTCAGTCACAAATAGAGATGCAAGTGCAGATCGTTTACTTATCTTCCTCAAAAATTGTCAACTAATGAACCGACTTTGTCAAGAATTTCAGAAATCAATGGCTTAAAAGCTAGTTTTGTATTATTTCTAGTCAGATTGCCTTTCAGTCTGCATGCAATTGAACTTATTCATGTCTTGAAACCACTAGCGCATACTGACACTGAAAATCACTTAGAACTCAAATCTAATAATTGACCGTCATAGTTAGACTTATTCAAGTATTAGTAATTAAAGTTGGGTTGTGCTAATAGCTTTACCTCTGAATGTCTCAATCACAGGAGACGTTGTATTCGCATACTCCTCTGTTTTCTGGGCTGATTCTGTCTTCCTTTTACGGGCGCATCCTTCGCCTGACAGAAATCAAAATCATGGTTTATTAAAACACATTTTAAGGTAAGCACGGGTCGACTATTCAAGTTAGCTAACGAGTGATAGAAAAATTAAAAACCTACCTTCTCTTTTACTCATTTCTCTTGAGAGGAAATATGTTGTAGATTAAATAAATGTGTCCAATACGTTATACGTCCATACATTTGTTTCTGAAAATACTGGAAATTTTCGGAGTCTCTGCACAAGATGCTCTGTATGAAGCGTTTCAGTAAAATTGCTTGGAGAAATTCGTTACAGCAAAACGGAGCTCTACTGCGGGCAATGTCTAGAAATAAACAAAACTAATAATTAACGTCAGGATTCTTTAATTAGGATTAACAACTGATGCAATGTTAACATAGTCTGGTGATAGGTTACTCTTACCGCGTGCGTGAAGCCAATTGATATATGCGTACAGTATCCATGGACTGTTTATCGGTTTTTAAAGGATTCTGATGTTTATTGCACACGTAAAGAATATCATGTAGTCTGCCAGACGGCGTGAGATATATATATAAGCAGCGTATTAAGAGGAAATGCGTGTATGCGCGTTGTGAATGAAATGGCTGGCAAAACGAAAACAAAACTTACAAAATAAAAGTCACAAACCGACGCACACTAGGGGGAAAAAAAACCCCGAAGTCAT
The DNA here is from genome assembly GCF_027579695.1 of Neoarius graeffei. Classification (NCBI taxonomy): domain Eukaryota; kingdom Metazoa; phylum Chordata; class Actinopteri; order Siluriformes; family Ariidae; genus Neoarius; species Neoarius graeffei. The sequence continues at coordinate 17,489,915 of NC_083575.1, read as the reverse complement.
TACAATTTAAGTAAAGGTGGACCTGAAAGTATGCAAAGCTTTACTTTACACCAGGGATACCCTGGTGAAAAATAAATATGCTAAATATATTAAATTTTAGTGTACATGCAGTCATACTAATCATCAGTATTCAAGTGTGTTAATGATTAGTTACCTTGAATTTTGCTATTTTGGAACAACTAATTTTGTACGAAGTACACTTAAGTTGTAATTAAATTGTAGAAAAGCACAAGTGTTTTTAGTGTACTTTTATGTGCTAAAGCGGAACAACAAAGTATACTTAGTACATAGTATACGGCTGTGCATGTACTAATAAAAAAAATTTAAATTTACTTTCTATGTGTTATAAGTGCATTACAATTTATTGTGAGACTCCTACTAAAATACAGGTAATATATCATTAATATATTCTTAGTGTAGTAATAGTATACTCAGTTATACTTTCGGCTTGCACAAATTAATTTTTAAAAAAGTACACTTTGTAGTTAATTATGAATATACTTCATTATTTTATTGTACTAATTCATACATTACATACTCTTACACAGTAAGAAAATGCATTACCAGTATACTAAAGGCTAAATTACTTATGGGACTATTTCCCAATGCAGACTGCATGTATTTTCAAGGTCATTAAAATTGTAGAAAAGCCATTCAAATAAATGACAAACACCATCACTAATGCAGAGAAAATAATTTTTTATTAACATGGTTCAGTATTAGAAAAACAAAGTACAAAGAACTTTTATATTCTGTTGATTCTGGAGGCCACTATAACCACAAAATATAAGGTCAAAAATAAAATGGGGGCGGCACGGTGGTGTAGTGGTTAGCGCTGTCGCCTCACAGCAAGAAGGTCCGGGTTCGAGCCCCGTGGCCGGCAAGGGCCTTTCTGTGCGGAGTTTGCATGTTCTCCCCGTGTCCGCGTGGGTTTCCTCCGGGTGCTCCGGTTTCCCCCACAGTCCAAAGACATGCAGGTTAGGTTAACTGGTGACTCTAAATTGACCGTAGGTGACAGGTCATTAAAATTGTAGAAAAGCCATTCAAATAAATGACAAACACCATCACTAATGCAGAGAAAATAATTTTTTATTAACATGGTTCAGTATTAGAAAAACAAAGTACACCCTGTACACAAATTTTACACAAGTCGCCAGGTCACCACAGGGCTGACACATAGACACAGACAACCATTCACACTCACATTCATGTGAGTGTGAATGGTTGTCTGTGTCTATGTGTCAGCCCTGTGGTGACCTGGCGACTTGTCCAGGGTGTACCCCGCCTTTCGCCCGTAGTCAGCTGGGATAGGCTCCAGCTTGCCTGTGACCCTGTAGAACAGGATAAAGCGGCTAGAGATAATGAGATGAGATGAAAAATAAAATGATCTAAAGAAAAAACCCTGCCTCCTTTTAACTGGCTAACACACTACTCACTGTACCTTTGCCTGGAAAAATGTAAACACAGGCTTGTTTCATCAACATTTCAAACATCAACATTATTGCAACATCTATCTATCTATCTATCTATCTATCTATCTATCTATCTATCTATCTATCTATCTATCTATATCTATCTATACTACTAAAGAAAGGCTGTCTGCCTCTCTGTCTGATCACCTATGCAGATTGACATGGCTGGACACAAATGCTCTATACTTTGCATATGGATTGGTGACACCCCAGAGGGGCCCAAGACAAAATTTTCAACTTTTGAAAACATGGGATTAGTGCTAATCCAACACATTAATTTCCCATAGGCTGCATGCTTGCATTAACACACTGTGCTAATCCAAGACACCATAATTTCCCATAGGCTACACGCTCACGCTAACACACTGTGTGCAGCCTCGGCAGGGAATCCCCTCTCCGACTCACCTGAGAGTTTTGATTGTATGGGACCTCACAATCAGCGCTCCTTGCCAGAGACTTTGCTAGGGCCGAGTCTGTGGAGAGCACCATTCAGAGAAAATCAGGTTTACGGGCAATAATTACTAGTCCTCTACAGCGCTCGAAACTAACGGTGTCCCGACGTCCCGGGGACCATAAAAAATGTCATCGGGACACAAAATTATCATGTCTGGGACAATCCCGGGACAATGGAAAAAAATAGAGCTAGAAAAAAGTTCTACATTAATATTATTTACAAAGCCGTAACACATACGTAGACATTCACCTAATTTGTCAATTTTAATTTTAAAACATTAACAGCGAAAAATACATAGTAGCTACACTTTCGATGCACCTGCATCCGTAGGCTACAGAGCAGCGCATTCTGTTCTAGAATCTTCGGCCGGAGTCCGCATTATATGGACTTGGAATGGAATTGCTACCGCACACGCTGCGCCGACTCTTGCCAGAACAAAAATGCTTAAGTGGCTGAAGTGGACCGACCGCGGGGAAGAAACTGAAAGCCCAGACATAACGTCTCCGGGACCTTCAGGATCCAAAGTGTCATCGCCTGGTCTGCAGGCAACGCTAGCAACTGAATGAACTTAATGAACACTGTTAGACACGTTATAAAATACAACAGGAATGATGTGGATGATATTGACGGAAGATACCGTTCAACAGAATAAGTGAGTTTTCTTGGTGTCTTTCTCGTTCAGAAAGTTTAGTCAGTCAGCAGCACAACTAGGCTAGGACCTGGCACCATGTTGATGTTGCTAACATTTGCACCCACGTTTCGGCAGCGAAAGTTCATAAAATGGATAACGGAAAGTTCATAAAATGGATAACGGAAAGTTCATAAAAATGGATAACGGAAAGTTCATAAAAATGGATAACGGTAATGGATAACGGAAAGTTCATAAAAATGGATAACGGTAATGGTGAAAATTATAAGTTGGCCTTATAAGTGCCAACAGATATTCAAGGTATAAGTAGATGAAATGAACATAAAAGGGGTCTTATTTTCAACTAAAGTGTACTGCAGATGTAGGGAGTTGAAACATTTTCTGAATGAGCTAGTTGGCCCCTTTAAATAAACAGGTATCTATTCATACAGTGAGATCGCCAAAGTTTAATAAACTGAAAATGCAATAACTGTAATTTTGAAGTAGATGATGTATAGGACATGTGTCACTTGTGTCTTGTGACTTATTGTAAAAATATAAAGGGTTCAAAATCGCATAGTTACAAATGTAATAGTAACTTCATATGATAATACTAACCACTGGTTATTTCAGAGAGGAAAAAAATGGGGACACTATTGCTTCCATTCGGGACAATACAACACAGAATTCGGGACCACTGGGGGACACAAAGAAAAAAAGTTAATTTCGACCCCTGGTCCTCTATACATAAACACATGTACTACACATTATGTCCCTTTTTTGGCTGAACTGCTCATTCTTACACTTGCGTCTGAGGGCTGCTTGCACATCAGAGACACTTGTCTGTGGAAATTCCTGAAGAACAGTGTCTGTTAATTAATAGACAAGAGATAAGGTCACACAGCTTATACATATAATAGTTTCTTCTATTTTAACTGCATTAGACTGTCTGAGGCATCTAACCTAACATGTAATCCAACCCTAACCACACCCTGTATTTAACTACAGCTAAAATGATTCCTTGAGAAACCGGAGCAACTCTTACTAAAAATCATGAATCATCAATTCTTTAATCCACATACAGTGTGTGGCAGCGGGGGCATGGCCGAGCTTCGGTTTGTGAATGGAGGGCAGGGTCAGGGAAGAGTGGCAAAGTCAATGCACCTGTGGCTAATTAATGCTGTGTATCTGTGTTGCAGTGACAGAGGATAGAAAAGGAGGGAGAGAGCAGACTGTGAGAGTGTGAGTGCGTAAAGCTGAAAAGCTATGAAAACAAGTAAAATAAAGTGTGTGTGTGAACATCAACTCCCACCTGCTGTGCTTCTGTACTCCACCCACATCAGGGAGGTATTACAGTGGTGCTGAAACCCAGGACGATACAGAAGGGAACCACCACATGGAGTCCTCTCCATTCAAAGAGCTTATCCATGCCCTCACTACTGCCCAGCAGAACCAGCATCAAGCGCTGACTGCCCTCCGGAAGGAGCAAGAGCAACGCTTTGCAGCCTTGATGCTGGCTCAGCAGGAAGATCACCCAGGTGTTCTGGCATCTGCTCGTGTCGGCAAGGGCTTCAACCGTCACCATGGCGGACCCTCCTCACATCACCCTCACGAAGATGGGCCTCCAGGATGATCCAGAAGCTTTCCTCGCTCTCTTCAAGCAAGTGGCCAAAAAGTGGGGGTGACCGCTCGAGCAGCATGCAGTGCGCCTTCTCCCAGTTCTGACTGGTGAGGCGCAGCTCGCAGCATTACAGCTCCCTGCTGACAGCTGGCTCAGGTACACAGACCTGAAGAAAGCCATCCTGCAGCGTGTCAGCTGCTACCCGAAACAACAACGCTAGTGCTTCTGGATGCTTATGTTAGAGGAGGCCGGCTGGTTGTTTGCATTTGGCCAGCAACTCCGGGGTGCCTGCTGGTGGTGGCTGAGGGCGAAAGACCGTGATGCCAATGGGATCATCGATCTGGTGGCACTGGAACAGTTCACCTCTCGACTTCCAGAAGGAATGGCAGAATGGGTCCAGTATCATCGCCCAGCGTCATTAGAATGAGCCATCGAGTTGGCGGAGGACCATCTGAAGGAAGGAAAGCCTTCACTATACGAGGTACTAGCAGATAGCCTGCACCTTTTGATCTAAGTAGGCATGGTGGGTCAAAGAGGACCAGAAGTTCACTCAGGTACTGTGGTGCGAGACCATTCAGTGCTTTAAAAGGTCAATAGTAGTATTTTATAATCAATACGAAATTTGATTGGGAGCCAATGCAGTGTGGATAAGACAGGGGTGATGTCATATTTTTTAGTTCTAATAAGGACTCTTGCTGCTGCATTTTGAAATAACTGGAGCTTGTTTATGCACTTACTGGAAACATCCAGACAGTAAGGCATTGCAATAATCCAACCTGGAATAATGAAAGCATTAATTTTCTGCGTCATGTAGTGTCATTAAATTTCTTATCTTAGCAATATTTCTGAGATGAAAGAAAGCTATCTGGGGAATGTTATCAATGTGAGTTTCGAATGAAAGACTGGTGTCAATAATCACTCTGAGGTCTTTTACTGTTGCACGTGAAGAAACAGAAAGGCCATCCAGAGTTACTATGTAATCAGAAAACTTACTTCTAGCTGCATGTGGTCCTAGTACAAGTACTTCAGTCTTGTCAGAATTAAGCAGAAGGAAGTTAATAAGCATCCAGTGTCTAATGTCCTTCACACATTCCTCAATTCTATTAAGCTGGTGTCTCTCATCAGGTTTTGCAGAAACATACAACTGTGTGTCATCAGCATAACAGTGGAAACTAATGCAATGTTTATGAATAATATCACCCAGAGGTACCATATATAAAGAAAAAATCAGTGGACCCAAGACAGAACCTTGTGGAACACCAAACTTTACCATAGTATGTCTAGAAAAATCACCATTTACATCAATACACTGATAGCGATCAGTTAAATAAGACCTGAGCCAGGAGAGGGTCGTTCCCTTACCTCCCACAACATTTTCTAGTCTATCCAGAAGAATGGAATGATCAATGATATCAAATGCTGCACTCAGGTCAAGCAACACAAGCAGTGAGACACAGCCCTGATCAGACGCCAACAGTAGGTCATTTACTACTTTAACCAAAGCTGTCTCTGTGCTATGATTAGGTCTAAATCCTGACTGATACATTTCATGGATGTTATTCTTATGTAAACATAAGCATAACTGCTGTGCCACAGCTTTTTCAAGGATCTTGGAGATAAAGGGGAGGTTTGATAATAATTGGACAGCTGACAGGGATCAAGGTCAGGTTTTTTAAGCAGGGGTTTGATAACTGCTAGTTTAAAGGATTTGGGTACATAGCCAGTCCTAAGAGAAGAATTTATTATTTTTTAGAAGCAGTTCAATTACTTCAGGTATTATCTCTTTGAATAGTCATGTAGGTAAGGGATCTAGTACACAAGTTGAGGCTTTTGATGTGGAGATTAATGAAAGTAATTCAATTTCTCTAAGGGGAGTAAAACATTCTAATTGCTGATCTGATACAGTTATATTGTTAACTACAGGGTCACTTACATTGTCTGACCTTAAATTAGTAATTTGAATTTTTTGTCGGATATTCTCAATTTTGTCATTAAAAAAATTCATGAAGTCATTGCTACTGCATACTACAGGTGTGCATATGTCTATAGTGGACTTATTCCTGGTTAAATTTGCTACAGTATTAAATAGGAATCTAGGATTATTTTTGTTATCTTCTATTAGGGAGGAGAGATATGTTGATCTAGCAGCACTAAGAAATTTTCTATACTTCAGGAAGCTCTCCTTCCATGCTAATTTGAACACTACCAATTTTGTTTGATGTTATTTACATTCCAATTTTCGAGTGGTCAGTTTTAAAGTGCGAGTATCATCATTATACCAGGGTGGTAATTTTTTTTGTCTCTAACCATTTTCCTTTTAAGAGGAGCTACCTTATCTAAAGTATGGTGGAATGTTGACTCTAAGCATTCATTTGCCTGATCAAGTTCTGCAGGGGCTGACAGTGACCAGATCAAAGTTGATTACTCTGGGAGATCATTTATAAAGCTTTGTGCAGTAGTTGATGTGAATGTACGTTTAATACAGTAGCGTGGTGAGGTGCATATATTATTACTCAGATATATTTTGAATGAGATGAGATAATGATCTGAGATAACTTCAGACTGTGGAAGTATGACTATATTTTCTACGTTTAACCTGAACATTAGTATTAGATCAAGGGTGTGACCACCATTATGGATCAGTCCTATGATATTCTGATTAATCCCTACTGAATCGAAAATGGACACAAACGCTGTTTTCAAAGGGTCTTCTGGGTTATCAAAGTGAATATTAAAATCTCTGAAAACTAAAGCTTTGTCTAAGGAAATAACCAGATCTGAGATAAAATCTGCAAATCCAGAAAGAAACTCAGAATATGGCCCCGGGGACCTGTAAATAATAAGTAACGGAATTAACTGGGTAGACCCATTTTTCTTCATTGAGCACTTGTGTGCGTCACGGTGGTGTAGTGGTTAGCACTGTTGCCTCACAGCAAGGTTTTGGGTTCAAACCCAGTGGCCGACAAGGGCCTTTCTGTGTGGAGTTTGCATGTTTTTCCCGTGTCTGCATGGGTTTGCTCTGGTTTCCTCCACAATCCAAAGGTTAGGCTAATTGGTGGCTCTAAATTGACCATGAGTGTGAATGGTTATTTGTCTCTATGTGTCAGCCCTGCGATAACCTGGCGACTTGTCCAGGATGTACCCTGCCTCTTGCCCATAGTCAGCTGGGATAGGCTCCAACTTGCCTGTGACCCTGTACAGGATAAGTGGCTACAGATAATGGATGGATTGACCACTTGCCACCGTCCCTCCTGAGTTGCCTTTAACTCATCCAAGAAAGTAAATACATGTTCAGTATGAAAGCGTAATTGTCCAAATCATCAAGCTAATAAAACAGGCTAACAATAAAAGAAGGAAAACCACCAAATAAATATTTTGTTTACTGTTAGGTCTTGCCCCCAACCGGAGCGATCACACTCTCGCAAATAGGTCCCTCTGTGTCACCCAGAATATTCTGGGGCGATTCGTGAAAACAGACAAGAACCCAGAAATTAGTTTCCCGTCTTTATTTCACAACTTCGCCAAAGACGACAGAATACAAAGAAGTTTTTATGCTGTGTGTGTGTGTGTGTGTGTGTGTGTGTTTGATGTGGTGTGTGTGTGTTGATATCTGTAACTGGGTCAGTCTGTGAGCACTTATCAGCAATTCTGCTCAAGGTTGACTGAGAAAGGAATGCATGCTGGTAGTATCATATTGAATCTTCTGTATGTGTGAGTGAAACCTTGGATCAATCAAATGTTCTTACACATTTCATATCAGCAAATGTTCTGACAGAATGTTCAAAAGATATCAATATTACGCACAATATATTCTTGATAACAATAACACAGAGCAATATGTCCTTACCAAAGTAATGGAATTTTTAAACAAAAAATACTGTGTCTAGCTGAACAGAAGGTCATTTTTAACTGTTTCTAGCTGAACAGAGGGTCACAGAATAAATCCTTTACAATTAAGGATAAATCCTTACAATTAAGAATAAATCCTTATAATTCCCCTCTTTGATACTAGATTAGATACAACTAGTATCACACCCCGGTATCTTGTGTAACAGCAGGATAATATACATTGCGCGGGGGGGTATAGGTAAAAACATTCATCATATTATATATCCTATCCACAGATCAGATACGCCAAACTGAGGAAACGGCGACATCCAGAAATGGTGCCATTTAGAAGTAAGCTGATGTGCCGAGGGTGGGAAAGTACCATAGACATCTTGTTTCTGGTGATGAGCAGAGAGGGGATGGAGAGCAGTGATAGCGTTCTTGAGTTGTATGGGAGCAAAAACGCCTGACCAATTGGTGGGAAACGAAACAAAGAGGTCAGATCTATTACCACAGTACCAGTACAATGCTAATTTAACACCAGGATAATTATTAAGGTGCGGCGGAACACAAGCAGGATGAGCCCTACACGTATTATTGACATACCTGATGCTGTTGCGTGTGCAATTAGTTAGCGGAGGGTTACATTGGCATGAATTTGGGACCCAGCGAGGACATGGAGAGATGGTGGAATTCTGATCATATATGTGATTACATCGAGAATTAGGAATTTGTCCCAAATACACGCTACTTCCTTGAGAGTAATTTGTTCTAAAACAGCGAGGGAAAATGAAATTAGAGGGCATATCGACCTGCAGAGTAGTGAGAACAGAGTCCTGTAAGACAATGGCAGGGGTTTCCGTGCTAGATACTGAAGAAGTCTGGTTTAACACTGCTGCCACAGAGGGGTGCAGAGAGTAATTACAGAAGAGGCCCCAAACAGTAAAAATTGGATTGTGATTCTCTGAGAACGCATAATACAGCGCTTCAGAGCATAGAGGCAAAGGTGGACATGTAATAATAGTAGAAGACGGCATCAGATGACATACATAACTTTCATTTGTGTGCGCTCGTGCAGTCCAGTTAGCGAATTGCCAAAAGATGTTGTCTTGAGGTCCAGCTCGAGCGGGTAACCCTGCTCCGAGCAGCAGTAGAATGGCCACGAAGCTCGTGATGAGGATTTTCATGGTTGTAGTGAGGATGACTGGTCCCAGACAGGGCGCGAGATCTCTTCCCCTCTTTGTTCACAGCTTCTTGTAGGAAGTGATCGGAAGATCCTCAGCTCCTGCAGGATCCCTGTACAGAGTTTAGAGAGGAGAGAGACTAGAGAGGGACATAAAGAAAACGCTAGTGGCAAACTTGTCATTGTAACACATCTTTGTTATGGGGCCTTCTTCAATCGCGTGGCATGGATCCACTGTGGAAAAAGGTCAGTTAAAACAGCAGTACGAGCAGGGCTCTACACTAACTTTTTTTTTCAGGAGCACATGTGCTCCTAAGTTAAAAATTTTAGGAGCACAGGGAAAAAAATGGGGGCACAAGCACAAGTAGGTTTTCATTTTAAAGGTTTATTGCAGCGCAAACCTTAGACACACCAGCACATAAAACGCAAAATTCACTTGAGAATGAATGAACGAATGAATGAATGAACAAACAAATGAATAACAAACAACTGAATGAATGAACAAACAGTAGCTAAACAGAGAGCAGAGCTCAGCAGAGCTAACAACATCATCAAGGACAGCTCCCACCCTGGCTCTGAGTTCTTTGACTTGCTGCCCTCAGGCAGGCGTTACAGGTGCATCAAAACAAGGACCAACAGACTCAAAAACAGTTTTTTCCCACAGGCCATAACCACCTTGAACAATTAGCCTTTTTCACATTACGTCACTTGCAGGGGAACTCATATCTGTTTTCAGCCTTTTGAATGGAAGAAGAGGTATACGGCGGCAACATATGTTAACAAAACTGTGTCATTCACAGATAAGACTGATAATAATATTGTGCATTGTTGTTTATCATTCCGTATTGTTAGCGACCATTCCAGTTACCTATCTGCCTTGTTTTGGAAAGGAAGTTTACTGACTTTCTATGGTTGCTACTTGTTAGCCAGCAGATTAGCATGCCGCCTCTTCTTCCATTCAAAAGGCTGAAAACAGATGTGAGGTTCTTCTGCAAGTGACATAATGTGAAAAAGGCTAATTACATGCACTGACTGATGCCACTTCTGGCAGGTGCAACAATGCACCAACAAGGACCTAAAAGGACAATATTCTCACACTTACCTGATACAGTGCAATACTTATTACAGTGCAACCTCACAGAGCAACTTCTTAGTTTTTATAGCTTTTGTATATTTTATATTTATATTTCTACACTTTTACATCCATACCCAATACAATGCAATACCAAATACAGTGCAATATCCTGAGTTTTGTAGCTGAACTGAGTTTCTATAACTAATGTCCAATTAACATCTGCAACTCAACACGCCCAGTTGTATATATATATTCTTTGTTTTTCTGCTGTGTTGTGACATGCACCATTTGTATATACTGTATATTATTTGTTTTTCTGCTGTGTTGTATGTTCCCATCTAAATGTTTGCACTGGGGTGTGTGCTTTCCATCTCATTATATAATTTTCTCGCACCTTCTCCCGTCATTCTAGCTTTCTTCACTACACTTTCTTCCTCGTCCGTTCTTTTATTCTTGTTTCCACCATCATTGCTTTTAAAAAATGCCGTTATTCTCTACATAGCGAATATATTTCTCAGCTTGGTCTGAACCAGCTCTCAGTTATCTCTCAGTTGAATGATCTGATGAATCCCTAAAAAGCACTTTTCCCACCTAATGCCACACCCACAACATACAACCGTGGGAAAGAGGGGCAATCACAGAAAGATGTGGCAGAACGGCAAAAAAAAAATTTAACTTTTTCACTCCCCCCCCGGCTGCCATGGGAACCACCGCAGGTGCAAGACAGGGGCAATGCACGCAACTACAGACAGGGAGCAAGGCGCAGGCAGAACACACACACACACAAAACACTGAACACACACACTTACAACAATACAGGCCGTTACTCGTTACACTATATTAGGTAGGCTATCCAGTGCTGGATTTACATACTTTGCAGTTTAACGTTTGATACATTTTAGAATGTTAAACTCGTCGCGTCTGTGCTCAGTGCATCCTAAATTGTTGGCCGCAAGAAGCCCTCGCACGAATTCGCGTGTTTTTTTTCGTCGTTCGCATGCTGAAAAATTCGCTCGCAAATGCGAGTGAAACGTGCGCACTGTAGAGCCCTGAGTACGAGTAATGGCGACTATTTCTGCAGGCCCACTATATCTAGGTTCTCCCAATTGTCCAAATCATTTAAAAAGTCGCACCAGCACCTTGTCTCCCATGTGAAAGGGGTGTGTGGGTGCTGCTGGTGGAGACGATATTGTACTATTGACCTTGGTACAAATTTTATGCAACTTATCTATAAGGGCTGCAGAATACTCATCCATATGTGTTTTCAAATCAGAGGTACCCAGAGACGGAGTTCCCTTCTTCCAGGGGAGAGGGAAAGGTCTTCCAAAAATAATTTCGTAGGAGTAGTATCCCCCTAGGCTAGGTCTTGGTGTCATACGAATTTCAGCCAGAGTGACTGGCAATAAGTCTACCCAATTCTTCGAACCTGTGGCCTGCATGGCCTTAGTTAGTTTGTCTTTCAATGTTCGATTAGTACGTTCTACGATACCAGAGGATTGAGGGTGGTACGGAATGTGAAAATGCCAGTTTAGTGAGAGATACTTGCAAAGGTTTTGTGTGACTTTCGAAGTAAAAGGGGTACCTTTGTCTGAGTCTATGGCGTCTGGAACCCCATAACGAGGTATTATTTCTTTTGCCAGAATACGAGTAACTACCTTCATGTTTTCTCGAGAACAGGGAAAGGCTTCTACCCATTTAGAGAATTTGTCCACAATCACCAGGAGATATTTAAACGGCCCGCAGGGAGGCATGTGTGTGAAGTCAATTTGCCATTCTAGGAACGGAGACGTAGGTATGGGTAAACACTTGTGTTCCGCGCCTGCTTTAGAGGGATGATTTTGTGCACAGATGAGGCATCTCTCGAGAATTGAGTCCACCGAGCTGTTTAAATTGGCTATACAAAAAAGTTTGTTCATGTCCCCCTTCACCCCCCTTCGTGTGTGATGTGTCATGCCATGAAATTCGTGCACAAGGAAGGGAAGGCAATGAGATGGAAGACAAAGGCAGCCATCCTGACTGTACCATAGGCCATCAGGGGCAACATAAGCACCTTGTAACTGCCAAAAGGCAGAATTATTTGGAGAGGCTGAAGCCTGTAAAGAAAAAAGATCTAAGTCAGGAATCAGCGCGCTGGCGAGGCAAGAGGTATTACACGGCGAAGGATCTAGGCCAGGAGACATGACACCAGAGGCAGCAGCAAGTTTTGCAATACGATCAGCAAGAGAATTACCCATGATTTCAGGTGTGTTTCCCGAGGCATGCGCCTTAGTTTTAACTATGGCAAGTGACCTAGGGAGGTGACAAGAATCAATGAGATTTTGTCCTAAGGTAGAGTGAGAAATGGGCTTCCCGTCTGTGGTGTGGAAGCCTTGAGACTGCCAAATCTTCCCAAAATCATGAGCCACACCAAAGGCGTAACGAGAGTCTGTGTAGATTGTGACATCCTTGCTCTGAAACAAATTACAGGCACGCGTGAGAGCACACAACTCAGCTGCCTGAGCTGAGGAGAAAGGAAGAGCGTATGCTTCATGCACAATATCAGGCAGTGAGCACACAGAGTAACCACAGAGGAAAACACCGTGTGAGGGTTTAGAACAAGAGCCATCAACAAAAAAGTACTTCCCCCATCCCTAGAGGGCTGGAGGAGAGATCGAACCTGATACTTGTAGTATGTACGATTTCAGACAGACAATCATGGTCAACGTCATCTAAAGTGTCATCCTGAGAATTAAGGAGGTGTGCGAAAGCGTGACCTACAGTATCGAAAGAGGATGTTGCATGAATTTCGAGATTGTTAGTAGAACAGAGAATGGTTTCGTATCCGGAGCGGCGCTGCGCAGTCATATGTTGGGTCTGTAAATTTTGCAACACCTGTTTAACTTGATGTGACGAGTGCAAGATCAGTGAGTGAGACAAAACCAATTTTTCCGCATCTAAAACCATCAGAGCACATGCGGCGACATGTTAGCCTTGAGCAACAGTGTCTAATGTTTTAGATAAAAACACACAAGGACACCCCCCCCCCATGCTCCTGGGCCAACACCGCAGAGGCTGTGCCTTGGTGTTCACAGGCATAGAGATGGAAGGGCTTGGAGTAATCAGGTAAACCCAGGGCCGGGGCGGAACAAAGAGCGCTTTTGAGGGAGTGATAAGCGTCCACCATAGTGTCAGTCCAGGTCAAAGGGTGTTGCAGTGGATCGTGATGAGAGATTGCAGAACGGAGAATCTTGTCATATAAAGAGCAGTCAGGGATCCATTGTCTGCAGTAATTGATAAGACCCAGGAAAGCCATCAGTGCATGTTTAGTTGCAGGGCACACTGTGTCTAGAATCACCCGCACCCGATCAGATGACAGCTTATGACAACCTTGTGGAAGTTCAAACCCCAAATACTTAACAGTGTCCATGCAATATTGCAGCTTGGTCCTGGAAACCTTAAAGCCCTTGTGCGCCAGATGTTGGAGTAGGCATAAGGAATCGTCTTGGCAGATTTCTGGTGACTCAGCAGATACCAGAAGATCATCTGCGTACTGCAGGACCACAGAGCCCTGAGGGAGGGAGAGGTCACAGAGTGCGTCATGAACTACGGCTGAGAAAACAGCAGGAGAGTCAATGAAACCTTGAGGCAAACGTGTCCAAGTATACTGTCTCCCCCTGTGCATGAAGACAAACAAAGGCTGTGTCTGCTCTTCAACAGGAACACTGAAAAAGGCAGAACAGAGATCAATAATGGAAAAACAGCAATGATGAGCAGGAACTTGTGACATTACAGAGGAAACGTCAGGTACAATGGGTGCAACAGGGACAATCAGTTCATTAATCTTACGTAAATCCTGCATAAAATGCCAGGTACCATCAGGTTTAGGTACTGGATTGACAGGTGTATTGTATGAGCTGGTACACGGTCTCACCACACCTTGCTCAAGAAGAGACTGTAAGATGCCATCAATCCCCTGAACCTTAGCTTCAGAGAGAGGGTATTGCCTAACATAAATAGGATGCACATGTTTAAGCTTAGCCTCATAAGGCACACAGTGAACCAGGCCAACCTCGTCCTTGTGTTCCGCCCAGAGGGAGGAGGGGAGAGCACTCAAAGGATCTGTAGGAGAGAATACAACAGGGTTTACAGCAGCAGTACAAACAGTGGAGATATTTGGGACAGTCATACATGAAGAGAGATGAGCCAAGGCGGGAGGCAGAAAGTCAGGGGTGCAAATAATCATTCTGGATCCCTGAAACGAAATGGATAAATGTAACAGACATATTAGATCACGCCCCAGTAGATTAAAAGGACACTGTGGCATAAGCACAAAAGAATGATGTGTACGAAGTGCTGTGTCGGCAGGACAGGTTACCAATAACGAAGGAGTGCAAGGGGAGGAGAAGGGGACCCCATCAATTCCCACAGAGCGAACGATTTTGTGAGAGAGAGGGCCCTCGTAAGGCTTTCCCACAGAGGACATTGTAGCACCAGTGTCAATTAGAAAAGGAAGCACCTATAGCTAATTCTACGACAGGCAAATCATTGGCTAGATAAGAGTCGAAAGAACAATGTAGCATTACGGGGTCACAGCTCTGTAGGCAGCTCTAAGATTGATATGGGCCTGTGGGGCATTGCTGCGCAAAAGGATTTGCCGTAGGGGCAGCCGGTGGCGGCTGCTGAAGATTAGGAGGAGGAAGGGGAAACATATCAGAAGATTGAGGGTTGGGGGTGAAAGGGAAGCATATGCTGCGAATTGGCTTCATCCGCCTTTTTCTTTCTACACTCATGTTGCCAATGTCCTTCTTTGCCACAATAGTGGCACGCTCCAGAGCGTACCCTGCCTTGCTCGAATTCTGATTCTTTTGTCGTCTATTCATGTCTCCACGGGGCTGTGAGTACAATTTTCCACTGGCCACAGAGAGGCAGGCTACCTGCTTACTATCCGGAATACCATCTCCCTCCATAGTTATAAATCTTTCCCCTAGGGTTTTTATTATCATATTGCTATGGTCAATTAAATGATATTTCAGAACCTTCTGTGTGGCCGGACGACAATTATTCAAAAATGTCGAAATAAAGAGCGGGTTGGCTCGCTGCTGATCTAATTGCATGTTTCCCCAGACAAGTCCACGTCTCACAAAAATGCATCAGAAACTTTGAAGTGAGTTCAGCCTTCTCCTGTTTACAATTAGTAACCTGTGAAAGATTATGGTTAGCCTGCTGTTGTGAGAGCAGATAACACGTCAATTGTTCCTTTAATTCCTTCATAGCTTTACGGGTATCCTTCCAGTAGAAATTAAACTCATTCTTTGTGGTGGTTATGCCGTCACCTACTTCTATCTTAGTTTTAACCACTTCGTATTCATCATTCTTAGGATCTAGACATGGCACTGCAGCTATTAATGCAGTTTCATCATAACTGTCACCTAGGACAGCATGAAGGATAAAACGGTAATCTGCTCCTACCAGCTGGCAGTGTCGTGACATTTTTACGAGCATGTCTACAAAGTTAAGTGGTTTGTCTAATGAAGGCAACATTTTAATAATATCTTTTAGGTCTGATGCAGAAGGCGGAGTGATTTTTAGCCCTCTGCCCTTCTGAACCCATACACAAGCGGCATTCACGGGGGGTCGGCAGTATATCTGGTCCCACATCATCATCGTCAGAGTCTTCGTCTGTATTAGAATCGTCAATCTCGTTTTTTAGTAACAGCATATTTGAGCTTACAGCAGGTTCTTTTCTTAGGTTTAGCACCTGTCTCAAGAGATGCAGGCGGGCTGGGAGCGCTATCAGCAGGGCATGAAAGGTTACTTAAATCCGGATATATTTTTGTGACCGGTGTGGATGCAGGAACATTATTTGATCCCTCATACAGCGACAGTAGAGCGGAGGTTGTAGGTGGTGTGATAACAGGTGTAACAGTAACAGATGTAGACAAAACAGGTTTTGCCTTATCTTCAGGCTTAGGGCATGGTACTGATTTTTTTTGCTCCTTAGTTTCTTTAATTCTGTGAAAATCATCCCATATTGATTTCATTCTGACCCATTCTAAATAGCCTTTAATCATATAATCATAATCCCATTCTGGGTCACCCAATCCCTCGTAAATTTGTTTATATGTGCCAAAGCGAGGTATTTTGGTTTAAAAGTGCCTGCGCGAGGATGAGTCAAAAACTGAGGCTGGGATTCAGTCCAGCTGGCCAAATTATCTAACCATGGACTGGTGTAAAATGCTAAACCACAGCAATTCATCCAATCCCGTGGGGTTTCCTCGGGGTCCGGTCTGGGTACCTTAACACAATTTCCCCCCATGGTGACTCGAAAGGACCGTCTCGAGATAAATTATTCTGTGGTAACTCACACAGACGCGCGCGCACTAATCATCCTGTGGCAACTCTTCATGGGGATACACTAATCATTCCATGGTAACTCACACGGAGATAAATGGGTTTTTGGATACTACCAGCCAGGCGGAAGTCCCATAAAATAAAAGAGATTTCTTACCTGATCAGGAGTATCCCGACGAGCCCCCAAACTGTTAGGTCTTGCCCCCAACCGGAGCCATCACACTCTCACAAATAGGTCCCTCTGTGTCACCCAGAATATTCTGGGGTGATTCGTGAAAACAGACAAGAACCCAGAAATTAGTTTCCCATCTTTATTTCACAGCTTTGCCAAAGACGACAGAATACAAAGAAATTTTTATATTGTGTGTGTTTGATATGTGTGTGTGGTGTGTGTGTGTTGATATCTGTAACTGGGTCAGTCTGTGAGCACTTATCAGCAATTCTGCTCAAGGTTGACTGAGAAAGGAATGCATGCTGGTAGTATCATATTGAATCTTCTGTATGTGTGAGTGAAACCTTGGATCAATCAAATGTTCTTACACATTTCATATCAGCAAATGTTCTGACAGAATGTTCAAAAGATATCAATATTACGCACAATATATTCTTGATAACAATAACACAGAGCAATATGTCCTTACCAAAGTAATGGAATTTTTAAACAAAAAATACTGTGTCTAGCTGAACAGAAGGTCATTTTTAACTGTTTCTAGCTGAACAGAGGGTCACAGAATAAATCCTTTACAATTAAGAATAAATCCTTACATTTACAAATTCTTACAAGGAAGTGCAATAAAAGACACAAACTAGAAGTACAAGAGTATAAGTTCAGGCTGATGACTGCCCTCAATTTTTCTTCATTTGTTATCGATGGAAAGGATATAAGATAAGTAAAGGATAAAAGATAAGCTGTGAAACATTTAAAGATAAAGTTTCTCTTTTGTAACTGCTTAAGACATAATCATTATAGCCCAAATTATTTTTCAAACTCAATTTGACAGTTGTAACTGTCCATTTGACAGTTGTAAAAGGGTCATAGATCTGGGTTTGTAGGTGCTTTCTAAGCTAAGTGCAAACAATAATCTAATCAAGTGCATGGATAGAGAAGGGTAAAAAGTTGAGTCTCAAGACATAAGACATGTTGATGTTTTTTTTCCCTAAATATGTACTCAGATGGTTGCCATTGAGTAGTCCTGTAAATGTTATTAATTTGTTAGAATTATTTTTATGATTAAGTGGTAATCAGTGATTTCTCTTTACAAAATAAATTAAGGTAATGAATGCAAAACACCATGCGAGTTTGGTAGACTCCTGGCAAATCCTCCTATAAGTACAGTGAAAGGCCAGTCAGGGCTGCTGTTCTAGAGGCACTGATGTTCTTGTCCTGATGCACAAAGGAGGCTTGAATGTTCATCTTTGTGCAATCACTAATGTAATGTATTAAAATATTCTGTAACGGTCCATGTAGGTGGGTGGAGCACAGAAGGACAGCAGGACAGAACTGTTTAACAAAACTCTCTTTATTTTGCACTTTTCAGATGCAAACACACCCACACACATCAGCCGTCTGGTTGTGGAGAGAGTCCCTCTGCTCTCACTCTCTCTCCTTAAGAAGGGCGCGGTCACTGGGAAGACACACAAACACATCAATTAACAACAGGTGTAGTGATTCTGCCACTTAACTTCCCTGACTCCGCCCTCCTGTCACAGACCGATGCCAGACCACGCCCCCGCTGCCACATACCCCCACCGCCCGACTCAGGCCGGGCAGCCGTCCGGCCCGCAGCCGATACCCCCCCCCCCCTTGACGGGAGAGGAAGTCCGCCACGACCATCTGCGCCCCCGGCCTGTGGATCACCTTGAAGTTAAAGGGTTGGAGTGCCAGATACCAACGGGTGATCCGCGCATTGGCATCCTTCATGCGGTGGAGTCACTGGAGGGGCGCGTGCTCCGAACAGAGGGTGAAAGGGCGTCCCAGCAGGTAGTACCGGAGGGCGAGGACCACCCACTTGATCGCCAGGCACTCCTTCTCAATGGTACTGTAGTGCCCCTCACACACCGACAGCTTGCGGCTAATGTACAAGACGGGGCAATCCTCCCCCTCCACCTGCTGGGACAAAATGGCCCCCAGCCCTCTGTCCGACGCATCCGTCTGCAACACAAAGGGGAGAGAAAAGTCAGGGGAGTGTAAAAGTGGCCCCCCACACAGTGCAGCCTTAACCTTAGAAAAAGCCCGCTGGCATTGCTCCGTCCACTGTACCGGACCTGGTGCCCCCTTTTTAGTCAGATCAGTCAACGGGCTGGTGACGTCCGAATAATTAGGTATAAACCTACGATAATAGCCAGCCAGCCCCAGGAACTGTCTCGCCCCCTTTTTTGGTCTTGGGCCTCGGGCAGGCCGCAACCGCTGCAGTCTTGTTAATTTGGGGACGCACCTGCCCGTTGCCCAAGTGGAAGCCCAGATACCGTACTTCCACCCGCCCAATCGCAAACTTCTTCAGGTTGGCCGTGAGACCCGCCCGCCTCAGCAACCTAAGGACGGCCCTCAGGTGTTGTAGGTGCCGGGGCCAGTCATTACTATAAATAATGATACCGTCCAAGTACGTGGCCGCATAGGTGGCGTGGGGGCGGAGGACCCTGTCCATCAGCCTCTGAAATGTAGCAGGCGCCCCAAACAGCCCAAAAGGAAGTGTGACGAATTGGTGTAAGCCGAACGGTGTGGAAAAGGCCGTTTTTTCAAAGGATAATGGAGTCAAGGGGATCTGCCAATAACCCTTTGTTAAATCCAGTGTCGAGTAAAAACGAGCCGTGCCTAGCCGATCGAGCAACTCATCAATACGAGGCATTGGGTACGCATCGAATTTAGACACCGTGTTGACTTTTCTATAGTCCACACAGAACCGGACTGACCCGTTGGCCTTGGGTACCAAGACCACCGGGCTGCTCCAGTCACTGTGGGACTCCTCAACGATGCCCATTTCGAGCATGGCCTCAAGTTCTTCCCGAACCACCTTTTTCTTGTGTTCGGGTAACCTGTAAGGGCGGCTACGCACTACCACCCCCGGGGGCGTCTCAATGTGGTGCTCTATGAGGTTAGTGCGGCCGGGCAGGGGTGAGAACACGTCCGAAAACTCGGTCTGCAACTGGGCAACCTCCGCGAGTTGGGTCGGGGAGAGGTGGTCTCCACAGGGGACCGGAGAGGGACGTGATGCTAATGTTCCTTTTTGAACCTCCGGCCCCAGCTCCGCCTTCTCTGGAACCACCGTCACCAACGCCATGGGGACCTCCTCGTTCCAGAGTTTGAGTAGGTTGAGGTGGTAAATCTGTAGCGCCCCACCCCTGTCCGTTCGCTTCACCTCATAGTCGACGTCCCCGACTCGCCGTGTGACCTCAAAGGGTCCTTGCCACTTGGCGACTAATTTAGAGCTCGACTTGGGCAACAGTACGAGTACTTTCTCTCCCGGTGCAAACTCTCTAAGGCACGTACCCTTGTCGTACAGGCGGGTTTGCAGTTCTTGGGCCTGCCACAAATTCTCCTGGGTTAGCTGTGTGAGTGTGTGGAGTTTTGCGCGCAGATCAATAACGTATTAAATTTCATTTTTGCTTGGTGAAGGTCCCTCCTCCCAATTTTCTCGCAGCACGTCTAAAATGCCGCGCGGCTTATGCCCATATAATAATTCAAACGGGGAGAACCCCGTGGAGGCTTGGGGGACCTCTCGCACTGCAAAGAGAAGGGTTCGAGCCATTTATCCCAGTTACGCGCGTCCTCACTTACAAATTTCTTAATTATGTTTTTAAGGGTGCGATTAAACTGTTCCACTAAGCCGTCCGTTTGTGGGTGATAAATGCTGGTGCGGATCGGCTTAATACCTAATAACCCATACAGTTCATTCAGTGTTCATGACATAAACGAGGTGCCTTGATCAGTCAGAATCTCTTTCGGGATTCCAACTCGGGAGATGACGCGGAAGAGCGCCTCCGCAATACTGCGTGCTGAGATATTGCGAAGAGGCACTGCTTCCAGGTATCGCGTTGCATAGTCCACCAGAACTAATATAAAGCGGTACCCTCGTGTTGACCGATCTAATGGCCCGACGAGATCCATCCCAATTCTTTCGAACGGGGTCTCGATTAACGGTAGAGGGCGCAAAGGCGCTTTTGGAATGGCCGCTGGATTTACTAACTGGCATTCGCGGCATGCCGTACACCACCTACGGACATCGCCGCGAATCCCCGGCCAATAGAATCAGGCCATTATTCGGGCTAGTGTTTTATCCTGCCCTAAGTGTCCAGCTATGGGATTAAAGTGAGCCGCCGGGAATACCAATTCCCGGCGGCTCTTCGGAATTAAAAGCTGCGTGACTCGCTCTTTCGTTTGAGTGTCCTGCGTCACTCGGTATAATCTATCCTTCATAATCGTGAAGTAGGGGAAGGACGGGGTGGCGTTCGGCTGGAGCGTTTGACCATCGATTACTCTCACTTGGTCAAAAGCATGCCGCAGAGTCTCATCTCGCGATTGCTCTAATGGGAAATCTGCGAGGGATTCCCCAATAGAGAGAGGAGGAGCCGGCGGCTCCTCACTCTGGTGCGGAGATGACGTAGACGGCTCTGTGACAGCTGCTCCCGCCAAAGCGACACCGGGACCTCCCCCTGTCAAATGGCAGAACCCACTCTTGACCAAGTGTGTCATTAAACCCCGAAATCCCGGCCAATCAGTCCCCAAAATTAAAGAGTGGGTAAGGCGAGGATTAACCGCCGCCTTCACTATAAATTTTTCCCCTCTGAAAATAATGTGGACCGATACTAAAGGGTAGCGGTGAACATCCCCGTGCACAGACAACACCTTCACCAATTGTGCTCCCCCCAATGCCTCGTCTTGCACCAGGTTTTGGTGGATTGAGGTCTGATTACAGCCAGAATCCACCAACGCCTGATATGTATCCCCTTGGATACTCACCGGTATGCGATACGCTCTGGCCCGATCGAGGGCGGCTCCTGGCGCGTTGGGGATCCGAACCACCGCGTCCACCTCCATTATCGAGCACTGCTGTTGGAGGTGGCCCGGTTCCCCGCAGCGCCAGCAAACCGGCCCGGGCTTCCTCTCTGCACTAGTGCTCTGGGGCTTACTCACCTGAGGGGGGGGAGAGACAGACACAGAAGGGAAGGGCACCGCGGGTCGGCTGAGGTGTCGCCGGCCCCCGTCTCCGCGGTGGGGGAATGGGGTGAGGAGAAGACACAGGAGGAGGGGAGAGAGAGAGAGAGAGGAGAGAAGAGGTCGTCTGCTGTCCTGCCATCGGGACAGCTGCCAGATGATCCTCCGCCAGCTCGATTGCCTGATCCAGCGACGCCGGGCGGTGGCACTGGACCCACTCTGCGGTTCCTGCTGGTAGACGCGCGACGAACTGTTCCAGTACCACCTGGTCGATGAGTCCCTCGGCGTCACGGCTGTCGGCCCTCAACCACTGCCAGCAGGCGTCACGGAGTTGCTGGCCAAACGCGAACGGCCGGCCGACTTCCTCCAAGCGCAGAGCGCGGAAACGCTGATGTTGTTGCTCCGGGGTGCGTCCCACCTGCTGGAGGACGGCCCGGCGAAGGTCCGCGTAGGCCAGCTGGCAGTCGGCGGGGAGCTGTAGCGCGGCCAGCTGCACCTCTCCCGTTAGCAGGGGGAGGAGGCGCGCCGCGCGCTGTTCCACCGGCCACCCCGAGGTCTCTGCTACCTGCTCAAAGAGCGTGATGAATGCCTCGGGGTTGTCCTGCGGGCCCATCTTCGTGAGGGTGAGGGTGGAAGGGCCCGTGGCGGTGGAGTTGGTGGACCCCGCCGACGCGAGGAGGTGCCGGAACGCCCGACGATCTTCCTGTTGCGCCAGCACCAGGGCCTCGAACCATTGTTCTTGCTCCTTTCGGAGGGCGAGCAGCGCCTGGTGCTGGCTCTGTTGGGCCGTGGCGAGGGCGTGGATCAGGTCGGTGAAGGTGGAGGACTCCATGGGGCTGTTGTCTTCTGTGCTCGGGTCCCAGGTTTCGGCACCACTGTAACGGTTCATGTAGGTGGGTGGAGCACAGAAGGACGGCAAGACAGAACTGTTTAACAAAACTCTCTTTATTTTGCACTTTTCAGATGCAAACACACGCACACACATCAGCCGTCTGGTTGTGGAGAGAGTCCCTCTGCTCTCACTCTCTCTCCTTAAGAAGGGCGCGGTCACTGGGAAGACACACAAACACATCAATTAACAACAGGTGTAGTGATTCTGCCACTTAACTTCCCTGACTCCGCCCTCCTGTCACAGACTGATGCTAGACCACGCCCCCGCTGCCACATATTCATATATTCAATATTCAAATATTGGGGAAATCCATGGCCTAATGGATAGAGCAGCAGCTTTGGGACCAAAAGGTCCTGAGTTTAATTCCCTGGACCCCAACTGCTCCCCAGGCTGCTCTGGGTATGCTGTACATCACTCTGGATAAGAGTGTCTGCTAAATGGCATTAATGTAATGTAATTCATACCTGTTTCTCATATGACATCAAAAGTTCTTCCATCATCTGCATTTCTGTAGAGCTTTTAAAGGGCCTATTCTGGACCAATTTCAGGTTTTTTTATATGAAAGTATGTCCCTTTACACACACATCCAGAAGGGTAATTTTGCACAAGGCCATCTCTCTACAGCAGAAAAAAATAAAATAACAAAACGCGTCTGGAAAAATCCCAAGGGAGTCTGGAGCCAGAATCCTGACATTATCTGCGGAAGTGCGAGCAGGCTGCATGAGCTTTGCACGGTTTAAGTGCACAGCCTGTGTAGACCAAGCGCTCTCATTTCTCTCTCATTGTCCGGTCTTTTGGAAAACAATGAGTATTAATCCCATCATTATTGGTGCTGCTACACCCTCCTACGATACATCTGTTAACCATTTTAGTAATTACGCGATAATGTTGAAGAAATTTGCAGAAAACCACCAGGTCATTTTCTCATAAACAAACCAGCACTGACGAAGGATTCAGAGGGAGGTGTCATGAAAATCAATGTTTCCCAGGAAATCCAAATGCCAAGTTTTTTCAGAAGTGGACGAATTCACCTCAAATAGTTTGATTTCAACTGAATTTTTCTGGTATTGCGCAAGGTAAAAAAGTTGCAGAGAATGCAGAATGTTACAGATATTTGACCAAAGTTTAATATAAAATAGGAGAATTACATTGATCTTGCTCCTGAATTCACCTGTGATATGCCGTTTAGCAGCTGTGGTATATATTTGTCAAGTGCAACAAAGAAGGAACAGGCTTGGTGATCCTATGGAATTCACAATAGCGCTGCATGGAAAACAAAAATGCAAGGTATAAAAATTAACTAAAATCATCCATGTTCACAACTATAAGCCAAGCAAAACTGGAAGTGGAAAGAATGCTTTTTTAGACATTTTCAAAAGATATTTCATGTATAGCACAGTGGTGTAGTGGTTAGCCCAGTTGCCTCACAGCAAGAAGGTTCTGGGTTCAAGCCTTTCTGTGTGGAGTTTGCATGTTCTCTCTGTGTCTGCATGTGTTTTCTCCAGGTGCTCTGGTTTCCCTCCACAGTTCAGACACGCGGTTAGGTTAACATGGGGTGGCCTTAGGCTGAGGTGCACCTAACCCCAAACTGCTCCCCAGGCACTGTAGCATGGCTATCCACTATTCTGGGTGTGTGTGTGCTCATTGCTCATGTGTGTGTGCGCATGTGTGTGCGCATGTGTGTTCACTGCTTCAGATGGTTTAAATGTAGAGAAGAATTTCACAAGTGTACATGTGATGAATAAAATTGTTGTTGTTCTTCTTCTAAACTACTCATTTCAAAGCCCTTCATCCAGATCAAATTTTGCTACAGTGATGTTTTTACATGGTGATACATGTTTTTGTTTTTTTGTTTTTTTACATATAATGCTGGCGGCATGGTGGTGTAGTGGTTAGCGCTGTCGCCTCACAGCAAGAAGGTCCGGGTTCGAGCCCCGTGGCCGGCGAGGGCCTTTCTGTGCGGAGTTTGCATGTTCTCCCCGTGTCCGCGTGGGTTTCCTCCGGGTGCTCCGGTTTCCCCCACAGTCCAAAGACATGCAGGTTAGGTTAACTGGTGACTCTAAATTGACCATAGGTGTGAATGTGAGTGTGAATGGTTGTCTGTATCTATGTGTCAGCCCTGTGATGACCTGGCGACTTGTCCAGGGTGTACCCCGCCTTTCGCCCGTAGTCAGCTGGGATAGGCTCCAGCTTGCCTGCGACCCTGTAGAACAGGATAAAGCGGCTAGAGATAATGAGATGAGATGAGACATATAATGCTATGAGAGTGAGAGCTAACACATTTTCATCAACATTCACTTTTGCAACTGAACACAAGTCAAACTGCTGCCTATTTGTACAACATTAGTTACATTAGCTAACTGAATTATTAAAATTAGCTAATTTTCCCTTCAAGGCATGACCAAATTAGCTAACAGTAGCATTAGCACATTAACTGTTAACATAAAAAAACCTTTCAAACACCAGTGAGCGCCAACTTCACCCAATGAATGAACTGAACCTTGATTGACAAAGCACCAACAATAAACATTTTTCTGAATCAGTAAAATAGGAATTTGACATGCTTACAAACTAATACCTTAACATCCGAGGCAGCTGTTTGGGTGCCAGTGCAGTGTGGTTGAGCTGTTCGATTAGTCTGGATTGAAAAGTGTACAAAGAAGTTATGCAGCAGTGTTAACTTAATAATTTTCAGGGTTAAGCACAACTCAGTGTGAACAAAACAATATAGTATTTTCCTCTAGTTCTGTATCTAACTTCCAGCCTCAAACTATGCAATAAACTAAACAAACTAAATGATGTGGGCTCTGGACAACAGTGGTGGCTATCTTTAAATAAAGACAATAAAAATACATAACCCAAATAAATGCATTTTGTAAAGCCACACAGCTCATAAAAATGTTTTCTAGTAAAATGCAATAATTCATTGGTAAATATACATTAATGAGCAAAAATTGCATTTATAAACACTTTTACATAACTCACATATTTCTCAGAATAAAACAAACTCTGTCACTTCAGTGTGCAGCCTATGCGCTTAGACAGACACACACACACACACACACACCTTTTCTTCTTTATTTGAGTCCACAGTTTTATATATATATATATATATATATATATATATATATATATATATATATATATATATATATATATATATATATAAAATGTGACAGTTCGTATGGGTGGGTGGAGCACAGAAGGACGGCAGGCCAGAACTGAGTTCACAAAACTCTTTTTAATTGTTACACTTTTCAGCGTTACACTCTCCCAGACACTCAGACACACGTACACACATCAGTCGTCTGCTTGGGGAGAGAGATCCCTCTGCTCTTGCTCTCTCTCCTTAAATAGGGCGCAGTCACTGGGGAAGACACACAAACACATTAATTAACCTCAGGTGCAGTGATTCTGCCACTTACCTTCCCTGACTCTGCCCTCCGGTCACAGACTGACACTTGACCATGCCCCCGCTGCCACATACCACCACCGCCCGACTCAGGCCGGCTGGCCATCCGGCCCGCAGCCGACTCCCCCCCCCCCCCTTGACGAGAGAGGAAGTCCGCCACGACCATCTGCGCCCCCGGCCTGTGTACCACCTTGAAGTTGAAGGGTTGGAGTGCCAGATACCAACGGGTGATCCGTGCGTTGGCATCCTTCATGCGGTGGAGCCACTGGAGGGGCGTGTGGTCCGAACAGAGGGCATCCCAGCAGGTAGTAACAGAGAGTGAGGACCACCCACTTGATCGCCAGGCACTCTTTCTCAATGGTGCTGTAGCGCCCCTCACGCACCGACAGCTTCCTACTGATATACAGTACTGGGCGATCCTCCCCCTCCAGCTCCTGAGACAAAACAGCCCCCAGCCCTCTGTCCGATGCATCTATTTGTAACAAAAAGGGGAGAGAAAAGTCAGGGGAGTGTAAAAGAGGCCCCCCACACAGTGCAGCCTTTACCTCAGAAAAAGCCCGCTGGCATTGCTCCGTCCACTGGACCGGATCTGGTGCCCCCTTTTTAGTCAGATCAGTCAGCGGGCTGGTGACGTCCGAATAATTAGGTATAAACCTATGATAAAAGCCAGCCAGCCCCAGGAACTGTCTCACCCCCTTTTTGGTCTTAGGCCTCGGGCAGGCCGCAATCGCTGCTGTCTTGTTAATTTGGGGACGCACCTGCCCGTTGCCCAAGTGGAAGCCCAGATACTGTACTTCCACCCGCCCATTCGCACACTTCTTCGGGTTGGGTGTGAGACCCGCTCACCTCAGTGACCTAAGGACGGCCCTCAGATGTTGGAGGTGCCTCGGCCAGTCATTACTATAGATAATAATGTCATCGAGGTAGGCGGCCGCATAGGTGGCGTGGGGGCGGAGGACCCTATCCATCAGCCGCTGAAACGTAGTGGGCGCCCCAAACAGCCCAAAAGGAAGTGTGACAAATTGGTGTAAGCCGACCAGTGTGGAAAAGGCCGTTTTTTTCTCAGGATAATGGAGTCAAGGGGATCTGCCAATAACCCTTTGTTAAATCCAGTGTTGAGTAAAAACGAGCCGTGCCTAGCCAATCGAGCAACTCATCAATACGAGGCATTGGGTACGCGTCGAATTTAGACACCGCGTTGACTTTTCTATAGTCTACACAGAACCGGACCGACCCGTTGGCCTTGGGTACCAAGACCACTGGGCTGCTCCAGTCACTCTGGGACTACTCGACGATGCCCATTTCAAGCATGGCCTCAAGTTCATCCCGAACCACTTTTTCTTGTGCTCGGGTAACCTGTAAGGGCGGCTATGCACTACCACCCCCGGAGGCGTCTCAATGTGGTGCTCTATGAGGTTGGTGCGGCCGGGCAGGGGCAAGAACATGTCCAAAAACTCGGTCTGCAACTGGGCAACCTCTGCGAGTTGGGTCGGGGAGAGGTGGTCTCCACAGGGGACCGGAGAGGTATGTGATGCCAATGTTCCCTTTTGAACCTCCGGCCCCAGCTCCGCCTTCTCCGGAACCACCGACACCAACGCCACGGGGACCTCCTCATTCCAGAGTTTGAGCAAATTGAGGTGGTAAATCTGTAGCGCCCCACCCCTATCCGTTCGCCTCACCTCATAGTCAACATCCCTGACTCGCCGTGTGAGCTCAAAGGGTCCTTGCCACTTGGCGACCAATTTGGAGCTCGATGTACGAGTAAAGTACGAGTACTTTATCTCCCGGTGCGAACTCCCTAAGGCACGTACCCTTGTCGTACAGGCGGGTTTGTTGTTCTTGGTCCTGCCGCAAATTCTCCTGAGTTAGGTGCGTGAGTGTGTGGAGTTTTGTGCACAGGTCAATAATGCATTGGATTTCATTTTTACTTGGTGAAGGTCCCTCCTCCCAATTTTCCCGCAGCACATCTAGAATGCCGCGCGGCTTACACCCATATAACAAATCAAACGGGGAGAACCCCGTGGAGGCTTGGGGGACCTCTCGCACTGCAAATAGGAAGGTGTAATAGTTCTGACGTAGGGCGGAGCACAGAGGACGGCAGGACAGAGCTCAGGTTTGTACACAGGGGGTTTTATTGCCACACTTTTCAGTCTAACAATATTTTATTCTCAAACAATATTTTATTCTCAAACAATACAGACACACACAAACGAGTGGCGTCTGGTTCGGGGATGAGCTCCTCTGCTCTCGCTCTCTCTCCTTAAATAGGGCATGGTCACTGGGAAGATACAGACAAACACAGGTTAATTGCCGTCAGGTGTAGTGATTCTGCCACTTACCTTCCCTGACTCCGCCCTCCTGTCACAGACCGGCGCTTGACCATGCCCCCGCTGCCACATAACCCCCACCACCCGACTCAGGCCGGGCGGCCGTCCGGCCCGCAGCCGACTCCCCCCCCCTCCTTGATGGGAGAGGAAGTCCGCCACGACCATCTGCACCCCCGGCCTGTGGACCACCTTAAAGTTGAAGGGTTGGCGTGCCAGATACCAACGGGTGATCCGCGCGTTGGCATTTTTCATGCGGTGGAGCCACTGGAGGGGTGCGTGCTCTGAACAGAGGGTGAACGGGCGCCCCAGCAGATAGTAATGGAGGACGAGGACCGCCCACTTGATCGCCAGACACTCCTTTTCAATGGTGCTGTAGCGCCCCTCACGCACTGACAGCTTCCTACTGATGTAGAGGATGGGGCGGTCCTCCCCCTCCACCTCCTGGGACAAAACTGCCCCCAGGCCTCTGTCCGACGCATCGGTCTGCAACATAAAGGGGAGAGAAAAGTCAAGGGAGTGTAGAAGTGGCCCCCCACACAGTGCAGCCTTTACCTTAGAAAAAGTCCGCTGGCATTGCTCTGTCCACTGGACCGCATCTGGGGCCCCCTTTTTAGTGAGATCAGTCAGCGGGCTGGTGACGTCCGAATAATTAGGTATAAACCTACAGTAATAGCCAGGCAGCCCCAGGAACTGTCTCACCCCCTTTTTGGTCTTGGGCCTCAGGCAGGCCGCAATCGTTGCTGTCTTATTAATTTGGGGACACACCTGCCCGTTGCCCAAGTGGAAGCCCAGATACCGTACTTCCACCCGCCCAATCGCACACTTCTTTGGGTTGGCTGTGAGCCCCGCTCGCCTCAGATACCTAAGGACGGCCCTCAGATGTTAAAGGTGCCGCAGCCAGTCATTACTATAGATGATGATAGATACGCGGCCGCATACGTGGCGTGGGGATGGAGGACTCTATCCATCAGCCGCTGAAACGTAGCGGGTGCCCCAAACAGCCCAAACGGAAAGGTGACGAACTGGTGTAAACCAAACGGTGTGGAAGAGGCTGTTTTTTCTCAGGATAGGGGAGTCAAGGGGATCTGCCAATATCCCTTCATCAAATCCAGTGTCGAATAAAAGCGAGCAGTGCCAAGTCGATCGAGCAACTCATCAATACGAGGCATTGGGTACGCATCGAATTTAGACACCACGTTGACTTTTCTGTAGTCCACACAGAACCGGACCGACCCGTTGGCCTTGGGTACCAAGACCACCAGGCTGCTCCAGTCACTGTGGGACTCCTCGATGATGCCCATTTCGATCATGGTCTCAAGTTCTTCCCGAACCACCTTTTTTTTTGTGTTCGGGTAGTCTGTAAGGGCGGCTACGCACTACTACCCCCGGGGGCGTCTCTATGTGGTGCTCTATGAGGTTAGTGTGACCAGGCAAGGGCGAGAACACATCCGAAAACTCGGTCTGCAACTGGGCAACCTCCGTGAGTTGGGTCAGGGAGAGGTGGTCTCCACAGGGGACCGGAGAGGTATGTGATGTCAATGCCCCTTTTTGAACCTCCGGCCCCAGCTCCGCCTTCTCTGGAACCACCGACACCAACGCCACGGGGACCTCCTTCCAGAGTTTAAGCAGATTGAGGTGGTAAATCTGTAGCGCCCCACCCCTGTCTGTTCGCCTTACCTCATAGTCAACGTCCCCAACGCGCCGTGTGACCTCAAAGGGTCCTTGCCACTTGGCGATCAATTTGGAGCTCGATGTGGGCAACAGTACGAGTACCTTATCTCCCGGTGTGAACTCTCTAAGGCGCGTACCCTTGTTGTACAGGCGGGCTTGCCATTCTTGGGCCTGCCGCAAATTCTCCTGGGTTAGGTGGGTGAGCGTGTGGAGTTTTGCGTGCAGGTCCATAACATATTGAATTTCGTTCTTACTTTGTGAGGGTCCCTCCTCCCAATTTTCCTGCAGCACGTCTAGAATGCCGCGCGGCTTACGCCCATATAATAATTCGAACAGGGAGAACCCCGTGGAGGCTTGGGGAACCTCTCGCACTGAAAACAACAAGGGCTCGAGCCACTGATCCCGATTACGTGCGTCCTCACTTACGAATTTTTTAATGATATTTTTGAGGGTGCAATTGAACCGTTCCACTAAACCGTCCGTTTGTGGGTGATACACGCTGGTGCGGATCGGCTTAATCCCCAATAACCTATACAGTTCGCATAGTGTTCGTGACATAAATGTAGTGCCTTGATCAGTTAGAATCTCTTTCGGGATTCCAACTCGGGAGATAACGCGGAAGAGCGCCTCCGCAATACTGCGTGCTGAGATATTGCGCAGAGGCACTGCTTCCAGGTATCGCGTTGCATAGTCCACCAGAACTAATATAAAGCGGTTCCCTCGTGCTGACCAATCTAATGGCTCAACGAGATCCATCCCAATCCTTTCGAATGGGGTCTCGATTAATGGTAGAGGGTGCAAAGGCGCTTTTGAATGGCCACTGGATTTACTAACTGGCATTCGCGGCACGCCGTACACCACCTACGAACATCGCCGCGAATCCCCGGCCAATAGAATCAGGCCATTATTCGGGCTAGTGTCTTATCCTGCCCTAAGTGTCCAGCCATGGGATTAAAGTGAGCCGCCTGGAATACCAATTCCCGGCGGCTCTTTGGAATTAAAAGTTGCGTGACTTGCTCTTTAGTTTGAGTGTCCTGCATCACTCGGTATATCCTATCCTTCATAATCACGAAGTAGGGGAAGGACGGGGTGGTGTTCGGCTGGAGCGTTTGACCATCGATTACGCTCACTTGGTCAAACGCATGTCGCAGAGTCTCGTCTCACGATTGTTCTAATGGGAAATCCGCGAGGGATTCCCCAATAGAGAGAGGAGGAGCCGGTGGCTTCTCACTCTGACGTGGAGATGACGTAGACGGCTCTGTGACAGCTGCTCCCGCCAGAGCGACACCGGGACCTCCCCCTGTCAAATGGCAGGACCCACTCTTTACTAAGTGTCCCATTAAATCCCGAAATCCCGGCCAATCAGTCCCCAAAATTACAGAGTGGGTAAGGCGAGGATTAACCGCCGCCTTCACTATAAATTTTTCCCCTCGGAAAAAAATGTGGACCGACACCAAAGGGTAGCTGTGAACGTCCCCGTGCACACACAACACCTTCACCTCCTGTGCTCCCCCAATGCCTCGTTTTGAACCAGGCTTTGGTGAATTGAGGTCTGGTTACAACCAGAATCCACCAACGCCTGATATGTATCCCCTTGGATACTCACCGGTATGCGATACGCTCCGGCCCGATCGAGGGCGGCCTCTGGCGTGTCGGGGATCCGAACCACCGCGCCCACTTCCATCACCGTGCACTGCTGCTGAAGGTGGCCTCGCTCCCCGCAGTGCCAGCAGACCGGCCCGGGCTTTCCCTCTGCACCGGTGTTCTGGGGCTCACTCACCTGAGGTGGGGGAGAGACAGACACAGAAGGGAGAAATGGGAGGGCACCGCGGGTGCGGCGGGCTGGCTGGGGAGGTGCCGGCCCCCACGTCCGCAGTGGGGGAATGGGGCGAGGATGGGACACAGGAGGAGGGGGAGAGAGAGAGAGAAGAGGAGAGAAAACAAGATGCCGTCTGCTGTCCTGCTGCCGGGACAGCCGCCAAATGGTCCTCCGCCAGCTTGACTGCCTGATCCAGTGACGCCGGGCGGTGGCACTGGACCCACTTCGCGGTTCCTGCTGGCAAGCAAGCGATGAACTGTTCCAGCACCACCTGGTCAATGATTCCCTCGGCGTCGCGGTTGTCGGCCCTCAACCACCACCAGCAGGCGTCCCAGAGCTGCTGGCCAAACGCGAACGGCCGGTTGACTTCCTCCAAGCGCAACACGCGGAAGTGCTGGCGCTGCTGTTCTGGGGTGCGCCCCACGTGCTGGAGGACGGCCTGGCGGAGGTCCGCGTAGGCCAGCCGGCGGTCGGCGGGGAGCTGTAGCGTGGCCAGCTGTGCCTCTCCCGTTAGCAGAGGGAGGAGGCACGCCGTGCGCTGCTCCATCGGCCATCCCGAGGCTTCGGCGACTTGCTCGAAGAGCGTGATAAACACCTCGGGGTCGTCCTGCGGGCCCATCTTGGTGACAGTGAGGGGAGACGGGCCCGCAGTAAGTGTGCTGGTGGACCCCGCCGACGCGAGGAGGTGCCGGAACGACTCTCGATCTTCTTGTTGGGCCAGCACCAGGGCCTCGAAGCATCGCTCTTGCTCCTTCCGGAGGGTGACGAGTGCCTGGTGCTGGCTTTGCTGGGCCGTGGCAAGGGCGTGGACCAGGTTGGCAAACGGGGAGAACTCCATGGGGCTGCTCGGCCGGTGCTCCACTTTCCCGGGTTTCGGCACCACTGTAATAGTTCTGATGTACGGCGGAGCACAGAGGACGGCAGGACAGAGCTCAGGTTCGTACACAGGGGGTTTTATTGCCACACTTTTCAGTCTAACAATATTTTATTCTCAAACAATAGAGACAAACACACGAGCGGCGTCTGGTTCTGGGATGAGCTCCTCTGTTCTCGCTCTCCCTCCTTAAATAGGGTGTGGTCACTGGGAAGATACAGACAAACACAGGTTAATTGCCGTCAGGTGTAGTGATTCTGCCACTTACCTTCCCTGACTCTGCCCTCCTGTCACAGACTGGCGCTTGACCATGCCCCCGCTGCCACAGAAGGGTTCGAGCCATTTATCCCAATTACGTGCGTCCTCACTTACGAATTTTTTAATTATATTTTTGAGGGTGCGATTGAACCAGTCAACTAAACCGTCCGTTTGTGGGTGATACACGCTGGTGCGGCTCGGCTTAATACCCAACAACCCATACAGTTCATTCAGTGTACGTGACATAAACGAGGTGCCTTGGTCAGTCAGAATCTCTTTCAGGATTCCAACTCGGGAGATAACGTGGAAGAGTGCTTCCGCAATACTGCGTGCTGAGATATTGCGAAGAGGCACTGCTTCCGGGTATCGCGTTGCATAGTCCACCAGAACTAATATAAAGTGGTACCCTCGTGCTGACTGCTCTAATGGCCCGACGAGATCCATCCCAATTCTTTCGAACGGGGTCTCGATTAATGGCAGACAGCGCAAAGGCGCTTTTGGAATGGCCGCTGGATTTACTAGCTGGCATTCGCGACACACCGTACACCACCTACAGACATCACTGCGGTGGGGGAATGGGGCGAGGAAGAGACACAGGAGGAGGGAGAGAGAGAGAGGAGAGGAGAGAAGAGGTTGTCTGCTGTCCTGCCGTCGGGACAGCCACCAAATGGTCCTCTGCCAGCTCGATTGCCTGATCCAGCAGCGCCGGGTGGTGGCTCTGGACCCACTCTGCGGTTCCTGCTGGTAAACGCGCGATGAACTGCTCCAGTACCACCTGGTCGATGAGTCCCTCGGTGTCGCAGTTGTCAGCCCTCAACCACTGCCAGCAGGCGTCCCGGAGTTGCTGGCCAAATGCGAACGGTCGGCCGACTTCCTCCAAGTGCAAAGCGCGGAAGCGCTGACGTTGTTGCTCGGGGGTGTGCCCCACATGCTGGAGGACAGCCCAGCGAAGGTCCACGTAGGCCAACCGGCGGTTGGCGGGGAGCTGTAGCGTGGCCAGCTGCGCCTCTCCTGTTAGCAGGAGGACGCGAGGAGGTGCCGGAACGCCCGACGATCTTCCTGTTGCGCCAGCACCAGGGCCTCGAACCGTTGTTCTTGCTCCTTTCGGAGGGTGAGCAGCACCTGGTGCTGGCTCTGTTGGGCCGTGGTGAGGGCTTGGATCAGGTCTGCGAAGGGGGAGGACTCCATGGGGCTGTTCTCTTCTGTGCTCATTCCTGGGTTTCGGCACCACTGTGACAGTTCGCATGGGTGGGTGGAGCACAGAAGGACAGCAGGCCAGCACTGAGTTCACAAAACTCTTTTTATTGTTACACTTTTCAGCATTACACTCTCCCAGACACTCAGACACATGCACACACATCAGTCGTCTGGTTGGGGAGAGAGCTCCCTCTGCCCCAATAGAACCGGGCCATTATATGGGCTATTGTTTTATCCTGCCCTAAGTGTCTGGCCATGGGATTAAAGTGAGCTGCATGGAATGTGAGTTCCTTACAGCCTTTTGGGATTAATTACTGCATTATCTTTTCGCCAGTCTGAGTGTCCTGCGTCACTCGGTACAACCTATCCTTATTAATAGCAAAGTAAGGGAAGGCCGGTGTTGTATTTGGCTGGGGAATTTGACCATCGATTACTCTCACTTGGTCAAATGCATGCCGCAGAGTCTCGTCTCATGACTGATCTAATAGGAAATCCTCAAGGGAATCCCCGAGAGAGGGAGGAAGGGCAGGGTGCTCCTCGCACCACGTATTGCCCTGATGTGGTGTTGACGTAGACGGCTCTGTGACAGCTTCCCCAGCCAATGCTATACTGGGATCTTCCTGAGACATATTATTGCAGGACCCACTTCCTACTATGTGCTCCATTAATTTTTTCAACTCTGGCCAATCAGTTCCCAGAATGAGCGAGTGGCTGAGACGATGGTTAACTGCTGCCTTTACATTATGCTTTTCTCCCCAAAATAGAATGTGGATGGGCACTAAAGGGTAGTTGTGAACATCCCCATGCACACACAATACCTTCACCACTTGTGCTCTCCCCAATGCCTCACCTTGCACCAGGCTTTGGGGGATTGAGGTCTGGTTACAGCTGGAATCCACCAAGGCCTGATACGTATCCCCTTGTACACTTACCGGTATATGATATGCTCCAGTCCGATCAAGGGTAGTTTCTGGCACGTCGGGGACCCAGACAGCTGCACCCACATCCATCGCAGAGCATTGACTTTGGAGATGTCCCGGCTCCCTGCTGTGCCAGCACACCAGCCCAGGCTCTCCCTCTGCACTGGTGTTACAGACATCACTCACCTGGGGGGGAGAAGACAAAGACAAGGAAGGGGGAAACAGGAGGACATCACGGGTACTTCGGGCCGGCTGGGGGGGGAGCCAGCCCATGCCTCCACAGTGGGGGAACAAGGTGAGGATGAGAAGCAGAGGGAGAGGGAGAGAGAGAGGGGAGAAGGAGAAGCCCATCTTCCAGCTGTCGGAACTGCCACCATATGGTCCTCTGCCAGCTCAATGGCTTGATCCAGTGACGCCGGGCGATGACACTGGACCCACTCTGCCATTCTTTCCAGAAGTCGCATGATGAATTGCTCCAGTGTCACCAGGTCGATAATTCCCTTGGCGTCATGGTCATCAGCCATCAGCCACCGCCGGCAGGTGTACCAGAGTTGTTGGCCAAACGTGAATGACTGGCCGACCTCCTCCAAGTGCAGCATGCAGAAGCACTGTTGCTGTTGTTCCGGGGAGTGGTTGACTCACTGGAGAATGGCTCTCTTCAAGTCTGCATATATGAGTTGGCTGTCGGCGGGGAGCTGCAGTGTGGCAAGCTGCACCTCGCTGGTCAGCAGGGGAAGTAGGTGTGCTGTGCACTGCTTGACTGGCCAACCTCACGCTTCGGCTGCTGGCTTGAAGAGCACAAGGAAGGCTTCTGGGTTGTCGTGCAGACCCATCTTTGTTAGAGTGAGGTGGGGAGGGTCTGCTGCAGTGGCGGTCGAGGACCCTGCTGATGTGAGCAGGTGCCAGAATGTCTGGTGGTCGTCTTGTTGGGCCAACATCAAGGCTTCGAAGCATTGTTCCTGCTCCTTTCGGAGGACGATCAGCGCTTGATGCTGGTTCTGCTGTGCCACAGTGAGGGCATGAACGAGATCTTTGAAGGGCGAGGACTCCATGGATGGGCTCCCTTCTGCACTCCTGGGTTTCGGAACTACTGTGGAAAGCTGCCCTGATGTGGGTGGAGTACAGAAGTATGGCAGGTGGATTGTTAGTGCTTCTACACACTTTTATTTCTTGATTTTCAGCAAAACAACAGGGACAGACACACACAAACACATGCAGACATGTTCTGGTCCCAACCAACACTCCTCTGCTCTCCTACTCCTTTTCTACCCTGCCATTATTGCAAGAGACACACACAGACACACATTAATTGATGACAGGTGTAGCAATTTGGCCACTTACCTTCCCTGACTCCGCCCTCCATTCACAAACCGATGCTCGGCCATGCCCATGCTGCCACACGCGTTATCGCGTTAACTTCAACAACCCTAAAAAAATACCTTGTGTGGAAGACAAAGCATATTGGTGTTATGAAGTTCTGGTTCGGTGGACAAATTATTTCCATAGCAGAAACAGGTTGTGTTTGTGTGGTGTGGCAGTCCTCCATTCCAGTACTCCACGGTAGACCCTGTCACTCTCCCACTCTGTGTGTGGTGTGCAAAGGAACTGAGTGGACTCTGCAAACTCAGGGCTCATATTTGGGCACAGTGCTAGTGCTACACACTAGTTACCCAATCTATTTTAAATGTTTGGTTTACAAAACATTGGAAAATGGTAAAGACATTTAAAAAACTCTATAATGAACTATAGTGCACTATAATGAAAAACAAGGAAAATCAGTAAAATTGTCAGATTTGTGAGGCAAAAGCCATTTTAATTTACTATGAAGATTAACTTTAATTTAGCAATTGCCAAAATAGTTGCTAATTAATTGTCTACTAATCAATTAACTGATTATAGACAAGACTGCAGCTTTTTCAAGTTGTTTAAAAAAAAACGTGGTAAAGTTAGATATTCACACTGCCAAATTGGAAGCACTGATTCTCGGTACAGTACAGAGTGGGACCTCAGTCGAATCTTCAGATCGACTTGTAGACTATGACTGCCAAGTGGAAAGCACTGATTCTCAGTACAGGGAAGAGTGGAAGCTAGGTCGAAGCTCCAAATCGACTTGGAGGAGTATCTGCTACTGGCTGAATGAATGGGCCGAATTAGGGATCATCTGTAAATGAACAAGTTGTATTTCATATTTTAATACCACTGTACTAGAAGACATCAACATACAATATTAATGTGATCAAAATGTACAACTTTAATTTTTTTGTAACTTTTGTAGGCATCCATCAGTCTGTCGACTAAGGTATTGTGGGTGGTACAATGTCGGCTGTGGCTGTAGAGGCTGATTCTTGAGGTAGAGTTTCGCCCACAGGTTGGGCAGACATGGTTGTTGGTTGTTGTTAGACTGCTCCTTCTGGGCTGCTGCTGGTGTATCCTTCTCCTCTGTCTTCTTTCAGCAGACTGACATGCCAGGGTTTTTTCATGCTTTCGAAGGCCTTGTCTGATGTGGTGCTTCCAAGCAGTTCTGTCGAGGGTGAGGGTCTCCCATGACTGGAGGCTTTGAGATCATGCTTGCAGATGTCTTTGTAACGCAGTTTTGGTCTGCCTGTTGGGCATTTGCCGCTTATCAGTTCTCCATAGAGGAGGTCCTTTGGGATGCGCCCATCATCCATGCGAACCAGATGACCAAGCCATCTCATCCTTCGCTGCTTCAAGAGGCAATACATGCTGGAGACTCCTGCCCTCTCAAGAACTGCTTGGTTGTTGACTTTGTCCCTCCAGGTGATCTTGAGGATCCTTCAAAGACAGCGCATGTGGAAGGTGTTTAGTCGCTTTTCTTGGGCTGCTTTTAGGGTCCACGTCTCACTTACATATAGGAGAGTACTCACCACGCATGCCCTGTAGATCTGCACCTTGGTCTTCTCCATCAGCTTTCTGTTTGTCCAGGCTCTCGTTAGGTGAGACATGATGGTAGCTGCTTTACCAATTCAATGGTTCAGTTCGCTCTCCAGGGATACATTGTTGGCTATCGTTGACCCCAGGTAAGTGAACTTGTGGACTACTTCAAGTGCATGGTCTCCAATGCTGATGTTCAGTGTTGTATCTGCACCTTGTCCCATGACTTGCGTTTTCAGGGTGCTGATGGGGAGTCCATATTGCTTGCAGGCTTCGCTGAAGTTGTTCATCCTCTGGAGTTTGAGGGCTGAGTGAGTGGTTATGGCAGCATTGTCAGCAAAAAAGAAAAAGTCTCGGAGGCACCTCTGCTTGACTCTAGTCTTGGCCTTCAGACAGGAAAGGGTGAACAAGTTCCCATCTGACCATGTTCTTAAGTACACCCCATCAGTTGAAGAGCCAAAAGCATGCTTGAGAAGCAATGAGGAAAAGATCCCAAAAAGAGATGGAGCCAGCATGCACCCCTGTTTCATGCCACTACGGATGGTGAAGGGTTCTGAGGTTGAGCCATCAAAAATGACTGTGCCTTTCATGTTGGTGTGAAATGACTTGATGATGCTGTGGAGTTTGGGTGGGCATCCAGTCTTCTCCAGGATCTGGAAAATACCATCCAGGCTGACAAGGTCGAAGGCCTTGGTAAGATCAATGAAGGCAATGAAGAGTGGTTTTTGTTGCTCTCTACACTTCTCCTATAGTTGTCAGATGGAGAAGATCATGTCGATAGTGGACCTCTTGGCTCTGAATCCACACTGCGACTCAGGGTGCACGCTCTCTGCGATCACTCGGAGTCTTCTCAGTACCACTGTAGCAAAGAACTTGCCAACAATGCTGAGCAGAGAAATCACGTGATAGTTGTTGCAATTGCTACAGTCACTTTTGTTTTTGTAGAGAGTCATGATGCTACAGTCTCATGTCCTGAGGTACCTGAGCTTTGTTCCAGCAGAGGTGCAGTATCTCCAGGAGCTCTAGGTGAGCAGTGTTGCTGAGGCACTTCAAGATCTCTACAGGGATGTTGTCTTCTCCAGGAGCTTTTCCAGATGAAAGGGCCTTCAATGCTTCGTTCAGTTCATCAAGATCTGGTTCTCTATCCAAATTGTCCAGGACAGGAAGGCTTTCTATGGCATTCACGGTTTCAGCTGAGATGGAGTTTTCTATGGAGTAGAGTTCAAAGTAGTGCTTAACCCAGAGACGCATTTGTTGGTCTTGATCCATGATGGTGTTTCCAGTGGAGGACTTCAGTGGGGCGTGCTTCTTTTGCATTGGTCCAAGAGCAATCTTGATCCCATTGTACATTTCTCTGATGTTGCCTGTGTCCGCAGCATCTTGGATCCTCTTGCATAGGTCGAGCCAGTATCGATTAGTGCATTGCCTGGCTGTTGACTGCATTCTGCTTTGGGCAGATCTCAAACTTTCCAGATTCTCCTGGATTGGGTTGCTTTTGTAGGTGATCAGGGCTTCCCTCTTCTCTTCATTAAGGGGCATCAAGATTTCTGAGAAGGCTTCAAACCAATCAGCAGTTCTGGCTGTCTTTTTTCCAAAAGCTGACATGGCTGCTTGGTAGATGGAGTCTCGAAAGTGAGCCCATCTCTGTGGTGTGTTGCCCAATGGTGGATTTTCTAGGCTGTTCAGTAGGGCTTGATTGAATTCCTCTACTCTTTCCTGGATGCGAGTCTTCCCTGTGTCAATACGGGGTCTTCCGGGTTTCTTGGACTGGTGGATCTTCTTTGCCTGAAGCTTGACCATGTTTCCTACAAGAAAGTGATCTGTGTCACACTCTGCACTCTGGTAGCTGCAAGTCACTCTGATGTTTGAGAGGCTGCTACGTCTGGTGATAATCAAGTTGAGCTGATGCCAGTGTTTGGAGTGGGGATGACACCAGGAGACCCAGTGTTGTGGCTTGGTGTTGAAGAAGGTGTTGCTTATGCAGAGGCTTTGGTGACAACAGAACTCCAACAGGTGCTGGCCATTTTCATTTGCCTTACTGACTCCAAAATGGCCCAGGCAAGATGGTCTGTGCCAACTCTGGCGTTGAAGTCACTGAGGATAAACAGGGCCTCATTTCTGGGGATTCTTTCAACCACAGTGCTGAGGTCATCATAAAACTGATCCTTTATTTCACCAGCAGAGATAAGTGTTGGTGCATATGCACTAATGAGGTGCGCATGTCCAGCTGAGATGTGGAGCTGTAGAAAGAGGATCCTATCTGATCCTTCAGTAGGTGGTATGATGGAATTCAGCAAGGTGTTGCGGATAGCAAAGCCGACTTCATGTTCTCTTGTCTCTTCTATTGCTTTCCCTTGCCAGAAGAAGGTGAAGTTCTTCTCTTTCAAGGATCCAGATTCCAGCAGCCTGGTCTCTTGCAATGCAACGACGTCCATCTTCAGATGGCTAAGCTCCAAGTCGATGACTGCGGTCTTGCAGGCATCATTTACAAACTCGAGGTCATCAGTCAGGCCAGGGGTCATTGTCCATATGTTTCAGGTGCCCAGCTTTAGGGCGAAAGGTTTCTTCTTGTGATTGTTGCTTGGTGTAGGGTTGACGAGCTGCTTTTTGGAGTTGGGTCCTAAACTACAAGGGCTAGTACAATCAGCTCCAAATCAGCTACAGGAGTTGCCAGCACAAAGTCAAGAATGGCGTTGAGCTGCCTTAGGGACTCCGGCTCTGGATTTTTCCAAAACGTTGTCTAGTGAGCATACATTGGCCAGAATGAGGGATGGTATCACGAGTCTGTGTGGGCTAGCAGCTAGCCTAGCCTGGATGCCTCCGCACTTACCACACTTCTGTTTTCTCTCACAATGCTTCTGGTGCCTCCTCTCTGGGTGAGACACAGCAGGCGAGTCTGGTGATGTAGTAGTCCGGCAGAGAAGACCCAGGCCTTGAAGTTCCTCTCTGACTTTCTGGTCCAAGACAAGATGTTTGGTCATATTTCCTATAGCCAGAAGACAGTGGCGATGATATCTTGTGACAGACATTGTCGGTGCACTACTCGCACATGTGCATAGATATAAAGCACAGAGGCATACACTAGAACACACACTTTTAGACATTAAACGCGGAAAGAGGGGCCGCTGCAACCATTCACACCGCCATCTTAGTTAAGAAATATAAATGTAAAATCAAAGGTAAAAATGGAAGATGGCCCATTACAGAAAAATATATTTTATTACTGGATTATAATTATTGATGTGTTCATCACTTTAATGCTGCACCTGTTAAATTTGGGGCTCATCTTAATTACTTTATATAGTGATGGGTAGCTTAATCTATAATAATACACTAATAATTCACTAGATGAATTATATTAATAATCTGAATCTGTCAGAATTGGCGAGCTGAGGTGAAGTGAGGACCCGAGAGCAGACTCAAAACAAGCAGTGTAAAGAGAAAAATTTCTTTAATGAAGTAGATGGTAGAGGCACAGTTGGGCTCAGGCAAAAATCAGTGGTCAAAGAACGGGCCAGGACGTCAAAAACACAGGAGCAGGTAGGCACGGTCAGGGACAGAAAAATCTTCACAAAAGCCAAAGAACACAGAGACAAGGTGATGTCATTTAGCCCCTGGTAATCAATGCAAGGGCACAAGGATTTGTCCTTCTCCACAAAAAAAGAATCCTGCCCCTGCAGGAGAAGAGGAGGGGTGAATAATTCCAGCTGCTAAGGACTTGATGTATTTATCCATGGCTTGCCTTTCAGAAGGAGAGAGAGAGTAAAGTCTCCCCTTAGGTGCTGCAGTCCCAGGGAGAAGGTCAATTCCACAGTCATAGGGCCTATGGGGAGGAAAGGAAACGGCTTGAGACTTGCTGAACACAGGTTTTAAGTCATTATACTCAGGAGGCATGTTAGAGAGGTCAGGATATTCACCAATGGTGGGCTGAAGCAGCTCGGCATGAGGGAGGGCAGATCTCAGGCATGACGATAAACAGAATTCACTCCATCCTAAAATGGTGTTGTTAGTCCAGTTGACATGGGGGTTATGTAGAGTTAGCCAGGGCAGACCAAGAACTATGGGCACATGGGGATTACTCATGACAAAAAAACTGGATGGATTCAGACTGGTTGCCAGAAATTCTTAAGGCAACCAGGGCTGTTTTATGGGTGATAGTGGTCAGACCAGTACTGTTAAGGGTCAGGACAGTGAGGGATGGGTTCAGAGGCAGTAGTGGAATCCCCAGGTGCTTGGCGGTGGTTGAGCGGATCAGGTTTCTGTCAGTCCCTGAATCAATGAGTTCCTGGAGGTTGTGGGGCTGATTGCCATGGATAATAACCACTGGGAGTAGCGGTCGATCGGTAGGGGGCTGATTCTAGAGATTGCCCACCAGGGCCCCTAAACTCACTGGTGGGCTCTTCCTTTTAGAGCGCAAGACTGGCAGAAGTGCCCCAGCTGTCCGCAATAA
Organism: Neoarius graeffei; assembly: GCF_027579695.1. Classification (NCBI taxonomy): domain Eukaryota; kingdom Metazoa; phylum Chordata; class Actinopteri; order Siluriformes; family Ariidae; genus Neoarius; species Neoarius graeffei. Next base: position 17,447,460 of record NC_083575.1, on the reverse strand, counting down.
AAACATGCCCTCATATCCCAACGGTGCTGTTGTTCTTCAGGTGAGATGTAGACTCGGTCTACCTGCATTGGCTCAGCGGAAGGAATGGGAGGCTGAGGGGGAGCAAGACTAGTCTGAGTTCTCTCTTTCACCTGCTGTCTGATCCAGGAGTCAATACGACTGGCAAGGTCCATGAGACCGGGGAGATCAGGTGGCAGTTCTTGTGAGACCAACTCATCCTTGATGGAGTCTGACAGCCTGTTCAAAAATGAGTCAAACAAGGCAATCTCATTCCAGCCACAAGATGCCATCAAAGTGCAAAACTCAATCGCATAGTCAAAAGCAGACCGGGCACCCTGCCGCAGCCCCATGATTTCTCTTGCTGTCTCTCTGTCAGACAGGGAGCAATCAAAGGTTCGCCTCATCTCCTCTGTGAAATCCTTGAAGCTGGCACAGCATGGTGCATTGGTGTCCCACATAGCTGTTCCCCACTCCCTAGCTTTGCCAGTGAGGAGAGCGATGGTGTAGGCCACTCGGGAACACTCTGTAGGGAAGGCCAGTGGTTGAAGCTCAAGGGTTAGCAAGCATTGAGATAAAAATGATCTGCAGGTACCTGGTTCTCCATCATATGGCTGTGGGGCAGGAAGTCTCAGCTCTCTGAAGAGGGCTGTAGCAGGAGCTGGAGGAGCAGTAGGTGGAGGGGGTTGTGTAGGAGCAGACGTTACTTGAAGCTGTTGTAGCTGAGTGGCAAGAAGATTGAGAGTGTCAGAGATGGCAACAAGGTTTTGATTCACCTGTTGGATGTCCTGTTGGTGGGTCCCAAGGAGAGCTCCTGGTTTCTGCACCGCTGCTCTTAGCTGGGCGAAATCTGCTGGGTCCATGTTGGCCAGACTGTGCTGTCAGAAGTGGCAAGCTGAGGTGAAGTGAGGACCCAAGAGCAGACTCAAAACAGGCAGTGTAAAGAGAAAAACTTCTTTAATGAAGTACATGGCAGAGGTACAGTAGGGCTCAGGCAAAAATCAGTGGTCAAAGAACGGGCCAGGAGGCTAAAAACACAGAGGAGCAGGTAGGCACGGTCAGGGACAAAAACAGGACAGAAAAATCTTCACAAAAACTGAAGAACACAAGGACAAGGGAAATCCAGGCAGAGGAAGCAAAAAAACACAATCCAAAAGAACATGCAGGCAAAAACAGGGGCAAAAAACTGGACAGAAAACTAGACAAAAAACAAGGAGAAATTCAGGCAGGGGGAATCAAGAAGACACAATACCAAAGGGCTGTAGCAAGGCAAGAAAAGTCTACAAGAGACAGTCTGGCAAATGGAATAGCTCCAAACAGTTCTTAAAAAGCCCTGGCTGATGGGAGAGGAGTGGTAGCAGGTGTGGGAGTGCCGCTTCAGGAAAATGGCCTTCAGCAAGGCAGGACTTGTCCCGGATATGGCCTGGAGCCAGCATGGAAGTCCCACTGTGGCAGCGGGGGCGTGGTCAAGCATCGGTCTGTGACAGGAGGGCGGAGTCAGGGAAGGTAAGTGGCAGATTCACTACACCTGTCGTTAATTAATGTGTTTGTGTGTCTTCCCAGTGACCGCGCCCTATTTAAGGAGAGAGAGCGAGAGGAGAGGGAGCTCTCTCCCGAACCAGATGGCTGATGTGTGTGCGTGTGTCTGAGTGTGTGAGAGAGTTTACAAAAGCTGAAAAGCTGAATAAAAGAATGTTTTGTGAACTCAGTTCTGGCCTGCCGTCCTTCTGTGCTCCACCCACCTACACGAACTGTCACAGTGGTGCTGAAACCCGGGACATGAGCACAGAAGAGAACAGCCCCATGGAGTCCTCCCCCTTCGCGGACCTGATCCACGCCCTCACCACGGCCCAACAGAGCCAGCATCAGGCGCTGCTCGCCCTCCGAAAGGAGCAAGAACAACGGTTTGAGGCCCTGGTGCTGGCGCAACAGGAAGATTGTCAGGCGTTCCAGCACCTCCTCGCGTCGGCGGGGTCTACCAACGTTTCCACCGTGGGCCCGTCCCCCCCCACCCTAACAAAGATGGGCCCGCAGGATGACCCCGAGGCATTCATCACGCTCTTTGAGCAAGTCGCGGAGACCTTGGGGTGGCCGATGGATCAGCGCACGGTGCACCTCCTCCCCTGCTAACGGGAGAGGCGCAGCTTTACAGCTCCCCGCTGACCGCTGGCTGGCCTACGCGGACCTTTGCCGGGCCATCCTCCAGCGGGTGGGGCGCACTCCCAAGCAGCAGCAGCAGCGCTTCCGCGCTTTGCACTTGGAGGAAGTCAGCCAGCGGTTCGCGTTTGGCCAGCAACTCCGGGACGCCTGCTGGCAGTGGTTGAGGGCCGACAGCTGCGATGCCGAGGGACTCATTGACCAGGTGGTACTGGAACAGTTCATCGCCCGTTTACCAGCAGGAACCGCAGAGTGGGTCCAGTGCCACCGCCCAGCGTTGCTGGATCAGGCAATCGAGCTGGCGGATGACCATTTGGTGGCTGTCCCGACGGCAGGACAACAGACGACCTCTTCTCTCCTCTCTCTCTCTCTCTCTCCTCCTCCTGTGTCTCCTCCTCACCCCATTCCCCCACTGCGGAGGCGGGGGCCGGCGCCACCCCAGCCGGCCCGCCGCACCCGTGGTGCCCTTCCGTTTCTCCCTTCTGTGTCTGTCTCTCCCCCTCCTCAGGTGAGTGAGCCCCAGAGCACTAGTGCAGAGAGGAAGCCCAGGCCAGTTTGCTGGCGCTGCGGGGAGCCGGGCCACCTCCAACAGCAGTGCTCGGTAATGGAGGTGGGCGTGGTGGTTCGGATCCCCGACGCGCCAGGAGACGCCCCCGATCGGGCTGGAGCATATCGCATACCGGTGAGTATCCAAGGGGATACATATCAGGCGTTGGTGGATTCTGGCTGTAATCAGACCTCAATCCACCAAAGCCTGGTGCAAGACGAGGCATTGCGGGGAGCACAATTGGTGAAGGTGTTGTGTGTGCACGGGGATGTTCACAACTACCCTTTAGTGTCAGTCCACATTCTTTTCTGAGGGGAAAAATTTATAGTGAAGGCGGCAGTTAATCCTCGCCTCACCCACTCTATAATTTTGGGGACTGATTGGCCGGGATTTCGGGATTTAATGACACACTTAGTGAAGAGTGGGTCCTGCCATTTAACAGGGGGAGGTCCCGGTGTCGCTTTGGCGGGAGCAGCTGTCACAGAGCCGTCTATGTCATCTCCGCGTCAGAGTGAGGAGCCGCCGGCCCCTCCTCTCTCTGTTGGGGAATCCCTCGCAGATTTCCCATTGCAAGACGAGACTCTGAGGCATGCGTTTGACCAAGTGAGAGTAATCGATGGTCAAACGCTCCAGCCGAACGCCACCCTGTCCTTCCCCTACTTCGCGATTATGAAGGATAGATTATACCGAGTGACGCAGGAAACTCAGACTAAAGAGCGAGTCACGCAGCTTTTGATTCCGAAGAGCCGCCGGGAATTGGTATTCCAGGCGGCTCACTTTAATCCCATGGCTGGACACTTAGGGCAGGATAAAACACTAGCCCGAATAATGGCCCGATTCTACTGGCCGGGGATTCGTGGCGATGTCCGTAGGTGGTGTACGGCGTGCCGCGAATGCCAGTTAGTAAATCCAGTGGCCATTCCAAAAGCGCCTTTGCGCCCTCTACCATTAATCGAGACCCCGTTTGAAAGAATTGGGATGGATCTCGTCGGGCCATTAGATCGGTCAACACGAGGGTACCACTTTATATTAGTTCTGGTGGTCTATGCAACGCGATACCCGGAAGCAGTGCCTCTTCGCAATATCTCAGCACGCAGTATTGCGGAGGCGCTCTTCCACGTTATCTCCCGAGTTGGAATCCCAAAAGAGATTCTGACTGATCAAGGCACCTCGTTTATGTCATGAACACTGAACGACCTGTATGGGTTATTGGGTATCAAGCCGATCCGCACCAGCGTGTATCACCCACAAATGGATGGTTTAGTAGAACGGTTTAATCGCACCCTCAAAAACATAATTAAAAAATGTGTAAGTGAGGATACGCGTAACTGGGATAAATGGCTCGAACCCTTGTTATTTACAGTGCAAGAGGTCCCACAAGCCTCCACGGGGTTCTCCCCGTTTGAATTATTATATGGGCGTAAGCCACACGGCCTTTTAGATGTGCTGCGAGAAAATTGGGAGGAGGGACCTTCACCAAGCAAAAATGAAATTCAATACGTTATTGACCTGTGCGGAAAACTCCACACGCTCACCCACCTAACCCAGGAGAATTTGCGGCAGGCCCAAGAACGGCAAACCCGCCTGTACGACAAGGGTACGGGCCTTAGAGAGTTCGCACCGGGAGATAAAGTACTCGTACTGTTGCCCAAGTCGAGCTCTAAATTAGTCGCCAAGTGGCAAGGACCCTTTGAGGTCACACGGCAAGTCGGGGACGTCGACTATAAGGTGAGGCGAACGGACAGGGGTGGGGTGCTACAGATTTACCACCTCAACCAACTCAAACTCTGGAAAGAGGAGGTCCCCATGGTGTTGGTGTCGGTGGTTCCGGAGAAGGCGGAGCTGGGGCCGGAGGTTCAAAAAGGAACATTAGCATCACGTACCTCTCCGGTCCCCTGTGGAGACCAACTCTCCCCGACCCAGCTCGCGGAGGTTGCCCAGTTGCAGACCGAGTTTTCGGACGTGTTCTTGCCCCTGCCCAGCCGCAATAACCTCATAGAGCACCACATTGAGATGCCCCCGGTGGTGGTAGTGCGTAGCCGCCCTTACAGGTTACCTGAGCACAAGAAAAAGGTGGTTCGGGAAGAACTCGAGGCCATGCTCGAAATGGGCATTGTCGAGGAGTCCCACAGTGACTGGAGCAGCCTAGTGGTCTTGGTACCCAAGGCTGACAGGTCGGTCCGGTTCTGTGTAGACTATAGAAAAGTCAACGCGGTATCTAAATTCAATGCGTACCCAATGCCTCGTATTGAGGAGTTGCTCAATCGGCTAGGCATGGCTCGTTTTTACTCGACACTGGATTTAACAAAGGGTTATTGGCAGATCCCCTTGACTCCATTATCCCAGGAAAAAACAGCCTTTTCCACACCATTCGGCTTACACCAATTCGTGACACTTCCTTTTGGGCTGTTTGGGGCGCCCGCTACATTTCAGCGGCTGATGGACAGGGTCCTCTTCCCCCACGCCACCTATGCGGCCGCCTACCTCGACGACATCATCGTTTATAGTAACGATTGGCCAAGGCACCTCGAACATCTGAGGGCTGTCCTTTGGTCGCTGAGGCGAGCGTGTCTCACAGCCAACCTTAAGAAGTGTGCGATTGGGCAGGTGGAAGTACGGTATCTGGGCTTCCACTTGGGCAATGGGCAGGTGCGTCCCCAAATTAACAAGACAGCAGCGATTGCGGCCTGCCCGAGGCCCAAGACCAAAAAGGGGGTGAGACAGTTCCTGGGGCTGACTGATCTCACTAAAAAGGGGGCACCAGATCCGGTCCAGTGGACGGAGCAATGCCAGCGGGCTTTTTCTAAGGTAAAGGCTGCACTGTGTTGGGTGCCACTTTTACACTCCCCTGACTTTTCTCTCCCCTTTATGTTGCAGACGGATGCATCAGACAGAGGGCTGGGGGCCATTTTGTCCCAGGAGGTGGAGGGGGAGGATCGCCCAGTCCTATACATCAGTCGCAAGCTGTCGGTGCGTGAGGGGCGCTACAGCACCATCAAGAAAGAGTGCCTGGCGATCAAGTGGGCGGTCCTCACCCTCCGTTACTACCTGCTGGGATGCCCTTTCACCCTCTGTTCGGACCACGCGCCCCTCCCGTGGCTCCACCGCATGAAGGATGCCAACGCGCGGATCACCCATTGGTATCTGGCACTCCAACCCTTTAATTTCAAGGTGATCCACAGGCCAGGGGCGCAGATGGTCGTGGCGGACTTCCTCTCTCGTCAGGGGGGGGGGGGGGGGGGAGTCAGCTGCAGGTCGGACAGCCGCCCGGCCTGAGTCAGGCGGTGGGGGTATGTGGCAGCGGGGGCGTGGTCAAGCGCCGGTCTGTGACAGGAGGGCGGAGTCAGGGAAGGTAAGTGGCAGATTCACTACACCTGTCATTAATTAATGTGTTTGTGTGTCTTCCCAGTGACCGCGCCCTATTTAAGGAGAGAGAGCGAGAGGAGAGGGAGCTCTCTCCCGAACCAGATGGCTGATGTGTGTGCGTGTGTCTGAGTGTGTGAGAGAGTTTACAAAAGCTGAAAAGCTGAATAAAAGAATGTTTTGTGAACTCAGTTCTGGCCTGCCGTCCTTCTGTGCTCCACCCACCTACACGAACTGTCACACCGACAGTCTCAAACATGGATGGAATGGACTGTGACAGAATCTGCAAAGTAACTAGTGAGTTATCAAATAAATATAGTGGAGTAAAAAGTACAATACTTGCCTCCAAAATATAGTGGAGTATAAATTATAGGGTAGTAGAAAACGGAAATCAAAATACAAGTACCTCAAAATTGTACTGTATTATCTGTTTTGACTATTTGGCTCATTTGTTCATTGTAACATGCATAATCATCATATAAGCCTGCATAGTTTTTTACTTTTTTATTTAAGCTAATTTGAAATAATTATGGGCGGCATGGTGATGTGCTGTTGCCTCACAGCAAGAAGGTCCGGGTTCGAGCCCCGTGGCCGGCGAGGGCCTTTCTGTGCTGAGTTTGCATCTTCTCTCCGTGTCCGCATGGGTTTCCTCCGGGTGCTCTGGTTTCCTCCACAGTCCAAAGACATGCAGGTTAGGTTAACTGGTGACTCTAAATTGACCGTAGGTGTGAATGTGAGTGTGAATGGTTGTCTGTGTCTATGTATCAGCCCTGTGATGACCTGGCGACTTGTCCAGGGTGTACCCCGCCTTTCGCCTTTAGTCAGCTGGGATATGCTCCAGCTTGCCTGCGACCCTGTAAAACAGGATAAAGCGGCTAGAGATAATGAGATGAGATGAAATAATTAATTGAATCTACTTTTTCAAGGCAAGACTAAAGGGACACCAGGGGTGTAGCTAGGATTTTTCAAGGGGGGGGGGGGGTCACACACTGACTGGCAGCCTGATTACATACCCGCAGGTTTGTAAATGTAAAAATACATTGAATACATTTGAGAAAATAACACGGTCTTTGGATCATTCTTTCATCTCATGTTGTGAGCTGTTGAGACGTTGGACAATGATTAGGCCAAATCAGCTTTATCCGGCAGTGTATGGATAGGGGCTCGACATCTTACCCTAGTCAACCAATGCAGATCTCTCTATTCTTGTTATCTTACTGCTCATCAGCCAAAATGTTTCTAAGTAAAAGGCAAAATAAAATAGCCAAAGCTGATACAATATCAACATTGGCACAGCTGTCTCTTATAAATATGAAGACTTGGAAACATTTTTCCAGATCTTGCAAATACAGTGGGGCAAAAAAGTATTTAGTCAGCCACCAATTGTGCAAGTTCTCCCACTTAAAAAGATGAGAGAGGCTTGTAATTTTTATCATAGGCACACTTCAACTATGAGAGACAGAATGGGGGTAAAGAATCCAGGAAATCACATTGTAGGATTTTTAATGAATTAACTGGTAAATTCCTCGGTAAAATAAGTATTTGGTCACCTACAAACAAGCAAGATTTCTGGCTCTCACAGACCTGTAACAACTTCTTTAAGAGGCTCCTCTGTCCTCCACTCGGTACTTGTATTAATGGCACCTGTTTGAACTCATTATCAGTATAAAAGACACCTGTCCACAACGTCAAACAGTCACACTCCAAACTCCACTATGGCCAAGACCAAAGAGCTGTCAAAGGACACCAGAAACAAAATTGTAGACCTGCACCAGGCTGGGAAGACTGAATCTGCAATAGGTAAGCAGCTTGGTGTGAAGAAATCAACTGTGGGAGCAATTATTAGAAAATGGAAGACATACAAGACCATTGAAAATCTCCCTCGATCTGGAGCTCCACGGAAGATCTCACCCCATGGGGTCAAAATGATCACAAGAACGGTGAGCAAAAATCCCAGAACCACACGGGAGGACCTAGTGAATGACCTGCAGAGAGCTGGGACCAAAGTAACAAAGGCTACCATCAGTAACACACTACGCCACCAGAGACTCAAATCCTGCAGTGCCAGACGTGTCCCCCTGCTTAAGTCCAGGCCTGTCTGAAGTTTGCTAGAGAGCATTTGGATGATCCAGAAGAGGATTGGGAGAATGTCATATGGTCAGATGAAACCAAAATAGAACTTTTTGGTAAAAACTCAACTTGTCGTGTTTGGAGGAGAAAGAATGCTGAGTTGCATCCAAAGAACACCATACCTACTGTGAAGCATGGGGGTGGAAACATCATGCTTTGGGGCTGTTTTTCTGCAATGGGACCAGGATGACTGATCCGTGTAAAGGAAAGAATGAATGGGGCCATGTATTGTGAGATTTTGAGTGAAAACCTCCTTCCATCAGCAAGAGCATTGAAGATGAAACGTGGCTGGGTCTTTCAGCATGACAATGATCCCAAACACACCACCTGGGCAATGAAGGAGTGGCTTCGTAAGAAGCATTTCAAGGTCCTGGAGTGGCCTAGCCAGTCTCCAGATCTCAATCCCATAGAAAATCTTTGGAGGGAGTTGAAAGTCCATGTTGCCCAGTGACAGCCCCAAAACATCACTGCTCTAGAGGAGATCTGCATGGAGGAAGGGGCCAAAATACCAGCAACAGTGTGTGAAAACCTTGTGAAGACTTACAGAAACCGTTTGACCTCTGTCATTGCCAACAAAGGGTATATAACAAAGTATTGAGATGAACTTTTGTTATTGACCAAATACTTATTTTCCACCATAATTTGCAAATAAATTATTTTAAAATCAGACAGACAATGTGATTTTCTGGATTTTCTTTCTCATTTTGTCTCTCATAGTTGAGGTATACCTGTTATGAAAATTACAGGCCTCTCATCTTTTTAAGTGGGAGAACTTGCACAATTGGTGACTGACTAAATACTTTTTTGCCCCACTGTAACTAAGGTTGCTCAGAATATTTGTGGCAGTTACATCATTTATGTTACGGTAGTACTCTAAATACAACTCTTTCAAATGCACTAAATGTATTACAAAAGAAATGTCTTCTATGAGAAAGTTTGTTGACAAATCTAAAGTAACAAGGTTTGAAGAATTTCCCAATGTTTGTGTAAGACTGAATTTATGAAACCGAAAGGTGAAATGTTGTTCAAAATTGCCGTTAAAATAAAGATGGTGAAAATGAGTACAATGCCTCTCAAAATGCTCTTAAAACTATGGATGGTGTAGAAAGGAGGACGTCCTGTATCTTCTAATGTGAAACGTTTCCATAACACAGTCATGTGAGATAGCTGCAGCAGCCTTTTGCAGGTACTCAACAAGCTATGGAACGCTGCGGAGAGCAGTAGGTGCTTTATAATCTTCAAGGCTATTTCATCTGGCAAATCAAGAAAGCCTACATCAACCAAAAAGAATGGTTAAGCTTACTGACCGTACTAATGTTTTGGGCTAATTCTATCAAACCAAATAACAGCGACCATAGCATAAGCAAACCAAGCTCACTCACCAGCAACTGCCGCTTGGGCCGGTGTTTCTTGGTCTGCCGAAGGTGATGATGCATCTTGTTTTCAGTCTGTTTTTTCATAAAAAATTTAATAAGTACTAGAATAAGACTATGAAAACTATGTAACAAAAAATAATTACCATTGCTAGTTTTAGGTAGCTTAGAAACCGGCTCTTCCATTATTGCTGTTTCTTCCACATTTTCTTGGTGTAGTGTTCTAGAAACGGCACACTAAAACTTAGCTTCGAAGCCACAAAATGCAACTTTGATTGAAAAAATATATAATAAATTGCTTACCTCTCTTCATGTTGAAAGAAGGAGGAAAGTTTCACTTGTTTTGACATGGCAAATTATTAACATGAGGAAATACTCATAATTCACAACTAAAAAGACTGCAGCTACACTGGCAGCTTGACCATGCTTTCTAGTGCGATCATGTTGCGCTTGCGCAGAACTGAGTTTTCACGCCCAAACCACAGGAAGTCCATACAAGGTTATAGAAACCCTAATGAGGCTGAGGTGACAATCTAGTTTAAAAAAATGTTAGAAAAATTACAGTGGGCACTTTTCTAATATTCTTATGCGGCTATTGAAAAAATGTATGATCCGACAAAGGGGGAGGTCACGGGCACCCCAGGACACCCTCCCCACCAGCTACGCCCCTGGAAACAAACAGGACAGACTTAAAAGAAAGTTTCCAGCTGAGACACAGTTGCTATACCCAGCTGAAAAAGATAATTTGACATGATTGAAACATTGGAGAGGCAAACTTCAGAAAATTTCAGTCAATTATTTACTGGTCTTGAGAGACTGACAAGCTCAATTGCAGATGGATTTTCACTACTAAGACATCCTCCACCACTTACTTATTTACTTAGTCCAAGCTCCCGCTCGAACTAATCTTGACTGCTTACTCCACTACATCCCTTCTTGCATTGCCGGTCTTATTTCTGTGACCACCTGAAGACCTGTGTCTCTATGCAAGTTGTCAATATAGTTGGTTAGAGGTCTACCTCTACCCCTACCCTTTGATGGTTGCCAGAGCACAAGTGCTGATGCAGTGAGCTCAGGGTGTCTAATACAGTGACCAGCAAGCTTCATCCTTCTTTCTGCTACCTTATCTGTAACAGGTGGCAATTCCTGGTAGAGCTCCTCATTTGTGAGTAGCCACAGTTTCCTACTAACTCAAAATGGTTAGGTCTCCTACAAAACATCCACTTAGGATAAATCCAGAAATCAGGTCTATTTGATACTGCATCCACCTAAATCTGACATCCTGCTGCCAATGTCTTCACCGTAACCCTGGCTCAGGTGACTTAATGAGTGCTATGCGTTGCCAAAGGGCAACTCGTGTTTTTGTCTGGCATTGCTTATTCAATATATTCGCAGCTAGCTACCATATCTGAAGGCCGTTCCCCTATCCACAACCTGGGGAGCTGGTGGATGGGAGTTTATCTTCTGCACACCACTCCTCCACCACAACCATTCAAAGTGCCACAATACCAAATGAGGCATCCTTATGTACACATCTACCGGTATGTATCAGCACCACAACTACACACAGTACCTGGTACATTTCCACCCAAGTGGGATGATGAATTAACAGATTCATCATCCCACTTTGCCCCTGTAATGGTGTAAAGAATAAAAGTTTACTTTCTCCTCTTTCTTTTTTCTTTGAAACTTCACCAATTCCTGATTTGTTTCTACTTTTATGTTATTTGAACACACTGAGAATGTAAACCTGCACTGCCCCTTTAAGAGATTTCTTTTTGTTTTGTTGTTCTCACGGATTTCCCCTCAGTCTGCGATTGCTGAACTGAGGAAAGGTTTGCGTGTTTCATTGATAGATTGTAAAAGCATATATTTTTAGTATTAGACTGATACAGATGCTTAATAAGGAAAAAATAAACAGGTAGACAAAGATAGTGACCATGCAGCTTAGGATACATACGGTGTGATTTTGTGTTTAATTTATTTCTTTTGTTTTATAAGATGAGGTTTTCAGTAGCCTATGTTTTCCTTTGCTAACAGGCTACTCCCGTGTGAAGACTGCATGTCACAGCTCTTCTTTTTTGTTTTATGGTGTTGTAACACTTCTGTATGCGGGGGTGGAGCACAGAGGACGGCAGGACAGAGATCAGGTTCAAAATAGGCTTTATTGCCACACTTTTCAGTGAACAATTTCAATACCAAACAACACACACAACTGGCGTCTAGTTCAGGGATGATCTACTCCGCTCTTACTCTCCCTCCTTAAGTAGGGCGCGGTCACTGGGAAGACACACAAACAGGTTAATTGCTCTCAGGTGTAGTGATTCTGCCACTTACCTTCCCTGACTCTGCCCTCCTGTCACAGACCGGCGCTTGACCACGCCCCCGCTGCCACATACCCCCAACACCCGACTCAGGCCGGGCGGCCATCTGGCCTGCAGCCGACCCCCCCCCCCCCCCCCCTTGACGGGAGAGGAAGTCCGCCACGACCATCTGCACCCCCGGCCTGTGGACCACCTTGAAATTAAAGGGTTGGAGTGCCAGATACCAACGGGTGATCCGTGCGTTGGCATCCTTCATGCGGTGGAGCCACTGGAGGGGCGTGTGGTCTGAACAGAGGGTGAAAGGGCGCCCCAGCAGGTAGTACCGGAGGGCGAGGACCACCCACTTGATGGCCAGACATTCTTTCTCTATGGTGCTGTAGCGCCCCTCATGCACCAACAGCTTCCTGCTGATGTACAGGACAGGGCGGTCCTCCCCCTCCACCTCCTGGGACAAAACCGCCCCCAGCCCTCTGTCCGACGCATCGGTCTGCAACATAAAGGGGAGAGAAAAGTCAGGGGAGTGTAAAAGTGGCCCCCCACACAGTGCAGCCTTTACCTCAGAAAAAGCCCGCTGGCATTGCTCCGTCCACTGGACCGGATCTGGTGCCCCCTTTTTAGTGAGATCAGTCAGCGGGCTGGTGATGTCCGAATAATTTGGTATAAACCTACGGTAATAGCCAGCCGGCCCCAGGAACTGTCTCACCCCCTTTATGGTCTTGGGCCTCGGGCAAGCTGCAATTGCTGCCGTCTTATTAATTTGGGGATGCACCTGCCCGTTGCCCAAGTGGAAGCCCAGATACTGTACTTCCACCTGCCCAATCGCATACTTCTTTGGTTTGGCTGTGAGCCCCGCTCACCTCAGCGACCTAAGGACGGCCCTCAGATGTTCGAGGTGCCGCTGCCAGTCATTACTATAGACGATGATGTCATCTAAATACGCGGCCGCATAAGTAGCGTGAGGGCAGAGGACTCTGTCCATCAGCTGCTGAAACGTAGCGGGCGCCCCAAACAGCCCAAACGGAAGGGTGACGAATTGGTGTAAACCAAACGGTGTGGAAAAGCTTGTTTTTTCTTGGGATAGTGGAGTCAAGGGGATCTGCCAATATCCCTTCGTCAAATCCAGCATCGAATAAAAGCGAGCAGTGCCGAGTCGATCGAGCAACTCATCAATACGAGGCATTGGGTACGCGTCGAATTTAGACACCGTGTTGACTTTTCTGTAGTCCACACAGAACCGGACCGACCCGTCGGCCTTGGGTACTAAGACCACCAGGCTGCTCCAGTCACTGTGGGACTCCTCGACGATGCCCATTTTGAGCATGGTCTCAAGTTCTTCCCGAACCACCTTTTTTTTGTGCTCGGGTAGTCTGTAAGGGTGGCTACGCACTACTACCCCCGGGGGCATCTCAATGTGGTGCTCTATGAGGTTAGTGCGACCGGGCAGGGGCGAGAACACATCCGAAAACTCGGCCTGCAACTGGGCGACCTCCGTGAGCTGTGTCGGGGAGAGGTGGTCTCCACAGGGGACCGGAGGGGTACGTGATGTCAATGCCCCCTTTTGAACTTCCGGCCCAAGCTCCCCCTTCTCCGGAACCACCGACACCAACGCCACGGGGACCTCCTCCTTCCAGAGTTTAAGGAGACTGAGGTGGTAAATTTGTAGCGCCCCACCCCTGTCCGTTCGCCTCACCTCGTAGTCGACGTCCCCGACTCGCCATGTGACCTCAAAGGGACCTTGCCACTTGGCGATCAATTTGGAGCTTGAAGTGGGCAACAGTACGAGTACTTTATCTCCCTGGGTGAACTCCCTAAGGCGCGTACCCTTTTTGTACAGGCGGGCTTGCTGTTCCTGGGCCTGCCGCAAATTCTCCTGGGTTAGGTGGGTGAGCGTGTGGAGTTTTGCGCACAGGTCCATAACGTATTGAATTTCATTCTTGCTTTGTGAAGGTCCCTCCTCCCAATTTTCCCGCAGCACGTCTAAGATGCCGCGCGGCTTACGCCCATATAATAAATCGAACGGGGAGAACCCCGTGGAGGCTTGGGGAACCTCTCGCACTGAGAACAACAAGGATTCGAGCCAGTGATCCCAATTATGTGCATCCTCACTTACGAATTTTTTAATGATATTTTTGAGGGTGCGGTTGAACCGTTCTACTAAACCGTCCGTTTGTGGGTGATACACACTGGTGCGGATCAGCTTAATCCCCAATAACCCATACAGTTCGTGTAGTGTTCGTGACATAAATGTAGTGCCTTGATCAGTCAGAATCTCTTTCGGGATTCCGGCACGGGAGATGATGCGGAAGAGTGCCTCTGCAATACTGCGTGCTGAGATATTGCGCAGAGGCACTGCTTCCGGGTATCGCGTTGCATAGTCCACCAGAACGAATATAAAGCGGTACCCTCGTGCTGACCGATCTAATGGCCCGACGAGATCCATCCCAATTCTCTCAAACGGGGTCTCGATCAACGGAAGAGGGCGCAAAGGCGCTTTTGGAATGGCCGCTGGATTTACTAACTGGCATTCGCGGCATGCCGTTCACCACCTACGAACATCGCCTCGAATCCCCAGCCAATAGAATCGGGCCATTATTCGGGCTAGTGTTTTATCCTGCCCTAAGTGTCCAGCCATGGGATTAAAGTGAGCCGCCTGGAATACCAATTCCTGGCGGCTCTTTGGAATCAAAAGTTGCGTGACTCGCTCTTTAGTTTGAGTGTCCTGCGTCACTCGGTATAATCTATCCTTCATAATTGCGAAGTAAGGGAAGGACGGGGTGGCGTTCGGCTGGAGTGTTTGACCATCGATTACTCTCACTTGGTCAAAAGCATGTCGCAGAGTCTCGTCTCGCGATTGTTCTAATGGGAAATCCGCGAGGGATTCCCCAATAGAGGGAGGAGGAGCCAGCCACTCCTCACTCTGACGTAGATGGCTCTGTGACAGCTGCTCCCGCCAAAAAAGCGACACCGGGACCTCCCCCTGTCAAATGGCAGGACCCAATCCTTACTAGGCGTGTCATCAAACCCTGAAATCCCGGCCAATCAGTCCCCAAAATTAAAGAGTGGGTAAGGCGAGGATTAACCGCCGCCTTCACTATAGATTTTTCCCGTCTGAAAAAAATGTGGACCGACACCAAAGGGTAGCTGTGAACATCCCCGTGCACATACAACACCTTCACCCCCTGTGCTCCCCCCAATGCCTCATTTTGAACCAGGCTTTGGCGAATTGAGATCTGATTACAACCCGAATCCACCAACGCCTGATATGTAGCCCCTTGGATACTCACCGGTATGCAATATGCTCCGGCCCGATCGAGGGCGGTTTCTGGTGCGTCGGGGATCCGAACCACTGCGCCCACCTCTATTGCCGTGCACTGCCATTGGAGGTGGCCCGGTTCCCCGCAGCGCCAGCAAACCGGCCCAGGCTTTCCCTCTGCACCGGTGATCTGGGGCTCACTCACCTGAGGGGGGGGGAGAGACAGACACAGAAGGGAGAAACGGGAGGGCACTGCGGGTGCGGTGGGCCGGCTGGGGTGGTGCCGGCCCCCGCCTCCGCCGTGGGGGAATGGGGCGAGGAGGAGACACAGGAGGAGGGGGGGAGAGAGAGAGAGAGAGAGAGAGAGAGAAGAGAAGAAGCTGTCTGCTGTCCTGCTGCCGGAACAGCCGCCAAATGGTTCTCCGCCAGCTCGATGGCGTGATCCAGCGACGCCGGCCAGTGGCACTGGACCCACTCCGCGGTTCCTGCTGGCAAGCGCGCGACGAACTGCTCCAGCACCACCTGATCGACAATCTCCTCGGTGTCGCGGTTGTTGGCCCTCAGCCACCGCCAGCAGGCATCCCGGAGTTGCTGGCCAAATGTGAACGGCCGGCCGACTTCCTCCAAGCGCAACGCGCGGAAGCGCTGACGCTGCTGATCAGGGGTGCGCCCCACACGCTGGAGGATGGCCCGGCGAAGGTCCGCGTAGGCCAGCCGGCGGTCGGTGGGGAGCTGTAGCGCGGCCAGCTGTGCCTCTCCCATTAGCAGGGGGAGGAGGCGCGCCGCGCGCTGCTCCATCGCCCACCCCGAGGTCTCCGCGACTTGCACGAAGAGCGTGATGAATGCCTCGGGGTCATCCTGCGGGCCCATCTTTGTTAGGGTGAGGGGGGACGGGCCCGCGGAGGGAGCGTTGGTGGACCCTGCCGACGCGAGGAGGTGCCGGAACGCCTGTCGATCTTCTTGTTGGGCCAACACCAGGGCCTCGAACCACTGTTCTTGCTCCTTTCGGAGGCTGAGTAGCGCCTGGTGCTGGCTTTGCTGGGCCGTGGCGAGGGCGTGGACCAGTTCAGCGAACGGGGAGGACTCCATGGGGCTGTTAGGCTGCTGTGCTCCAGGCCCCGGGTTTCGGCACCACTGTAACACTTCTGTATGCGGGGGTGGAGCACAGAGGACGGCAGGACAGAGATCAGGTTCAAAATAGGCTTTATTGCCACACTTTTCAGTGAACAATTTCAACACCAAACAACACACACAACTGGCGTCTAGTTCAGGGATGATCTCCTCCGCTCTCGCTCTCCCTCCTTAAGTAGGGCGCGGTCACTGGGAAGACACACAAACAGGTTAACTGCTCTCAGGTGTAGTGATTCTGCCACTTACCTTCCCTGACTCTGCCCTCCTGTCACAGACCGGCGCTTGACCACGCCCCCGCTGCCACAGCTGTTATGTACAGGTATGTTGAACTCAGTGTATGTTCATTATATAGGTCCGAATGTTTACTTCGGTTGCTCATTTTTAATGTGTTGTAATATTGCTGTATGTAAGGTGGGATTTTCGTTTATTTGCATGCAGACCTAGCGTGTGCAAGCTACGTTACTTATGCTGTTAGCTCAGTCTGCGATTGCTGAACTGAGGAAAGGCTACTCCCGTGTGTGAAGATTGCATGTCACAGCTTTTCTTTTTTGTTTTACGGTGTTATGTACAGATGCACTGCTTCATCGTTGGAATAAAGCAACCAGTAAAGAGCAATTCCAGCGTTATGGACGTGACACTTGAACTCAAAATGGCAACAAATGACCCAGTGCATGTTTTATTGTCTTCCAGTATTTAAACAGGTGTTGCATATTTTAAGGCTGTACCATACTGGAGAAGTGATAGAACAAGAACTATTCCCATAGTACATCTAGGGCATGCCAGAAAATGCCAATAAAAGATGCATTATGGATGTGACAGAAAAAGTATCACTTTTTTTGGTTGACTGTACATTTTTATCAAACTCTGTGAAATTGTAAACCTAATGTCGAAATGGAGATATCCATTTGATAGAGGCATCCAAGGTGAATATTAAAAAAATCTTTGTTTAAAATATTTTGTATTTCATGCAGAGTTTCGGAAGGAAAAGTCAGCGTTATGGATGTGACGAAATTCCATTATGGATGTGACGCGTCTGAAATAGACATGGCATATGTTTAGAAAATCAGCAATTTAACCACCATAACCCTTTGAAAAACTCTCTAAATATCAGCTAAAACTATCAAAGTTCTTAAATAATATTTAGGATGGCTATTGTTTTGCTGTTTTGTGGATTTTAGCATACATTTCTGTGGCTTGTGGCAATAATATAGAATTGTACATGATCAAAGTTGATTTTAGCTTGGGTTTTACATTATAAGAAAGAAAGACTGACAGTGACGTATTAGGTGATCAAAATATTTATTTATGTATGTATTTATTTATTTGTTTAATTATTTAGATTGTTTAGTTTGAAATTTGGGATCTCCTGTGAGGTTGACATTTACATGGAACTGCCCTAAACCAGTGCCTGGCCATTCCTTACTTCTAGTGCAGACACACAGTCACTACGTTTACATGCACATAGAGAGAATCAAATTTCTGCCGTTGCTCGACTGAAATCGAAGTTCAAAATGCCATGTATACACCTTAATTTGGCTGAAATTGAACCGAACTTGATTTCTCGGAATCGAGCTACACGACCTAGTTTATGCGATTTCTTCCGAGCTACTTTGTGCATGTATACCCTATCGAGCTAGTTGTCGAGCTACTTCCGGAAGTGACGAGTGACGAGACCACAAGCGGGAAACACAACAGCCTCGGTCGGCATGACAACAGTAGTAGCGAGCAGCAGAAGAGGTCAGGAGGAACAAACGAAGAAGAGAAAATGGTGATGTAGAGCTCTCTGAAGTGTGGGTGGAGCACAGAGGACGGCAGGACAAAGCTTCTGGTACTAATAAGCTTTTTATTGTCAGATTTTTCAGTTTAACAGCCTACTTTTATTCTTGAGAGAAAAACACACACACGCGCACGCGCTGTGTTCTAGTCCCAGGATGAGCTGTCCCCTCTGCTCTCCCTCTGCCTCCTTAAATAGGGCGCGGTTACTGGGAAGACACATAAACACAGGTTAATTACCGTCAGGTGAAGTGATTCTGCCACTCACCTTCCCTGGCTCCGCCCTCCTGTCACAGACCGGTGCTTGACCACGCCTCCACTGCCACAGGCAAGCAGAAACGTGCACTTCTGGAGCAATGAGGAGACAGAGTTCATGCTCATTCAGCTTAAGGAGTTGAATATATTAAAATTCATGGATGGGAGAAAAACGCGCAGTGGAGAACACGGAACTGATAACTTTGTTTACACTCTTGAATAGCTCTTCTTCATGACGACAACCGGAAGTGTACCAACACGATGGGGCGTGTTGCGCCACCTGTGGCTTGGGTGCACAATGCACCTCACACAATAGCCCGATTTCATTGTGTGCATGTAGGATTGGATTTCTCTGGCACCCTGCTGGGACCTTCAGCTTGATTACCGACAGCAGCTCGATTTGGATGTGCATGTAAACGTAGTCACTGTAGAGAACTGTTACAATGGTGCCGTGACTTTTCCAGGATCGCTTTTGGATAGACATCAGTTTGTTCACCGTGGGAAAGCCGTGGTATTTAGGTATCTTGTTTTGGGACCAAGTGATTTTTACCCTTCAGCATCATAGACGGTAAAGGTCAGCATAATTTTGGTTTCCGTGCATTGCTTTGGACTGAGTTTGTTGCATGCACGCAGTGTAGTTTTTTTTTTGGACTGGAAAAAAATCCTGACGGAAAGTTTATGTTGTATAAAAACAGACTGCGTGGCCTACTTGTTGGGGTGGTTGAATGTATGCTAAATTGTATCTTCTGAAATTTCTAATTCATACAGTTTTTTTGTGTATTTAAGTGATTTTGCATTTAGCATTTTTTTTCTTTCCTCCTTTTCTTCTTTGTGCATCTTGTTCTTGGGGATAATGGCAGAGGTGGTGACATATTCTGTTGGGGAGGAGGAAGGCAAAGATGTTGACTTTGTGAGCCAGATAGGTGTGGGGAAGGGATGTTTTAAGTATCCTTTTGAAACCGGTACACCAGGGCCAAAAATGACACCATTAGCTGAACCTATACTTACCTCCACAAGATATGTAGAATGTTCCATGCCAAGACATGATCAGAACACAGACATAGGTGCACTTATTACACAGATAGCTGAGAAACTAGGTCAGTCCATTGTAGCTCAGTTGCAACCTGATAAGAGCGCACACAGTATACACAGTCCTGAACAGCCCTCAGAAGTGACACTGTCTAATGTCAAGTTGCTCATGCATTCTGATGCTAGGGAGCCCCCTATCTGAGGCATCGCCTCTGAATATAAGTTCACAGTTCACGAGTGGGAGACTCTTATGACCATGTACTTAAAGAGACGGGCTATCCCAGTTCATGAGCACTCACAAGAAATTTTGGCTAAGCTTATGGGTAAAGCGGGGGAAGTGGTAAAGATAAAGTTGCGCAACACATCTGTTGACCATATACAGAATCCCACAGTGATCTTTGACATATTGAAACAGCACTTTATTGTGCACACATACTCAAACATGCCCTTAGCTGATTTTTACAATACCCTTCCAAAACCAGGCGAAGATGCAATGGAGTATTGGATCAGGCTTAACAAGACTTTGGATGTTGTAAGTGAATGTCTGAAAAGGCAAGGCCGTAGCATTGAAGACCTGAACCATGAGGTCAGCATGATGTTTATCAAGCACTGTCCAGATCAGTCACTTGCAAGTGTCTTCAAGTTTAAGTCTGCAGAGAAATGGCTAGCCAGTGAAATTCAGGAACGGCTGGATGAGCGTATGCAGGACAAGAAGAGTCGTGCTTCAGTTAAGTCACTTCAGTCAGATGCAGTGAAGTGCAAAGCCCATTCACAGTGCCAGGCACCTTTTGTTGACAGTGGGACTGACTCAAGAACTTTTGCACCTCTTATGTGGTCTTCAGTGCCCTCTGCGATTAGTGCTGACAATAACTACATGAAAAGTCTGGTGGGACTGCTGGATAGGTTAGTGATGCAGCAAAGTCAAATACCTGTCAATCTTAGCAACCAGGCAGTTGCACCGCCAGCTTTCCATAAGCCTTGCAGAGTCTGTAGCGAACTCGATCACTCTACAGTGTCACACTGCAGACGGGAGAATAGATGTCTGAAGTGCCTCTCCCCTGGGCATTGGAAGAAGGATTGTACTCAGTGTTTTAGCCAGCAGCATGCTCCATCTAGTGACAGCGCAGAGGGACAGAACCAAAAGTTAAACTAGAGAGCCCACATCTTGAGGGGGGCAGTGTGGGTAAAATGATTGAATCCCTCATTGAAGATCCTGATTTGATTAGTGTGTTTGAAGAGAGTATGGCTGATACAACAAAGGGGTCAAAAGTCATCATTCAATCCAGTCAGAAGATTCAGGCATTTGGTGAGCTTTTCTATGTTCCCATTGTTATCAACTGCCAGGTCCAGCTTGAAGGCATGTTAGACTCAGGCTCCATGGCTTGCACCATCAGCGGACCTGCAGTGGAGAAGCTTAGATGTGCCGGTGTCTTGCCTGAAAAGCAGCATTCGGAGGAGAACATTGTGCTTAAAGGCTGTGGAGGTCGGCAAACTCAACCAGAAGGGCTTTATGAGTTAAAGATCCTCTATGGTACCTGCTGCATTGTACCCACCTTTGTTGTCCCAACACAGCCAGATGACCTCATAATAGGGTCAAATGTCATCAAGCATCTAATGCATGATTTAAAAATGACAGTAAATATTGGGATATTGTGTCCAGATACAAACATCAGTCTAATCCTGAAACTGACCACTTCTTGTCAATGTTCACCAGTGTCAAGCAGTGGAAGGGACAAGAGGTTCCTGAAAAGGTTGGAACAGTTAAGCTCACTCAAGCAGTCACACTCTTGCCCAGACATGAACACCTTGTCTGGGGCAAACTTCCCTCTAATGCACCAATGTCACCTGGCAGCACAGTTGTGACGGAGCCTACTAGATCCAAAGTTCAGCCACGGGGTGTCCTTGTTGGCCATTTCGTCACGCCTTTGTGGGGTGACAGGTGGGTGCCTATGACCATTGTAAACCCTTCAGAGAAACCTATCACCCTGAAGAGAAACTGCAAGATGACCGACGTGTATCCATGTTTGGCATTAGATGATTTTAATGTCTTTCAAGGCTTGCATGTTGTCTCAGGGAAACAACAGTCAGGCCCTTCTCACCATCCATGTTCTGGTACCCAGCCTACCACAGTCCAAAGGATGTTTTGAAAAAATGTCCTTAAACTCAGTAAGTAGCTGGGTAAGCTCATTCTTACAACCTTCACTTATGTGAGAAGAATCAATCTTGACGTCAGCCAAGCCAAGCTCTGCCAAGATAGCAATCGCATTCACCTGACCGATGACCGGCCATTCCGCTTACCGTACAGGAGAGTGCCTCCTGCCCATTATCAGAAGCTGAGGCAAGTGCTGACAGACATGGAAGAAAGAGGAATTATTAGGAAGTCCACTAGTGAATACGCGTCACCTCTGGTAATGGTGTGGAAAAAGGATGGGGGACTACGGATATGTGTTGATTTCAGATGGCTAAATGCACGAACACTGAAAGATGCTCACCTGTTGCCTCACCAATCAGACTGTCTGGCTGCTCTTGGTGGCAATTGTTTCTTTAGTACAATGGATCTCACTTCAGGGTATTATAATATCCCAATGCATGAAGATGACAAGAAATACACAGCATTTACAACACCTCTTGGATTACATGAGTATAACCGAATGCCTCAAGGGCTTTGTAATAGTCCAGCATCCTTTATGCAGATGATGGGAATCTTTGGGGATGTGAATTTCTCTAAACTGTTGTGCTATCTCGATGATCTTTTAGTTTTTGCATCCTCAGAGAGTGAAGCTTTGTCCAGACTGCACACAGTGTTTGAGAGACTGAGAGAGAACAACCTAAAATTGGCCCCAAAGAAATGCTATCTATTGCAGAAGGAAGTGAGGTTCTTAGGGCATGTCATTAATGCGGAGGGCATATCTGTGGATCAAGCTAAGGTGGAGGTCATCAGTAACATGCAGGTACAAAGTCTCATGGAGCATGATAGGTTGCACCCTCAGTGCGGAAGATAAAGTCTTTCCTTGGTATGGTATTTTTCTACCAACATTTAATTCCTATTTGTTCTGCAACAGCAAAGCCTTTGTTTGCACTTACTGCAGGACAGAAAAGGAGAGGCCACTTGGCTAAAGACAGGAAGTTCCATGGAGTTTATCGCAAGCTTACTCCAGCAGATTGGACCAAAGATTGTAACAATGCTTTTGATAAGTTGAAAACCATGCTGCTTGATTGTGTAGTCCTTGCTCACCCAGATTTTGAGCGGCCATTTATCCTCTCAATTAACGCTTCATTGGATGGACTGGAAGCAATCCTTTCTCAGGTGTCCCAGGGAAAATCAAAAGCCAGGCCAATTGCTTTTGCAAGCAAGACCCTTAGTGCATCACAAAGGAAATATCCTGCTTACAGACTGGAGTTTATGGCTCTGAAATGGAGTGTATGTGAGAAGTTCAGCCACTGGTTGAAGGATCATAGCTTCACAGTCTGGACGGACAATAATCCACTTACTTACCTTCTGGCAAAGGCCAAACTGGATGCCTGTGAGCTTCGGTGGGTATCCAAACTTGCCTCCTACTCCTTTGACCTCAAACATCTTCCTGGCAAAAGAAATGTGGTGGCCGATGCATTAAGCAGAGATGCTTTGCCATGCCTATTAGCCAAAGATTGTTAACAGAGCCGTATGAATGTCTTAGTCAGGAGGTTAATGAAGTGGGTGAGGAATCCATACAGGATGCTTTCAGGTCCAGCTCTCAGTCTCAGATCCTTGAGTCAGTCAACCATCATCCATCCAAGTTTGTGTGTGGTGCTGCTGAAATGAGAGCTCTTTGTCAGGCCCATTGTGATTGGATTGATGCAGCGGAGTCTCAGGCAATGTGCATAACTCAACACCTGCAACAGCTCACAAGTAGTCAAGATGCACTGCCCATGAGCTCGTAAACCGATCTGGTCATAAGTCGGCCTATGTTAAATGAACGTAAGTATATTGTGATGTGTAAAGATATTGTAATCATCTTAAAAGTCTTATTTTATCAACATTTTCTTATTTCATTACCTTGGCTCATTATTTGGTTTAAGTCAAACACTGCATACTACACTGCGTACAGTACAATTCGTTTAATATGTGCAAAACAAAAAATACGAAATACAGGTGTGAAAAACAGAAAACATTTTAGTTTATAACATACCAAAATACAAATGTAAAACATAGCAAAATACAAAACTTAGTGACTGCTGGCATCACTGGTGCTTGGCTGTGGGTTGTCTACGTCAGTGTTTCCCAACCTTTCTTGAGCCACGGCACATATTTTACATTCGAAAAATCCCACAGCACACCACCAAACAAAAATGTCACAAAAAGTGTGTATATAAATCTATCTCCTTCTCACCCCCGGCAGGGGGGGAATGCATGTCATCCTCAAGCTTGGGTCCTCTACCAGAGGCCTGGGAGTTTGAGGGTTCTGCGCAGTATCTTCGATGTTCCTAGGACTGCGCTCTTCTGGACTGAGGCTTCAGATGTTGTTCCTGGGATTTGCTGGAGCCACTCTCCCAGTTTGGGGGTTACTGCCCCAAGTGCCCCCACTACCACGGGAACCACGCAACCCTTGACCTTCCACATCCGTTTCAGCTGCTCTTTCAACCCTTGATACTTCTCAAGTTTCTCATGTTCCTTCTTCCTGATGTTGGCGTCAGCTGGGATCGCCACATCTATCACCACCACCCTCTTCTGCTCTTTGTCCACCACCACTATGTCTGGTTGGTTAGCCAGGATCTGTTTGTCAGTCTGGAAGCTGAAGTCCCACAGAACCTTGGCCCTGTTGTTCTCAGCCACCTTCTGTGGTATGGCCCATTGGGACTTGGGTACTTCTATTCCATACTGGTTGCAGATGTTCCTGTATACTATCCCAGCCACTTGGTTGTGCCTCTCCATGTACGCTGATCCAGCTAGCATCTTACACCCTGCTACTATGTGCTGGACTGTTTCAGGGGCTTCTTTGCACAGTCTGCATCTTGGGTCTGATCTACTCTGGTAGATCCTGGCCTCTATGGCTCTTGTGCTTATGGCCTGTTCTTGTGCTGCCATGATTAGTGCCTCTGTGCTGTCTGTCAGTCCTGCATTATCCAGCCACTGGTAGGATTTCTTGATATCAGCCACTTCCTCTATCTGACGATGGTGCATGCCATGTAGGGGTTTGTCCCTCCAGGTTGTCTGTTCCTCCTCCTCCTCTGCGCTCTCATCAGGGTTCTGCTGCCTGAGACATTCACTTAGCAGTTCATCCTTTGAGGCCATCTTTCTGATGTATTCTCGGATTTTCGATGTTTCATCCTGGACCGTGGTCTTGACGCTCACTAGCCCTCGGCCTCCCTCTTTCCGCTTAGTGTATAGTCTCTGGGTGCTGGATTTGGGGTGGAACCCTCCATGCATGGTGAGGAGCTTTCTAGTCTTGATATCTGTGGCTTCTCTCTTCTCCTTTGGCCAGTTTATGATACCAGCGGGGTATCTGATGACTGGTAGTGCATACAGGTTGATGGCTTGGACCTTGTTCTTACCATTCAGCTGACTTTTCAGGACCTGCCTTACTCTCTGGAGGTATTTGGCTGTGGTTGACTTCCTTGTGGCCTCTTCATGGTTTCCATTAGCCTGTGGGATGCCAAGGTACTTGTAGCTGTCTTGGATATCACCTATGTTGCCCTCTGGTAGGTCAATCCCCTCAGTCCGGATCATCTTGCCTCTCTTTGAGACCATCCGGCCACACTTGTCCAATCCGAATGACACCCCTATGTCATCGCTGTAGATCCGGGTGGTGTGGATCAGCGAGTCTATTTCTCGCTCGTTCCTGGCATACAGCTTGATGTCATCCATGAGAGCAGGTGGCTGATTGTTGCCCCACTACGGAATCGGTACCCGTAGCCGCTCTTCGTGATGATCCGACTGAGGGGGTTCAGGCCTATGCAGAACAGCAGTGGTGATAGTGCATCTCCTTGGTATATGCCGCACATGATGTTGACTTGGGCAATGGGTTGTGAGTTGGCCTCTAGGGTTGTCTTCCACATTTCCATTGAGTTCTGGATGAAGGTCCTTAGGTTCCTGTTGATCTTATACAGTTCCAGACATTCCAGTATCCATGTGTGTGGCACTGAGTCATAGGCTTTCTTGTAGTCAATCCAGGCAGTGCACAGGTTGGTCTGTCTCTTCTTACAGTCTCGGGCGACTGTTCTATCGACCAGTAGCTGGTGCTTGGCTTCTCTGGTGTTACTGCCAATCCCTTTCTGTGCCTCGCTCATGTATTGAGCCACATGCTTACTCATTTTTGCCGCAATGATGCCTGACAGGGCCTTCCATGTTGTGCAGAGACAGGTAATTGGCCGGTAGTTGGAAGGGATGGGTCCCTTCTGGGGGTCCTTCATGATTAGGACTGTCCTGCCTTGGGTTAGCCATTCTGGGTGGGTCTCATCCCTCAGCAGCTGGTTCATCTGTGCTGCTAGGCGTTCATGGAGTGCAGTTAGCTTCTTCAGCCAGTACGTATGGATCATATCAGGGCCTGGTGCTGTCCAGCTCTTCATCTTTGACACTCTTTCTTGGACGTCTGCCATTGAGATGGTTACTGGTTCTTGTTCTGGGAGGTTGCTGTGGTCAGCTCTTAGGTCCACTAACCATTGGGCATCGGTGTTGTGTGATGCCTTTCTTTCCCACATGTCTTTCCAGTATTTTTCCACCTCAGCTCTTGGTGGGTCTGACCAGTTGTTGTTCCCCTGCCACTGAGAGTACACCTTGGCTGGTTCAGTGGAGAACAGCTTGTTTATTCTCCTGGCCTCTCCCTCCTTGGTGTATCTCTTCAACCGGGTGGCCAGAGCTGTTCGTCGCTGTTTGACAGTTTCAAGTGCCTCTGGTATGGAGAGTGAGTTGTACTTCCTGGGTGCCCCTTTATTCACCATGTTCCCTTTCTGTAGTTCAGCTAGCTGGCTAACTTCTCTCCATGCTGCCTTTATCTTGGTCTCTAATCGTCTCTTCCATGGTGGATACTGTTTGTTATGTCCCGAGCCCACCTTGTGTCCAAGCATCTCCATGATTACTGTTGCTGTACTGTGTATCAGCTTGTTGGTCTCAGTGATGGTTCTTGTGGAGATTGTCTTCAGAGCAGCATTCACATCTACTAGTAGATCTTCTGAAGGTACTTGGCAACTCAGCTTCGGTATTCGTCGGGGGCTCCAGGTTTCCAGTTGGGTCACGATCTTCCTTCTCAGGTCAGCAGCTCTTGTGTTGAGGCTGTTAGCTGTTGGGGCCTGGTACCCAATCTCTGGTTGTGGGGATGATGATGACGACATCTCCCCGCTGACCTGTCTTCCTGGCTCCCCCTTGCCGTAGCATCGTTGTTGTATTTCATTAATCTCTAGTTGTGATAGTAGATTTCGATTACGGATGTTGGAACACTGGGCTAATAGCTGTTTCTTTGTTAGCCTTGATTGTGGGTTTCGAAGTATCCAATGGTCCCACATTCGCTGCATGTATCCCCTCTCTCTGGGATTGCTTGTATAGTAGCATTCCAGCAAATCCGTATTTTCTGTCCTCGTCCATCGATGTCTTGTTCCAGTAGCCCATTATACATATATGTATAATGAAATATAATGATCATCTAGTCTCAATTTACTTAGTGTGAAACCTGGGCCTGTTTAGTTGAACACAAAGCTGATATACTCGCAGGAATTGAAGAAGGACACACACGAAGATCTTCCTCAACAGCTCTGAGTCACTCTCCTTTTTTAGTTTTTATAGCAGTCACACTTGAAAAGCCCAGCTCGCATAGATAGGTTGTGGAAAATCACCTTTTTTGCTTTCTTCTGACCTCTACTCATACTAGGGCCTTCATCGGGGTCAGAATTTTCTCCAGGACCCAGTTTGGATTGTGTACTTTTCAAATATTTATCTATCGCTATCACCGCTGTCACACCTGAAGCATTACTAATTCTATTGTTTGAATGGCAACAGGTATGGTAGATGCACAAGTTAATTAGCTACCTGCTGCCATCTAGTGGAAGAGTATTTAATTGTTCTGCTTGACACTATACATCTCTGGCATAGACGAACGAAGACAAATTATTTGCAGTAAATAAATTATTTTCAGAACAATTGAGTGAAATTGGATAATTTCCCATGGTACACCTGATGATCTCTCACGGCACACTAATGTGCCACAGCACAGTGGTTAGGAATCACTGGTCTATGTCATCATCAGCTGTTGCAGCGCTCGGACTGGCGGGAGCATTTGCTCATTTCATAAACCAGGAGCTGGGGCGGATATTGTATGACGGAGCATGAGAGTGACTGAGCATGTGCCTGGAACTGGGGTGGAAACTGTTGCACGCGGCAAGAGGCTGCCGGGAGCTGGGACGGAAACTGTGGTACGTGGCAAGAGGCTGCCGGGAGCTGGGACAGAAACTGTCGTACACAGCAAGAGGCACTGCTGGGAGCTCAGGCGGAAACTGTTGTACGTGGCGAGAGGCTGCCGGGAGCTCGGGCGGAAACTGTCGTACGTGGCGAAAGGCGCTGCTGGGAGCTGGGGGCGGAAACTGTCGTACGCGGCGAGAGGCGTTGCCGGGAGCTGGGGCGGAAACTGTCGTACGCGGCGAGAGGCTGCCGGGAGCTGGGACGGAAACTGTCGTACGCGGCGAGAGGTGCTGCCGGGAGCTCGGACGGAAACTGTCGTACGCGGCGAGAGGTGCTGCCGGGAGCTCAGGCGGAAACTGTCGTACACGGCGAGAGGCTGCCAGGAGCTCAGGCGGAAACTGTCATACGCGTCGAGAGGCGCTGCCGGGAGCTGGGGCGGAAACTGTCGTACGCGCCGAAAGGCGCTGCTGGGAGCTGGGGCAGAAACTGTCGTACGCGGCGAGAGGCGTTGCCGGGAGCTGGGGCGGAAACTGTCGTACGCAGCGAGAGGCGCTGCCAGGAGCTGGGGCGGAAACTGTTGTACGTGGCGAGAGGCTGCCGGGAGCTGGGACGGAAACTGTTGTATGCAGCGAGAGGCTGCCGGGAGCTGGGGCGGAAACTGTTGTACGTGGCGAGAGGCTGCCGGGAGCTGGGACGGAAACTGTCGTACGCGGCGGGAGGCGCTGCTGGGAGTTGGGGCGGAAACTGTCGTACGTGGCAAGAGTCTGCCGGGAGCTGGGACGGAAACTGTCGTACGCGGCGAGAGGTGCTGCCGGGAGCTCAGGCGGAAGCTGTCATACGCGGCGAGAGGCTGCCGGGAGCTGGGACGGAAACTGTCGTACGCGGCGAGAGGCTGCCGGGAGCTGGGGCGGAAACTGTCGTACGCGGCAAGAGGCGCTGCCAGGAGCTGGGGCGGAAACTGTTGTACGTGGCGAGAGTCTGCCGGGACCTGGGACGGAAACTGTCGTACGCGGCGAGAGGTGCTGCCGGGAGCTCAGGCGGAAACTGTCGTACGCGGCGAGAGGCTGCCGGGACGGAAACTGTCGTACGCGGCGAGAGGTGCTGCCGGGAGCTCAGGCGGAAGCTGTCATACGCGGCGAGAGGCTGCCGGGAGCTGGGACGGAAACTGTCGTACGCGGCGAGAGGCTGCCGGGAGCTGGGGCGGAAACTGTCGTACGCGGCAAGAGGCGCTGCCAGGAGCTGGGGCGGAAACTGTTGTACGTGGCGAGAGTCTGCCGGGACCTGGGACGGAAACTGTCGTACGCGGCGAGAGGTGCTGCCGGGAGCTCAGGCGGAAACTGTCGTACGCGGCGAGAGGCTGCCGGGACGGAAACTGTCGTACGCGGCGAGAGGTGCTGCCGGGAGCTGGGGCGGAAACTGTCGTACGCGGCGAGAGGCGCTGCCGGGAGCTGGGGCGGAAACTGTTGTACATGGCGAGAGGCTGCCGGGAGCTGGGACGGAAACCGTTGTACACGGCGAGAGGCTGCCGGGAGCTGGGACGGAAACTGTTGTACGCGGCGAGAGGCTGCCGGGAGCTGGGGCGGAAACTGTTGTACGCGGCGAGAGGCTGCCGGGAGCTGGGGCGGAAACTGTCGTACGCGGCAAGAGGCTGCCGAGAGCTGGGGCGGAAACTGCTGTACGTGGCGAGAGGCGCTGCTGGGAGCTGGGGCGGAAACTGTCGTAGGCTCAGCTAGCTCAGCTGGGAAACACTTGCCAGTCATAACCAGACGGTCGTAAAGTCGATCAGTCATAAGTCGCATAGGTCACAAGTCGATGACTACCTGTATTTTGTATGTATGGTTTCCCAGAAAGACTAATATGGATGTGAATATGAGACTAATATGGATGTGAATGCTCAAGATCATGATCAGTCGTTGACCAGTAATGAATCTGATGAGGACTGTGAAAATGATGAGGATACATCCATTGTTTCAACAGCTCAGGAAAATACCACAAGTGATCTGTTGGCGGAGTCTTCTGTTTTGCCACTTGATGATTCAGTCGTGCATCACCCAGCTAGCTTTGAGACATTGCCTGAGCCTAGTCCAATAGACAGTCTATTTAGAGCCACTGCTGAACACTCACCCACATCAGTTGCTTCACATGCAGATACACCACATTCAATACAGACTGATATACACACTAGCGCCTCCGATTTTCCGCAATCGCGGAAAATGGACAGAAATCGTGGAAATTGGGGTCAGAAACGGAATTAGTGCTCAGAAACGGAATCTACACATTCTGATCTTTTCAAAACTTTTTTCGGAATTAAAATCTGTTAATTAGTTGGTGAGATACATGAAGATTTATCAACCTGTCAAATCCTGTCTTCCATAATGTTTTGATGGTGTCCCCAGGGATCACCTTGCATCACACTAGGTGGCAGCACATATAAATTTAAAATATTTAATTTTAACTATGCTTTAAAAACATAAATAAAAAATTGTGTTAGGTAAAGTGATTTGGGTAGTCATGGGTAAGTACTATAATTTTATCTTGATTAATTTATTAACTGACTTTGTAGTGTGTATGATGTCCTGTAGATGTCACTAGTGGGTGTGGGAAAAGGAGGGAGAAATTGCAACATGGCTACCCCAAAAAAGGTGAAAAAGGTCCCTCCCTGCGCTTTCTATCACAGCTAAAGAAAGGGTGAGATAATTTCCATATTTCTATGAGGATGGAGGCCTCCTTTTCTGCAAATTTTGCAACCACACCATAGACTTTGTCAGAGTGGACACAATAAAAGATCACATAAAAAGCCAGAAACGCACAAGAAATAACGTGAGTTTTATTTAACATGGCAATATAATTGTGAGTGAATGATTGCATGAAAGAGTGGTGTTTCAGGAACTGAGACGCTGGCATAG
This sequence comes from Neoarius graeffei, assembly GCF_027579695.1. Taxonomy (NCBI): domain Eukaryota; kingdom Metazoa; phylum Chordata; class Actinopteri; order Siluriformes; family Ariidae; genus Neoarius; species Neoarius graeffei. The sequence continues at coordinate 17,416,854 of NC_083575.1, read as the reverse complement.
CTCCCTCAGTGGAAAAACACCTGTACAAGGTTTTCTTGTAAGCATGCTTAAAACTTTCCTATAGTTGGCTTGACAGTTGTCGCTAGGGTTCTGAGGGATGGGCGGAGTGGGGGCATAGGGCAAAAGTGCTCCCCAAAATTGCAAAAATGGCTTGGTCCAGGGGAAGTGCTGCCCAATTTTTTTTTCAGGTCCAAAAACTTATAATATTTTCAGTATTTCAGTGCAGTTAATAAGTAAAACATAAATATCCATGGTTTCCGCTGTTTATTGGGCCCAGAAGATTGAATGCTTGTTAAATATGGGTTCTCCCATGAATATGTTCAAACAGTTAATTTGTTAAGATATGAAAATTTGCTGGATAAATCATGTAAAATGCCTGGAAAAAAATATGAAATTTGTTAAGCTGGTTTGGCTATGAACACTTATTATTATAACCATCCCCATCAAATGATGATGAACACACCTTGCCTTTACTCACACTGCCACCCAATACCCCCCACCCCCACCCATCTAACTATCACTTTCTTATCCATCTTCCCTATCTGCCATCCGCATGATCATAATATATAACATTAACTGTGATGAGTCATTACTGGTAATCTATTCACTTTCAGCAACGCCATTCCAGCAGTGCCTGTGGCAGCTCCAGGCAAGTCACACTAACATCATTAGTGATATCCAGAGATCTAAGAGAGGAGTTTATCTTGGATTTTGTGAAAATGTGCACAATGGCTGACATCCCCTTAGAGAAAACAGAAAAAATGATACCATTCATCAACAAAGACTGTAAACAAGGAGGGGCTCTTCCCACGGGAAAGTCCATGCACCAAATGTATATTCATCGCTTGTTTCTTAAACACTTTGATGCCATTAAACACATCCTTCAAGGAGCATCAAATATAGCTGTGATTGCAGATGAAACAACCGACTGCAGAGACCACAGTGTGATGAATGTGGTATTTGGAGTGTCTGGCAAGTATTATCTTGTGAATGTAACTCGGATGGAAGCATGTAACCATTCTACCATGAGCCAAGCAATCATCCAAGCAGTTACCAAAACAGAACAGGTGAAAGGGTTCACCTGATCACATCTATTGTGACAGATAATGCAAGCTATTGTAAAAAGGCATTCAAAGATGTCCTCTCAGCAGTATTTCCTCAAGCCACTCAGGTGCTATGCTTGGCACACATCTTTAACTTAGTTGGTGATGTTTTTCAAAACTGGGGGAATTTTTCTGATGTTGCCTTGCTTACTACAATGATTAAATCATCAAAAAACCAGGGAGAAAGTCTAGGTATCTGGCATACCTTGCTGAGTACCTACCAAAAGAGCTGGTAAGCCTGCCCCCAGTGCCTGTTTCTACCAGATGGAATTCTTGGTTCAAAACAATGTTACCACGCTTCACATGTGTATGAAGGCTTCTTCAAAGTAGAAAAATCTGAAAGCATGGCAGTGGATAACATTCTGGCCCTGACAAGCAAGTCATCCCTTCCTCAGCTGATGTTGAATCTGGGATTTATTTCAGAGAGCAGTGAGATATTAATGAAGAGCCTGACAAAGCTGGAAGGCACACGTGAGCCACTCACCTGTGATGTTTACAACATTACTGAGGATCTTCGGCAATATCTAAACCATGGAAAAACCAAACAGACTTTTGGGGAGAGAACTGATCGGCTGCTCAATGAGCTGAAGCCCACTGAAAGAGGGAAGGCATTGAAATGTTTTCATGGAGTATTTACGAAGGCTTTAACCAAACTTGATTCACATATCAACAAATTGCCAGCATATCCCCTCTACAAGGCTGCACGTATTTTTGATCCGCAGCAGCTGCCAGCAGTTTCTCACAAGATTGATGATTATGCAGCTATCCCTGAACTGTCAGAGCCAGGAAATGAGCTGCTGCAGGAGTGGCAGACATACTTGGAGTTCAATATTCAGGATATTCCCCAACCACTTTCCATCCATAGTTTCTGGTTGTCCATGGGTCTGTCAAGATACCCTCACCTTGGCAAAATTGCCCTGAAGTACATTTAGCTGCCTTTTGCCAGTGTTGATATTGAAAGGTCTTTCTCCAACTACAAACACCTTTTGAATGACAGGCGTGAGTCTCTCAGCGATGAAAGCACAAAGGAATCCCTAATGCTGTATTATAATGGTGATCTTGAAGGCAGATTTTGAACAGTCAGATTTCCATTAGCAGTTTGCACCAAGGCTTTTCAGTTTAACATTATATAATAGTGATTGATTATTTTCATGATTTAATGGTTTGTTCTTAAATAAGAAGTTATGTTCTGAAGAATGATTTTCTATATAAAGAGTTTGAAGACATGTATTATTAAATGGATAATTTACAGGCAAAATGTAAATTAAACTAATAGAGTTAACTGTTAAATAATTTGAATCATTTAAAGTATATATTAAATGGACACTGTCACACACTTTGTTAGACCTGTCATTGCACTGAAAACACTGTAAGCATAACAATGAATAAAAGTTTGAAAAACATGGATAAAATGATAACTGAGATTGTTTTATTTAAAATGTACATGTATAAAGAGTAAGGATAACCATAAAAGTATTAATATACAATAAAGTTTTAAAGAAAATAGCAGGAGCCAGTCAACAATCAAGTTAACAGCACTAATTAACTACAGTCTTAAATAAATGAAAGAAACACATTTTCAGTGAAGTGAAATTTAGTGTTGATTCTAAGGTGCATTAAGATATTAGACTGTGTACAGAAAGTTTAAAGCTTTATATGAAGTTGTACTACAGCAGGCCAGTAAAGCAAGATTACATGGATAGATGCACAAGGACAACAAACATGCAGATGCCTCCCAACACCAGTTACCTGAAACATAAAATTTCATGCATTTATTACATGTACTTAAGAATTCTGATTCTGAATTATGTATATGTTGAAAATCTAAAAATGCCAATTTAGGGCGTATTCACACCTACGTTGTTTGGTCCGGACCAAACGAACCAAATTTCCCTTGGTCCGGACCTTTTGGGTTGGTCTGAATACAAACTACCGAACTCTGGTCCGGACCAAACAAGCGGACCGAGACCGAGCTGCAAGGTCGGACTCGGTCCGGACCAAAGGAACCCTGGTGCGGACCTTTTGGAGGTGTGAAAGCAGACCGGACCTAATCCGACAGTTTTGCTTTTTTGTACCTCGGGAGCTTCCATCGTTTATCGAGCATTATGGGAAACAGAGTCTTGACACTCCACCGCAAAGTGCAAACACTGTTTCGGTTGTCAAGGGAACCTTACAACAGTCATTCAGTCATTCAGACCAGTGGTAGGCTAGACTACAGAGTACAAAAAATGAGTAGGGGGCAAACGTGGGCCGAGGAAGAAACGCGTACCCTTGTGGATATATGGGCAGATGTCCACATATCTGAGCTTTTGGAGAGAACACACAAAAATGCAGACGTGTTTGCTGTATTCAGTGAGAAAATGAAGGAGAAGGGGTTCACGCGCTCCCCAGAACAATGTCAGCTAAAAGTGAAGAAGCTCCGTCAGACCTACATTAAAATCAGGGACATTCTTTCAAAAAGTGGCAGTACTAGCGACTTGCGTGAAGAGCCAGAACTGTCACAACATGATGTGCGCTCATCAGCGCTATCCTCCGTGACTACTTTTGAACTTAACGCTTTGTGCGCGTGTCGTCTCTGACCAATAGCTGAACGACCTCAGGGCGCGTGGCTTTGTTGACAGATTTTGGTCTGCTTACTAAAATGTACAGTGTGAAAGCGAACCGCACCAAAATGAAAAAATAAAAAAAACATTTGGTTCGGACCAAAGCAAGTGAACTATCGAACTATCCTGGTCTGAATACACCCTTAGTTGTCATTTGATTAGATTAGATTCACTTTATTCATTCCACATCAGGGAAATTCACATGTTACAGTAGCAAGAAAATGTCAAACAGATAACAAATAAAACTGAAATAAAATTAGACAAACGAAGGATTAAATACAGAGGGCTATTTTCATTATCTACTGTGAAAAAGTATAGAAAAATTGCCTTATTGAGAGGCTCGGAAAAATTGCACATTACAGGTAGACTCTATATATACACACACACACATGTATACATAATATTTATATAAAAATATAAATATAAGTATGCTAAAAAATAATTTAGGGCCTATATTATTGCACATAATAATTGCATCGATGAGAGATGGCAGAGGTAGTAGTGGTGTAGTGCAAATTAAACGACAAACAGGTTATTGGTGCTACGTTACAAGTTGTGGGTGTTATACAGTCTGACAGCAGTAGGTATGAATGACCTGCGGTACCTCTCCTTCTTACACCGTGGGTGTAGCAGTCTACTACTAAAAGAGTTGCTTAAAGCCCCCACAGCCTCATGTAGGGGGTGAGAGGGGTTATCCATGATTGAGGTCAGCTTGACTAACATCCTCCTCTCACCCACCTCCTCAATGGAGTCCAGAGGACAGTCCAAGACTGAGCCAGCCCTTCTAACCAGTTTATTAAGCTTATTCCTGTCCCTCTCTGAACTTCCACAGCCCCAGCAGACCACAGCGTAGAAAATCGCTGATGCTACCACAGAGTCATAAAAAGTCCTAAGCAGTGTCCTGCACACACCAAAAGACCTCAGTCTTCTGAAGAGGTGGAGACGACTTTGGCCCTTCTTGTACAGGACATCTGTGTTGTTGAGCATATAACTGAAACAAATTGTCTGAAACAGAATTGAAACGGAATTAGCCATTCTCTGAAATGGAATTTAATGTTTTTTGAAACGGAAAATAAGAGGCTCTAATGCACTTTTGATTCACCAGACACATGTGCTGAGGTCAGTGGCAGTGTTAGGACCCGTGCGGGTAGACTAGTGAGATCAGTTAACAGACTAATAGAATCCATGGTTCAAAGATTGCTTTTTAAAGTTTAATGGTTTCAAGATTAACCAGTACTTTTTTTTTTAGTTTGATGTGTACTGACCTTTAGTAAATACTATATGATTGAATTGTTTTTCATATGAATGGTTATTGATGGGTATAAAGGGCCAAGTATTGTGTGAACTATCGAACTACCCTGGTCTGAATACACACAGCAGTGTTGTTTTCGTTAACGATGACGATGATGAAATGATTAACGCACCTTTTTTCATGACTAAAACGAGACAGTGACAAGATAAACATAACTCTTTGATCACGAAAATATGACAAGACGTATCTGTCGTTTTCGTTGACGAGACAAGACGAAAATGTTAGTGGGTTGGCTATAGGACTATCAAAATGCATGCCGTTTCCTCCAACGGCATGTGCAACGGCGCGAGCAAGAGCGTGCACGTGAAACATTGTCTGCATCGTGCATATGACGGAGTGCGCGAGGCAGAGCGAGAGAGTCTGCGTGTGTGCCTGTTCATGTAGCGCATGCTAGACAAAGAGCATCCTGATTGGTTTACAGAGATCCAAACTCATTTCAGGAAGGTGTTGTGACGCATGACTTTTTTCCCCCATCAGCAGGGGGGTATCACGACACCTGAAATGAGTTTGGATGTCTGTAAACCAATCAGGATGCTCTTTGTCTAGCATGTGCCACATGAACAGGCGCACGCAGACTCACTCTCGCTCTCCGTCATATGCGCGATGCAGACATTAATGTTTCATGTGCACGCTTTTGCTCTAGATTCCGGGAGATATTATCCAATTTGCGGGCATCAGGGAGCCACTATCAATATGCGGGAGACTCCCGGAACTTCCGGGAGACTTGGGATGTCTGCACTAGACAGTGTTTATGTAGAGAGCATGCGCACTGGACAGTGTTTATGTAGAGAGCATGCGCACTAGACAGCGTTTATGTAGAGCACATACACACAATCAATCAATCAATCAATCAATCAATCAATCAATCAATCTTTTATTTCAATTACATATTGCGCTATTTGCAGACTACACGAGTCTGCAAATAGCGCACTGCTAATCAAAGCAGACTCATTTACAAAGAAAAAAATATTTTATATGAATTAATATAATACTTAAATATGTATGAAAAAGATAAAACATACTTGACAAATTAACAACTATTTGGTAACAAAAAGAAAAAGAGGAAACAATACTTGTTATTCGATATAAAGGTACAGTAATATATTATTCAATAACATTGAAAAAAATATATATAGAGAGGTATACTTATACTGAATAATTAATGCGTGGTATTAAATAATATTTCAAGTTAAAACTAAGATATATATATATATATATATATATATATATATATATATATATATATATATATATAAAGTTATGTAGAAAGAAAGAGTTTGGAGATGTCAACATCATATCCATATCTACTTAAATCAGAAAAAAGGTCATGTCTGACTTTTTTCTTGAAAGACAATTTAGATGAAGATCTTATAGAAGTTGTAATCTGGTTCCATACCCTAACACCAACACGGGAAAATGAGTTCTTTTGTAGATTTGTACGAGAATACTGAGTATACAAGTTCTTGGAGTAAGATGACCTAGTGTTATAAGAATGGATACTAGAAATAGAAGAAAATAATTTACAAATCTTTGAGGGTGCACTTTGATTAACGTCATACATTAATTTAGAAATACATTCATAGAAAAGATTTACTAGTAAAATATTGGTTTTGGAAAACAATGGAAGGGCACTTTATTATCAACAAAATGGATTAATCTTAAAGCTCGTTTTTGTAGGATTAATACTTTATTTATGAGTTTTACAAGCCTGTCCCCAAGAACTAAGACCATATGTTAAATAAGGTTGAATCAGAGAGCGATATAATGTCATAAGGGTATGTAGTGGAATAAAATGTCTAAGCTTGGCCAAAAGGCTGACAACCTTGCTTATTTTGTTGCAAATAAAATCAATATGAGGCTTCCAAGAAAGATTGTCATCGATTATTAAACCCAAATATTTGACATACTTTTTACTTTCAAGTGAAACAAGTTTGTTTTGAGACACTGTTTTGAGAGTATGTTATGCACAACCTGTCAACCTCGATTACAATTTCCTATCTCTGTATTGGCCTAATTTAATGTTTTAAAGTAGGGTCATTCCGTGCCAACTCACCTAAATTTCAGGAACTCCCCCACATCACCGTCTCAGATTTTACTCAAAAAATTCTCTAATCAAGAATCATATGTTTGTACCACACATGCAAAATATTAGCCCCCAATTATGTTGTAGTTTTGGAACTACAGGCCTTTGAAATATTGATGTCAAAACACCACATGTCGAAATTGGCTCTTTCCCCAACTTCAGAGACCCATAACTTTTTATTGCAGCTATCTAGAAAGTTGTGTGTGCAGATTCTTACTGAATGATACCCACTCTTTTCAAATCTGTTGCCAGAAAGCCTCTGAAGGACATACTTTTTGCATAATAGGAAGCCAAAAATGGCATTTTGGCCAAAATCACTTAAAATTCATTAAAACTCTAAGGGGCCTAGTAGAAATATGAAACTAGTTAGATTTTTTTCCTCATTACATAGTAATTGTAGGGTTGTTATCTGTTCACAGAAACATATTTTGCGATGAAAATTATATTCCTGAATTTTTAAAAATTTTTTTAACATCTTACGTCCTTTCCGAGGGGGCTAAAATAGGGCATTTTTGCCATCTTATTTGGTAATGTGGCTAGGGGTTTAGGATCTTCTAATTTTTTGTGAAGATGCTCTCATATAAGATGTAACTACTCCCTGATTTTTTTTTAACAAACGCCCCTTGCTTCATATTTTAATAATTTGTTTTGTACATGGACAGTTTCATCATTTTTCACTTTTTTCCACATTCAGAACTCTGTAACTCTACATTGGAAAATTCCTACTAGCAGCTATTTCAGATTTACATACACTGACATACAAATTTTCATATTTTAGTAGTAGTATGCCCAAGAAATTCATATTTTTCTTTCTATTGGGACCTAAAAACAGCTATTTGGCCAAAAATGACAAAAATGTTGACTTGATATTTTTCAAGTTCTGGAGGGAATGGGCTTATTTTCTATTAATAACTGACTACAAAGAATTGCTAAGCAAGATGGTTTGTTCTACCGAGAACAGAGAGTGTATGCTGCATTATTGCGACAACTGCCCAGGAAAGGACGGTTTAGTAACCTATTTAACTGAACTTTTCGCAACAAATGACATTGAGCCTGAGGACATCATAACTTACAAGCAATGGGTACTTACTGACAGGACCGCTCTAGTGACTTTGCAATTGCCAGTGAGTGAATTTATCCCACAGGTGTGCAAACAGTTCAATGATCTCCGTGCTCACCATTTTGTTGCTAAAGCTCAATCAGCTTTTTTGCGTGAACTAAAGGACACCCTTCCCCATGATTCTGCTATTGTTCTTCTGGACTTTGCAGAAAACTATAGTTTCATCGTACAGGATGCAGTGCAAGGTCACCACTGGGACAATAGTCAAGCAACACTTCACCCCTTCTGCATTTATGTCAAAGGAGCATCAGGAAACCTTGTCTCTATTTCATTGTGTGTTATTTCAGAGTGCCTGAAGCATGACACCATGACAGTGCATGCTTTTATTGGAAAAGTTTTAGCACACCTGAAACAAACACTGCCACACCTTAAGAAGGTACTGTACTTTAGCGATGGTGCAGCATCCCAGTATAAAAACTATAAAAACTTTAGCAATTTGTTGCACCATCAGAATGACTTCAACTTGGAGGCTGAGTGGCATTTTTTTGCCACCAGCCACGGAAAAAGTCCGTGTGACGGTATTGGGGGCACAGTGAAACGACTTGTTGCAAGGGCTAGTTTGCAAGCAGCTGACCATAACCAAATTCTCACAGCTGAAGCAATGTATAAATGGGCTGACCAGAATATCATGGGAATCAAGTTTTTCTTTGTCTCTGCAGAAGAAATTCTTCACAATGCTGTGGCATACAAGTTGGAACAGCGTTTCAAAAATGTTTCAACCTTTCCTGGAACAAGATCTCATCACAGCTTCTGCCCAATTGCACCCACTCAGCTGGAGATGAGAAGGGTTTCTTCTGATGTGGTACCATCATCGGTAGTGGACATAGGACCTGAAACCACACCAGTTTTACAGTCCCAGTTACAGGCCCCAAGCCAAATGTCCCAATCTGCACCAAATATGTACCAGCCGGGCAAATATATTGCCTGTGTTTATGACAGAAAATGGTACATTGGAAATATTGTCACCAGAAATGAAGAAGAAAATGATGTGTATGTCAATTTCATGAGACAAGGACGAGGCAACACATTCTCATGGCCACCACAAAGCAGGAAAGATGAATGTTGGGTGCCTTTGCTTCATGTCCTTTGTGTGGTAGAGGCCCCAAACATAAAAAGTGGGGGACGCCAATACCAACTAACAGAGGATGACTTCAAACTTGTGAAAGACTTAAGTTTTAACTTATGTACTACTAGATGACAGTTTATGAGTGTCTTAGCACATCACATGAAACTGTACTGCCTGTGAATGAATTACCCATTATCACGGATGCCCATATTTGACTTTAAATTATGTACAAATCTTGTGATGTTTTTCAACATCATGATCATGGATCATTGAATGTGTTAATATGTAAATAAAACCTCATTGCTAAATGTTTTGTGCTTACACAACCTTGAAGTATATTAAAAATACTACTCCAGAATTTTGTTGTTATTTTTCTATATTTTCCAAGGATATTCAACAAAAATTGCAATTATACCTAAAATTTTCTAATTGCAAAAAATACTATACAATACAGTAAAAGTTGTTCAGGAAATGTGTATGCCTAGATTAGGTTCTTATAAGCCTTAATTTGTGTGCAAAACACCCCTTCATTATTCCCTTGTTTATTAAAAGCTGCCCAGCGTTTTTGTCATTTTTGGCCAAATAGCTGTTTTTAGGTCCCAATAGAAAGAAAAATATGAATTTCTTGGGCATACTACTACTAAAATATGAAAATTTGTGTGTCAGTGTATGTAAATCTGAAATAGCTGCTAGTAGGAATCTTCCAATTTAGAGTTACAGAGTTCTGAATGTGGAAAAAAGTGAAAAATGATGAAACTGTCCATGTACAAAACAAATTATTAAAATATGAAGCAAGGGGCGTTTGTTAAAAAAAATCAGGGAGTAGTTACATCTTATATGAGAGCATCTTCACAAAAAATTAGAAGATCCTAAACCCCTAGCCACATGACCAAATAAGATGGCAAAAATGCCCTATTTTAGCCCCCTCGGAAAGGACGTAAGATGTTAAAAAAAAATTTTTTAATTCAGGAATTGAAATTTCATGGCAAAATATGTTTCTGTGAACAGATAACAACCCTACAATTACTATGTAGTGAGGAAAAAAATCTAACTAGCTTCATATTTCTACTATGCCCCCTAGAGTTTTAATGAATTTTAAGTGATTTTGGCCAAAACGTCATTTTTGGCTTCCCATTATGCAAAACGTATGTCCTTCAGAGGCTTTGTGGCAACAGATTTGAAAAGAGTGGGTATCATTCAGTAAGAATCTGCAAACACAACTGTCTAGATAGCTGCAATAAAAAGTTATGGGTCTCTGAAGTTGGGGAAAGAGCCATTTCGTCATGTGGTATTTTGACATCAAAATTTCAAAGGCCTGTAGTTCCAAAACTACAATGAATTGGGAGCTAATATTTTGCATGTGTGGTACAAACATATGATTCTTGATTATAGAATTTTTTGAGCAAAATCTGAGACGGTGATGTGGGGACCCTTAGGTGAGTTGGCACGGAATGACCCAGTAATTATTTTTTCGACTAAAATGAATGACTAAAACTGGACTAAAACCCTTTTAGTTTTCATCGACTAAAACTAGACCAAAACTATCAAGGATGGAATTGACTAAAGTGTGACTAAAACTAATAAGCATTTCATCCAAAAGACTAAGACTAAAACTAAATCAAAAATGGCTGCCAAAAACAACACTGTAACAGGCATCATACAGTATCTAAGGGAATTAATCAACCATTAATTGATCAACCTCTTATTTTTCTCTTAACCTTGTGTGTGAGGTATCCTTTTTGAGGATGGTTAGTGGACTAGGTCTACTTTTGTCTTGAGCTAGAATACCAGTATTAGATATTACCCAGATTGTCGGCATTTCTAGCATCATGATATTGGTGAATTTCAGGAGGGGTGTATGTAACAGTGTAAAGAATAAAAGTTTACTTTCTCTCTTTCTTTATTCTTTGAAACTTCAATTCCTGATTTGTTTCTACGTTTATGTTATTTGAACACACTGAGAATGTAAACCCGCACTGCCCCTTTAAGAGATTTCTTTTCATTTTGATGTTCTCACGGATTTCCCCTCAGTCTGCGATTGCTGAACTGAGGAAAGGTATGCATGTTTCATTGATAGATCGTAAAAGCATATATTTTTAGCATTAGACTGATACAGATGCTTAATAAGGGAAAAATAAACAGGTCGACAAAGATAGTGACCATGCAGCTTAGGATACATACGGTGTGATTTTGTGTTTCATTTATTTCTTTTGTTTTGTAAGATGAGGTTTTCAGTAGCCTATGTTTTCCTCTGCTAACAGGCTACTCCTGTGTGTGAAGATTGCATGTCACAGCTCTTCTTTTTTGTTTTACGGTGTTATGTACAGGTACAGTGGGGCAAAAAAGTATTTAGTCAGCCACCAATTGTACAAGTTCTCCCACTTTAAAAGATGAGAGAGGCCTGTAATTTTCATCATGGGTACACTTCAACTATGAGAGACAGAATGGGGGGAAAGAATCCAGGAAATCACATTGTAGGATTTTTAATGAATTAATTGGTAAATTCCTCGGTAAAATAAGTATTTGGTCACCTACAAACAAGCAAGATTTCTGGCTCTCACAGACCCGTAACAACTTCTTTAAGAGGCTCCTCTGTCCTCCACTCGTTACCTGTATTAATGGCACCTGTTTGAACTCGTTATCAGTATAAAAGACACCTATCCACAACCTCAAACAGTCACACTCCAAACTCCACTATGGCCAAGACCAAAGAGCTGTCAAAGGACACCAGAAACAAAATTGTAGACCTGCACCAGACTGGGAAGACTGAATCTGCAATAGGTAAGCAGCTTGGTGTGAAGAAATCAACTGTGGGAGCAATTATTAGAAAATGGAAGACATACAAGACCACTGATAATCTCCCTCGATCTGGGGCTCCACGCAAGATCTCACCCCGTGGGGTCAAAATGATCACAAGAACGGTGAGCAAAAATCCCAGAACCACACGGGGGGACCTAGTGAATGACCTGCAGAGAGCTGGGACCAAAGTAACAAAGGCTACCATAAGTAACACACTATGCCGCCAGGGACTCAAATCCTGCAGTGCCCCCTGCTTAAGCCAGTACATGTCCAGGCCCGTCTGAAGTTTGCTAAAGAGCATTTGGATGACCCAGAAGAGGATTGGGAGAATGTCATATGGTCAGATGAAACCAAAATAGAACTTTTTGGTAAAAACTCAACTTGTCGTGTTTGGAGGAGAAAGAATGCTGAGTTGCAGCCAAAGAACACCATACCTACTGTGAAGCATGGGGGTGGAAACATCATGCTTTGGGGCTGTTTTTTTGCAAAGGGACCAGGATGACTGATCCATGTAAAGGAAAGAATGAATGGGGCCATGTATTGTGAGATTTTGAGTGAAAACCTCCTTCCATCAGCAAGGGCATTGAAGATGAAACGTGGCTGGGTCTTTCAGCATGACAATGATCCCAAACACACCACCCAGGCAACGAAGGAGTGGCTTCATAAGAAGCATTTCAAGGTCCTGGAGTGGCCTAGCCAGTCTCCAGATCTCAACCCCATAGAAAATCTTTGGAGGGAGTTGAAAGTCCATGTTGCCTAGCGACAGCCCCAAAACATCACTGCTCTAGAGGAGGCCTGCATGGAAGAATGGGCCAAAATACCAGCAACAGCGTGTGAAAACCTTGTGAAGACTTACAGAAAACATTTGACCTCTGTCATTGCCAACAAAGGGTATATAACAAAGTATTGGGATGAACTTTTGTTATTGACCCAATACTTATTTTCCACCATAATTTGCAAATAAATTATTTAAAAATCAGACAATGTGATTTTCTGGATTTTTTTTTCTCATTTTGTCTCTCATAGTTGAGGTATACCTATGATGAAAATTACAGGCCTCTCTCATCTTTTTAAGTGGGAGAACTTGCACAATTGGTGACTGACTAAATACTTTTTTGCCCCACTGTATGTTGAACTCAATGTATGTTCATTATATAGGTCCAAATGTTTACTTTGGTTGCTCATTTTTAATGTGTAGTAATATTGCTTTATGTACGGTGGGATTTTTTTTATTTGCATGCAGACCTAGCATGTGCAAACTACGTTACTTATGCTGTTAGCTCAGTCTGCGATTGCTGAACTGAGGAAAGGCTACTCCCGTGTGTGAAGATTGCATGTCACAGCTCTTCTTTTTTGTTTTACGGTGTTATGTACAGATGCACTGCTTTGTCGTTGGAATAAAGCAACCAGTAAACCAGTGCCTGGCCATTCCTTACTTCTAGTGCAGACACGCAAACAACACAACGTAGTGAACCGTTACACCCCACTTATTATTATTATTATTATTATTATTCTCATCTCATTATCTCTAGCCACTTTATCCTGTTCTACAGGGTCGCAGGCAAGCTGGAGCCTATCCCAGCTGACTATGGGCGAAAGGCGGGGTACACCCTGGACAAGTCGCCAGGTCAGCACAGGGCTGACACATAGACACAAACAACCATTCACACTCACATTCACACCTACGGTCAATTTAGAGTCACCAGTTAACCTAACCTGCATGTCTTTGGACTGTGGGGGAAACCCACGCGGACACAGGGAGAACATGCAGACTCCGCACAGAAAGGCCCTCGCCGGCCACGGGGCTCGAACCCGGACTTTCTTGCTGTGAGGCAACAGCGCTAACCACTACACCACCGTGCCGCCCCATCATTATTATTATTATGAGTAGTAGTAGTAGTAGTAGGGGAACGCAGCAAAGCTGCATAGGCACCCATTTTATTTCTACTTTCTATGGGGCCAAGCAGTGAAGCTGCATAAGCACTCACTGTGTTTCTCACTTTTCCTTCTTCTTCTATTGAGGTGTCTATGGCAAAACCATATCCTAAAAAGTTAACAATTTTAAAAATTTCAAAGTTGAAGGTGCATTTATGCATGTCACATTTGAACCATATGCCTGAGTTTCAAAATCGAGGTATCATTGGATTCCTTGACTCAAGCCAAGTTCAACGCATCCCATGATGGCAATTTCCATATGCGATTTTCAACCATTTTGGATAATATCAAAAGTGCTTAAAATTTTTCTCAGGTTACATTTTATTCAATTTTCATGAAATTAGGCAGGGATGATCTTCAGACAAAGCCTTACAAAAGTTTTTTGTTTGTTTTTTTGATTTATCAAAACATTCACCCATTATAGTCAATCAAAATCAGCAGTGAAGCCACCAAACAGGATGTGATGTCATATCTCAGAAATACTTTGATATATCAAAGCCAAACTTGGTACTTGGACTTGGTACCCCATTTTGAGGAAGCCCAAAATTAAATGTGTGTCATGTCATTGGGTGTATCAGTGATGACAGAGAGGAGGAGTATAGAAGCCTGGTGAGGGACTTTGCTGTGTGGTGCAACAGGAACCATCTGCAGCTCGACACCTCGAAGACCAAGGAGCTGGTCATTGACTTTGGGAGGTCCAGACCAAGGTCACGATCAGTGTTGTATAGTAATGAAATAAAAATACTTCACTACTGTACTTAAGTACATTTTGGGAGACTTTGTACTTTACTTGAGTTTTCAAATTTTTGAGAACTTTCACTTTTACTTCACTATATTTTTTAACTTAATTGCATACTTTTACTCCGATACATTTTCAAAGAGCCGTTTAGTTACTCATTACAAAAAAAGTAGTGCTGTCAAGCGATTAAAATATTTAATCACGATTAATGTCGCGACTGTCATAGTTAACTCGCGATTAATCGCAATTTAATCGCACATTTTTGTCACATGAAAAACCATTGTAATTATCTTATTAGCATAAAAAAGTGAATGGGCTTGCTTTGTACCAGTGTTTTTTTTTTTTTTTATTGCAGAGCATAACACGTCTTGTCACAGCCACTGACATCCATAACTTCCATATTAGATGAGAAAACCAAGGGATGAAAAATAAAGTGCATATCACTGTGAAAATAAAAATTTTTTTTATTTTACTCTTCATTAGTTTCTTTTGAAGAGAAGTATTTGCCATAAAAGAAGAAAAAAACATAAAAATAAAAACATTCATCATACATTCAAAAACGTTCATCATAGTGTGGCACTGTATTATCTAATTCTCACTGCTTATAACTATACACCTACCCAGTGGAGATGAGCTGGGAAACTGAAGACTGAAGGAACAGTATTGAAAAGTATTTTTCCAGTCTCACCTGTGAAAGGTAATCCCACGTGATCTCGTTTGGACGGTAAACCTGTTGATACAGTTAAACGCAGCACATGAATGAGGCATCTTTAATCTCCACTTTGCCCCATCCAATATGGTGGCAAGGATGTTTATATGTCTATGCCTTTCTCCATCACTCACACGTACTCTTATTGAAGCAGCGCACGACAAGCCTCAACAGGAACTACGGGTGACTCGCAGGGCCAAATTAGAATTTGTGTTAACGGCACTATTTTTTTTAATTGCGATAAATTGAGATCGCGTTAACGCGTTATTATCGCGTTAACTTTGACAGCACTAAAAAAAGAAAGGAAAAAAAAAAGTGTTTTAACCCCACTGACTGCAACGAAGTCAGGACGTGCCTGGGCTTGTTCACCACTTGCGCATGACAACCAATAGGCTGCACCTGTTGGCTTCACGCAGTAAGCAGAAAGCTAGCTTCGCAATCAACAGCCCTGATGGAAGAGGAGACGGAGACAGCAGCTACTTCGGCTACAAATGAAGAGGAACCTGATGATGAGCACCCCTGGCCGTACTATTTTATTTTTCAAAAAAAAGGTTTCAAACTGTGGTCACCCTCTTCAGATGCCAGATAAGCTTCAGTTTTCTCCAAATTACTTTTTTTTTCTTTTGATTATTATGACAGCAATCGGTCGTGTATGCACCTCCATAGTTTATAAAGTGCAATAACAGTAGCAGCTTTTTTAATGTTTTTTTTTCTTAATGGTGTGATGTATGCCTAATTTTCAGTACTTTCTCTTAGTTTAAAAAACAAAGGAAAAAAATGAGAAAAAATGTGTCAAAACTGTGGTCTCCATCTTCAGATGCCAGATAGGCAGCTTCATTTTTCTCCCAATTTATTTTTTTCTTGTTTATAATGGTTGTGTATGCACCTCTATTTTCAGCAGGTAATTGCTTGTCATGAACCATTGGTGACAAATTACCTTCAGTTTACCAAAATATTAAAAATATTACAAATTCAGATTGCCCTTGCTTGTTGACTTTTATGTGTACTTTTAATTACATTACTTGAGTACACTTATTTTTGCATTACTTGTCATACTTAAGTGCAAGAAATGTCAGATACTTTAAGACTTTAACTCAAGTAACATTTCAGTCAGTGACTGACTTTTACCAAAGTCATTTTTTGGAAGGGTACCAATACTTTTACTTGAGTGTGATTTCCCAGTACTTTATACAACACTGGTCACAATCAGTTCTGATCGAGGGAGTCGAGGTGGAGGCTGTGGATTCCTACAAGTACCTCGGGCTGTGGCTGGACAGCAAGCTGGACTGGACTTGCAACACCAATCACTTATACAGGAAGGGACAGAGCAGGCTATACTTCCTTAGGAGGTTGCGGTTCTTTAACATCTGCAGGAAACTCCTGTTTCTGTCTTAAAACTATCAGTCTGTGGTCGCCAGTGTCCTGTTTTACACTGTGGTGTGCTGGGGGGGCAGCACATCCAAGAAGGACACATCCATGCTGGACAAACTGATCAGGCTGGCCGGCTCTGTGGTCGGCATGAAGCTGGACACTCTGGTGATGGCGGCAGAGAAGAGGTCTATGGACAAACTATTGAACATCATGGATGATGCCAGTCACCCTCTGCACACCGTCATCAGCAACCAGAGGAGCCTGTTCAGTGACAGAATGCTCCTTCCCAAGTGCAGGACGAACAGACTCAAAAACTCCTTTGTCGCTCACGCCATCAGACTGTACAACTCCTCTCTGGGGGGGGGGGGGGGGGGGGGGACAGAGGACGGGAAGGAGCATTAGCCTAGCCTAACAATAAGCAATACCGGACAACGTGCAATATAAAGTGCAATATCTTTCCTGCTCCCCCCCCCCACACACACTTACCCTAACCCCACTTCTTCCCCCTTTCCCCCTCCCTCATATCTTATTCTTTTATATTTGTATATGTAAATACTTAATTTATTTTAATTTATCTAGAAGTTCTCTATTTATTTTCTCTGTTTATCTCTAATGATGCTGCTGGAATCTTAATTTCCCTGAGGGAACCCTCCCAAATGGATCAATGAAGTTTTTTCTAATCTAATCTAATCTAATCTAATCTAATCTAATCTAATCTAATCTAATCTAATCTAATCTAATCTAATCTAATCTAATCTAATCTAATCTAATCTAATCTAATCTAATCTAATCTAATCTAATCTGACCCCTACAGGCTGTTGCAAAAAGCAAAAAATAAATGTTTTGATAAATAACTGTTGCTTTGTTTGCATTAAAATAATTCCGGTTTCTGGTGATATTGTGGGAGGTCCCAAGGGGACAACATGGCAATTTGTCATGTCAACCTAATTGATTCAGCTGTGATATTGGATGTTACTGAAAAGTTCAAAAATATTTCACAGGCCATACATTTTTTTTTTCCAGTTTTCACCCAGTTTTGCACAGCTGATCTTTGGACCAAGCCTCACAAAACTTATTTGTTGGCTTTTCAATTTTCAAAAGTGTTTGTCTGTCACAGCCAATTAAATTCGGTGGCAAAGCCAAACAGGAACTGAGGTGATATCTCAGCAATGCTGTGATGTATCGACACCACACTTGGTACATGTATTCAGGACCCTATTTTCAGGAACTGAACTGTGGTTGCTTACCACTGGGGGTGTGTTTTTGCTAATAACTGATGTGTTTGCCTTAAAAATATTCTTGAAAAACACAAAGCAATATTAAAAAAAAATACCAGGGGAGGTCCTAAGGCAGAGATATGGCAACTTGTCAAGTCATTGTAATTGATCCAGCTGCCATATTGGATTTGCCACAGATCTTCAAACAAAGCCTCATGAAAGTTATTAGATAGATTTTTTTTTTCAAAATGGTTCTTCCATTATAGCCTAATGAATTTGACTGTGAAGCCTCCAGATTTGCCCTGCTGGGCTGCTTGGCCCCAACATTGCTGCTTGCAGATATATTAATTTAATAATTTAATATTAAGTTAATATTGAAAACTTTGTAAAGACTTTTTATATTTTAAGACTGTTGTGTGTAGTAGTTAGCACTGTCACCTCACAGTGAGAAGTCTCTGGGTTTGAACCTGCTGGCCGACTGGGTTCTTCTGTTGTAAAGACGGCAGGCAGGCAGCTGTCTTCTCCTTGTCTGCAGGTATTCCTTGCTGCATAGCGGCCGTGGTGCAGAAAAGACAGTCAGTGCGTTTACATGCACATCCAAATCGAGCTACTGTCTGTAATCGAGCTAAGGGTCCCAGCAGGGGTGCCAGAGAAATCCAATCCTACATGCACACAAGGAAATCGAGCTATTGTGTGAGGTACATTGTGCACCCGAGCCACAGGTGGCGCTACACGCCCCATCGTGTTGGTACACTTCCGGTTGTCGTCATGAAGAAGAGCTATTCAAGAGTATAAACAAAGTTATCAGTTCCGTGTTCAAGCTGTTAGGCTTGCTCTAACAGACTGTATGGCTACAAACTGTCCTGTGCAGACCACTGTTTTGTAAGACAACTTATTTTGCACAATTGCATATTTTTCTAAAGTCCATTTTTTGCTTGCAATTTAACTTATGTCTTAATAAACACACAAAGTTCAATTGTTTTGTTTTTATTGACATTCTTCAGATGTTGGACATATACATATATATATATATATATATATATATATATATATATATACACATATACACACACACACACAAATACAATGACTTGTTTATGTACACAATTCACAGCTATGCAACAGCTGTACACATGTATTTGGTGATACAGTAAGTGAGCTAAATTTTAACAGTGCAAACAATGCCACAAAAAGAAAAGATTCATGCCGTTATCATGATTCGTTGTCATGCCGACCGAGGCTGTTGTGTTTCCCGCTTGTGGTCTCGTCACTCGTCACTTCCGGAAGGGGCAGTGCTGAAGTAAGTAGCTCAACTACATAGCTCGATAGGGTTTACATGCACTAAGTAGCTCGGCAACAATCGCATAATCTAGGTCGTGTAGCTCGATTACGAGAAATCAAGTTCGGTTCGATTTCAGCCTAGCTAAGGTGTTTCCATGGCATTTAGAACTTCGATTTCAGTCGAGCAATGGCAGAAATTCAATTTTCTCTATGTGCATGTAAACGCACTCACTGTCCCACTCTCCAGACTGAAAATAAGCAGTGGCAAATCAGTACCACGGGCAATAGACAATGCCACAGACACACACACGGAGGAGCAGGCAAACACAGCATGGCTGACAGCTACTAATTACAACGCATGCACTTACTCTCAAGGAGCTCACAGCAGAATATATAAACGCTGCATGCAGCATAGTGTGAGTACATCCTGTGTTCTCTCTCTACAAGCCACCAGTTTAGACAATGCTCACACTCTGGAAGGATGGAAAAGCTGTTTCCTCACAGTAAACACAAGCCCATCACCTCCTGGGACCTTCCTCACCTGCCCCTCCTCACTTGGATCACCATTTACACGCTGCAGACTCAATCCACTACAAAAGAGAAAAATACACTGTAAAAAGTGATTTGGGCTTTTAGTCAGAAGGACTATTGTTGTCAAGCTGAGAGAACTCATTGCCCATTACAGCACAGTCAGATAAGTTACAACAACTACAACTTTAAAAAAGTGCGGAAACTCATTAAAAACTCATAATAATCTGTTCAGTACACTTCAGAATATAGGTCAAACTGGGCCTTTCAACCAACACGCATGCGACCGCCATGTGACGTCACATGCAGTCTTGAACTTTGAAAATCCGAGCCGACCGCCATCTTTTTTCCTCGGAGCCGAGCCGTCCAAGTAAGTATATTTAAAATTATTTAAGCTTAGTTAGTTCATCTGTTGGTAACGTGCATTGGTCGTCTAATGTCTCTCCGTCTCAAATGATCTGCCAACTTCACCTGTGATGAATAATTCATGTTCGTTCGTTTTTCGGAAACTAGCATGTAGCGCTAGCTGGCATCATTTTGGCTGTGTGTTACGTTATATGTTATGGCATGAATTTTTGCAGTAAATTTTCTTTTTGTTAGGGTTTTGCTGGGATTCGAACCTGGTTCGTTGGTGTGATAATCCAGCAAACCCCCACTAGGCCACCAGGGGGATGACTCAAATGCAGAGGCGTGAGGCGGAAGTAGAAAAAGAATCAAAAGGTTTATTTAAACTATATACACTATATACAAGGCAAAACAAAAGACAAAAAAAACCCAAAGAGTATAATCCAAAAGAAAAGCAAAGTGCAAAAATACAAAAGCTAAGAAGATCAAAAAACACAGTACAAAGGAAACTGGAGATAAACATAACAGCACAAAGACTCCGTGACAAGAGGACTGAACTCAGGGGTATAAATAGACAAACTAATTAAGGACACAGGTGAAGATAATTAGGCAATTAACACAAACACAAAACACAGGAACAGTGGCGGCCTCTAGAGGCCAAAATAAACACGACATGAAAAGGAAATAACAGCGGCCTCTAGAGGCCAAAACAGTCCTAGTCCTAACAGGACCCCCCCCTCTAGGAGCGTCTCCTGACGTTCCCAGGGCGATCCGGATGGGCCGAATGGAAGTCCCGACATAGTTCTTTATCAAGGACATCCCGAGCAGGAACCCAGCAGCGCTCCTCAGGACCATAGCCCTCCCAGTCCACCAGATATTGCAACCCGCCGCGGACCCGGCGGGAGTCAAGCAGGCGATTCACAGTGAACACAGTCTGCCCCTGGAAGATGCGGGGGGGTGGGGGGTTCCTAGGGGCAGGGGCATACGTAGACGTCAGTACGGGCCGTAACAGGGAAACATGGAAAGTGGGGTTGATCCTCAGAGTCCGGGGCAACTGGAGCCGGTAGGAGACAGGGTTCACCCTGCGCACCACCTTGAAGGGGCCAATGTAGCGAGGAGCAAGCTTGCGGTTCTCCACCCGCAGTGGAAGGTCCTTAGTGGACAGCCAAACACGCTGCCCAGGGCGGAAAGCGTGTGCAGGTCTTCTATGGCGGTTGGCCTGAGTCTGGTTGGTTCTGGAGGTCTGTATGAGGGTCTTCCTGACCTTGCTCCAGGTCTTGCGACACCGTCTCACATATTGGTTGACCGAGGGCACCCCCGCGTCCTCCTCCTGGTCCGGGAACAGAGGTGGCTGGAACCCGAATTGGCACTGGAATGGCGACAGCTTGGTGGCCGATGACTGCAGGGTGTTGTGGGCGTACTCCGCCCATGGCAGCCAGGTGCTCCACGATGTCGGGTTATCCATAGCCAGGCCTCGCAGGGTGGTTTCCAGGTCCTGGTTGAGCCTCTCCGTCTGACCATTGGACTGTGGGTGAAACCCAGAGGAGAGGCTGGCAGTGGCTCCGATGACCTTGCAGAACCCGTGCCACACTCGGGAGGAGAACTGGGGCCCTCGGTCTGAGACGATGTCCTGTGGAAGACCAAAGACTCGGAAGACATGATTAAACAAAAGTTTCGCAGTTTCAAGAGCAGAGGGGAGTTTGCACAGTGGTATGAAGCGGCAGGCCTTGGAGAATCTGTCAACTAAGACCAAAATGACCGTGTTACCTTGTGACTCAGGGAGACCCGTGATAAAGTCGACTGCCACGTGGGACCAGGGACGCCGGGGAATGGTCAGAGGATGCAGGAGACCCTGGGGACGCTGTCGTGGGTTCTTGGTTCTGGTGCAAACCTCACAGGACAGGACAAATGACCTTACTTCCTTCTCCATGTTAGGCCACCAGAAGCGTCTTTTCAGGAAGTCCAGGGTCCTCCGAGCTCCCGGGTGGGCGGTGAGAGGGGAAGAGTGACCCCACTGGAGAACCTTGGCCCGGGCTTGATGTGGGACGTACAAGAGGCCTGGTGGCCCCGTCCCAGGACCGGGGTCCTGGCGTTGGGCTCGTCGGACAGCCTCCTCAATACCCCAGCGGACAGGGGCCACAATCCGGGACACAGGGATAATAGGCCCGACTTCATTCTCCCTGTTAGTGGCAGAGAACAGTCTGGACAGTGCGTCAGGTTTGGTGTTCTTGGAGCCGGGGCGGTATGAGAGGGTGAAGTCAAACCGACTGAAAAACAGGGCCCACCTAGCCTGTCGAGGGTTCAGTCTCTTGGCTTGCTGGAGGTACTCCAGGTTCTTGTGGTCAGTCCAAACCAGGAATGGATGTTGTGCTCCCTCCAGCCAGTGCCTCCACTCCTCAAGGGCCAGTTTGACCGCTAGCAGTTCTCGATCCCCCACATCGTACCGGGACTCAGCAGGACTCAGACGGTGGGAGAAGTAAGCGCAGGGGTGCAGCTTTCCTTCCGAACGTTGAGAGAGCACCGCGCCGACACCACTGTCCGAGGCGTCCACCTCCACGATGAATGGTTGGGAGGTGTCCGGGAGAACCAGAATGGGTGCCGTGCAGAAGCGGTCCTTGAGGTCTTTGAACGCCTTTTCTGCCTGAGGAGACCAGCCATAAGATCCACCTGTCCCTTTGGTGAGGTCTGACATGGGTGCTGCCACAGAACTGAAGTTCCTGATGAACTTGCGGTAGAAGTTAGCGAATCCTAAGAACCGCTGAACCTCCTTAACGGACTTGGGAGTAGGCCAATCCCGGACGGCCAGGGTCTTGGCAGGGTCCATTTGGAGTTGGCCTGTCCGTACAATAAATCCCAGAAAGGAGACCTCGGGAACATGAAATTCGCATTTCTGGGCCTTGGCGAACAGATTGTTCTGTAGCAGCCTCTGGAGAACCTGGCGGACATGGTGGCGGTGCTCCTGCACGGTCTTGGAAAAGATAAGGATGTCGTCGAGGTAGACAAAAACGTATAGATTAATCATGTCCCTTAAGACGTCGTTGATTAGGGCCTGAAAAACAGCTGGTGCGTTGGTGAGTCCGAAGGGCATCACCTGGTATTCGTAGTGCCCAGACGGGGTGTTAAAGGCAGTCTTCCACTCGTCTCCCTGTCGGATACGGATGAGGTGGTATGCGTTCCGTAGGTCCAACTTGGTGAAGACGGTGGCGCCTTGGAGCAGGTCGAAAGCTGTGGACATCAGCGGAAGGGGATATCGGTTGCGCACAGTGATCTTATTCAGGCCCCTGTAATCAATACATGGTCGGAGCCCCCCATCCTTCTTGCCGACAAAGAAGAAGCCGGCTCCAGCAGGTGAAGTGGAGGGTCGAATAAACCCAGAGACCAGGGCATCTTTGAGGTATTCCTCCATGGCCTTGCGTTCTGGCTGAGAGAGTGAAAACAGTCTGCCACGAGGAGGGGTAGTCCCAGGGAGCAAGTCGATGGCACAGTCGTAGGCCCGGTGCAGAGGAAGAACGGCGGCCCTGCTCTTGCTGAATACCTCCTTGAGATCCCAGTACTCTGTGGGAACTTGAGATAACTCGGTGAGATCAGGGGGCTCGGCAGGAGACACAGGAGAGCTAGAGAGCAGACAAGAGGCATGGCATGCAGGGCCCCATTCCACAACCTGGCTTGTTACCCAGTCTATGCGAGGGTTGTGGCGAGTAAGCCAAGGAAGGCCTAGAATAACTGGGAACTCAGGTGAAGGAATCAGGTGCAGGGATATTTCTTCCTTGTGACCTTGAGACTGGAGGAAAACTGGAGAAGTAACTTGGGTGACTCTTCCATCACCTAACGCTTGGCCATCGAGGGCAGACACAGACAGTGGGACTTCAAGAGGTGCAGTCGGAATATTGATGCTTTGGGCGAAGTGAATATCCATAAAGTTCCCAGCCGCCCCTGAGTCTATCAAAGCTTGACAAGAGTGGACAGACTCACCCCAGGAGATGGAGACCGGGATGTAGATTCCTTGGCCAGGGAGTCCGGGAGAGAGGGTAGGCCCCGTCACAACCCTCCCTCGGCTGGACGGGGCGGTCCTTTTCCCAAGAGTTCGGGACATGATGCTCGGAAGTGACCAGGCTTGCCACAGTAGATGCAGCACTTGTCCCTCCTTCTGCGCTCCCTCTCAGATGCGGAGAGGCGAGTACGACCCACTTGCATGGGTTCTGGACAGTCACTGAAGGAGGTAGATGGTCTCCAGGTAGAGGTAGGGAGGCTGGGGGGGCTCAAGGCTTGGTGGCGTTCTCTCATCCTGTTGTCCAGACGAATAGCATGTGAGATGAGGGTTTCGAGGTCACTTGGGCATCCAATAGAGGCCAGACCGTCCTTGATGGGGTCAGACAGACCATGGTGGAAGGCTGACACCAGGGCAGTCTCGTTCCATCCACTTACTGCTGCGAGTGTTCGGAACGAGATGGCGTAATCTGCGACGCTTCCTCCTTGCCGGATGGACATGAGCTTTCGGGCTGCGTCGGTACTGATGTCTGCCTGATCGAAGACCCGAAGCATCTCTTCAGAAAACAGCTGGAAATCAAAGCACTCAGGTCCCTGTCT
This sequence comes from Neoarius graeffei, assembly GCF_027579695.1. Taxonomy (NCBI): domain Eukaryota; kingdom Metazoa; phylum Chordata; class Actinopteri; order Siluriformes; family Ariidae; genus Neoarius; species Neoarius graeffei. The sequence goes on along the minus strand of NC_083575.1, from coordinate 17,392,056 downwards.
TTGCCAGATAGCAGTAGCCCAGGCTCGCGCCTTACCAGCTAATAAGGTGATCACAAAGGCAATCTTGCGGCGATCCGTAGTGTAGGTGGTAGGCTGAAGCTCAAAGGTGAGTTGACACTGGGTAAGGAACTCTCGGCACTCACTGTGCTTGCCGTCATACCTCTGTGGTGTAGGAAGGCTGGGTTCGCGAGGTGAAGAAGGCAGCATTGCAGGAGGCACTGGAGCAGGAGTGGGAGCTGGATCAGGAGCAGGAACTGGATCAGGAGCAGGAGATGCAGGCAGAGATGTCAGCTGTGCCAGGGTTTTCCCAATTTGCTGAAGCAGTTCCTCGTGGCGAGCGAGGGCCTCACGTTGGCTGGTGAGCGTACGTCCATGAGCGTCCATGGTCGCTCCGAAGCGTGTCAAAGCTGCCATAATTCCCTGAAGGTTGGCCGGGTAGACAGTTGAAGCAGCCTCTGCTGAGTCGGTCATGACGGAGTCTTTCTGTTAGGGTTTTGCTGGGATTCGAACCTGGTTCGTTGGTGTGATAATCCAGCAAACCCCCACTAGGCCACCAGGGGGATGACTCAAATGCAGAGGCGTGAGGCGGAAGTAGAAAAAGAATCAAAAGGTTTATTTAAACTATATACACTATATACAAGGCAAAACAAAAGACAAAAAAAACCCAAAGAGTATAATCCAAAAGAAAAGCAAAGTGCAAAAATACAAAAGCTAAGAAGATCAAAAAACACAGTACAAAGGAAACTGGAGATAAACATAACAGCACAAAGACTCCGTGACAAGAGGACTGAACTCAGGGGTATAAATAGACAAACTAATTAAGGACACAGGTGAAGATAATTAGGCAATTAACACAAACACAAAACACAGGAACAGTGGCGGCCTCTAGAGGCCAAAATAAACACGACATGAAAAGGAAATAACAGCGGCCTCTAGAGGCCAAAACAGTCCTAGTCCTAACACTTTTTAGTACTTTTGTTCTCACATGTTTTTTATACTCTGTTGGTGCATTTTGCACAGAGATTTGTGAAAGGAAAATCGGGGACGTGGGGGGGTACTGAACTTGCGGTGATAGTTGGTTTAACTTGCTGAGTTTTCGTCTGCGCACAACTTTTTTCTCTCCCATTTAAATCAGGGATATTTTCGGGGACGAGTTTTGACCAGGACAGGGAGGCCTAATCGGGGACTGTGGTAGTTTTGAGCAAGTCTGAAGCGCTTTAGGAGATTTATGGAAAAATAAACAGAAAAAAATACTGACGTATGAGGATTTTATATATATATATATATATATATATATATATATATATATATATATATATATATATATATATATACACATACACACACACAAATGCAATCAAATCAATTTTGCTGATAATGGTTGTACATATCTTTTTTTTTCTTTCTTTGTTTTTTTTCTGTACAGGGTTACTTCACTTCAGTGTAGGCTGTTCTGTTTGGGGCAACTGCCCCTCACTCACTATGTTTACATGCACATAGAGAGAATCGAATTTCTGCCGTTGCTCGACTGAAATCAAAGTTCAAAATGCCATGTATAAACCTTAATTCGGCTGAAATTGAACCGAACTTGATTTCTCGGAATCGAGCTACACGACCTAGTTTATGCGATTGCTGCCGAGCTACTTTGTGCATGTATACCCTATCGAGCTAGTTGTCGAGCTACTTCCGGAAGTGACGAGTGACGAGACCACAAGCGGGAAACACAACAGCTTCGGTCGGCATGACAACGGCATGAATCTTTTCTTTTTGTGGCATTGTTTGCACTGTTAAAATTTAGCTCACTTACTGTATCACCAAATACATCTGTACAGCTGTTGCATAGCTGTGAATTGTGTACATAAACAAGTCATTGTATTTGTGTATATATATATATATATATATATATATATATATATATATATATATATATATATATATAAACAATTGAACTTTTTGTGTGTTTATTAAGACATAAGTTAAATTGTAAGCAAAAAAAAAATATTTTTTGTAAGCAAAAAATGGACTTTAGAAAAATATTATTGTGCAAAATAAGTTGTCTTACAAAACAGTGGTCTGCGCCGGACAGTTTGTAGCCATAGTCTGTTAGAGCAAGCCTAACAGCTTGAACACGGAACTGCTAGTGTTGCCAGATTGGGGGTTTTAAGTGCATTTTAGCAGATTGAACATGTTTTGGGCTGGAAAACGTCAGCAGTATCTGGCAACACTATAGCTCTTCTTCATGACGACAACCGGAAGTGTACCAACACGATGGGGCATGTAGCGCCACGTGTGGCTCGGGTGCACAATGCACCTTGCACAATAGCCCGATTTCACTTGTGCATGTAGGATTGGATTTCTCTGGCACCCCTGCTGGGACCCTTTGCTCGATTTGGACGTGCATGTAAACGTAGTCACTGAGGTGGTCCTGCAAGTGTTGCAGTTTCTCCTCGTCGAACCAACGCACACTAATTGTCCATTATAAACTGAAGCACTGTCCTCTTCCCTGTGTCTATGCAGACTGTGTGTGCTCCTTCAGGACAGAATCATCTCTCAAAAAACATTTAACTAGAGACCATAGTCAAGCCCGTTCAAAGCAGGTGACTGCAAGGTTAAATTGTGAACTGTGCAATTTTTCAGAGACTTGTAGTGATACACAGTATTTTTCACATTTGAAAATACACATACACAATAAGGAAACTGTTAAATGTCCCTTTAAAGACTGTAGTTTTCAGTCGAGTGTGTACAGTACTTTTCGTGCACATAAGAGTAAGAAACATAACCTCTGTACTGTTGACAATTTTCGAGAAAACCTGTATCAAACTTTTATTCAAGGCACTTCAAACTCTGAAAGTACAGACTTTGAGACACATTCAGACGATCTAGACATAACAGATGATTTCATAGAGGATCAAGACCTGCATGATTTACTTCAACACAAAGTTGCATTCCTCTTACTGCGTATACAAACAAATTTGCATGTGTCTAAAACAACAACTCAGGAAATAATAAATGAGCTATGTAGAATTAGCTCAGTTGTAGAAGAGTGCACACCAAAAATAATTGAAAGTGTACTGATCAAGCATAATTGTGAAGTAAACAGTGTAGTCACTGTTGCTATAACAGAGATAGTTAAAAAAGTAAACCCCCCAAGTTTCTTGTCGAAAGAAGGGCCTTTTGGCTCTGAATACAAAAGATTACGTTTTTACAAGAAAAATTTTAAAGTGATTGAGCCAATTGAATATGTTTTAGATGCATCTTCAAGACGGAAATTTGTTTATATTCCTGTTTTGAAAGTCCTGACAGAGCTGTTAAATCGTAATGATGTGTTAGATAAAGTCTTGGAGACAGGACATATTGAAACAGCTGAACACATGTCTCAGTACAAAACATACAGAGATGGTCTATATTACAAAGACAATATTTTGCTCTCGTCAGAAGACCTTAGCATTGCCCTAGGACTGTATATAGATGACTTCGAAGTTTGCAACCCACTTGGAACATCAAAAAAAAAAAGCACAAGGTCTGTGCAGTCTATTGGGTGATTTCAAATTTACCTATAGACCCTTCCCGCATGACGTCACCGCGCCGCGAGATTTCGGTAGTCGCCATATTGGAAGACCAAGTACACATCTATGCAAGTACATACATACATAAAACAAACTACACCTGAAATGTAGCCAGGGCTGGTTCTGCCCTAATCTGGACCCGGGTGCAACATCGCGCAACCCCCCCAAAAACAAAACACAGCAGTCTAAATCAGGACAACCAGTGTTCGAACTACGGGGTTACTCGGGGGATCCGAGATCCCCTGAAACAGACATGAGATCCCTTGAAAACATGATTTGGGAAATGTTGGGGGGTCTCTAAAATATTGGAAAAATTATGTTTATTGGCATAGCAATCGTGTGTAATGGGAAACATTTGCATATCCGAAGTGTTGTGTTTACATCAAAGATAAAATAAACCGATATGACAACGACTGCTGCTGCCAGGTTGGTTGTTGAGTAGCCTGACTGTTTTTTTTTTCTTGCGTGTGGTATCATTGTTGACGCGAGGTTGTTTTTTGAACATGCCAATGCGGACACGATTTCCCCTGATGAGTTATGACTTCAGACGCGATGCGTGTGTGGAGGTGTGTGTGGTGTAACTGTTTTGTGTACAACTACGGAGCGCGAGATGATGACGTCAGAGTTGGAACGTGAGGCAGTTAGAGTTAGGTCAGTTAGGCTGCTTGTGTGTAGTAGAGAGAGACACGCTATGAAATAAACATTCACGCTTTACAGTCGGACTCCACGCAGTTATTGGATAACACGACATGGTGTCAGAAGTCCTGTAGTTAAGCGTAAGGGAGAAGCCCCGGAAAAAGGACCATTTTACACGTGCGACGGAAAGAAAGAGAAGGGCAAAATGAGTGACGGAGAAGGGGATAGCAGCAGTGGTCGACAGCTAACGGCAGCATCAACGGGACCTTGCGCTACATTTAATATCCAGCCACCTGAGTCCTTCGACTTTTCAAAGCCGCAAGAGTGGGATAAATGGATCCGGAGATTTGAAAGATTCCGCATGGCAAGTAATCTTAATGCAAGCTCTGAAGAGAATCAAGTTAATACATTGATATACTGCATGGGGGACGAAGCGGACGACATCTTACGTGGGCTAACTCTAACGGCTACTCAGAAAGGCACCTACAAAGGGGTACGTGATGGCTTCCAAGGTTTCTTTGTGGTCAAGAAAAACGTAATTTATGAACGGGCTAAGTTCAACATGCGCAAGCAGAGAGAAGGAGAGCCAGTAGACTCTTTTGTTACTGCATTATATGCGCTAGCAGAACATTGCAGCTACGGTGTGCTTCATGATGAGCTTATCCGAGACAGACTCGTTGTTGGACTGTTAGATAAGGCGCTGTCTGAACGCATGCAGCTGGACGCAGAACTTACGTTGGATAAAGCTGTTAGAATGGCGCGCCAAAGCGAGGAGGTGAAAAAGCAGCAAGTTTCACTGCGGGGTGACACCAAAGCACAGGCAAGTGATGCTAAGTCTGTGGATAGGGTCAGAATGCTCAAGACCAGCAAGCCTGTTAAAGACAAACCTCGGCATGTACACAAGCCTCACGGTGCCCAGTATAGCAAAGGGAAAGCAGCGCAGTGTCACAAATGTGGCAGTTCTCCATCTCATCCTGCGCGAGATTGTCCTGCAAATGAAAGCAAATGCCATGCATGTGGCAAAAAGGGTCACTACAGCCGCGTGTGCAGAGCACCAAAATCTGTGCATGAAGTTGAAGGAGAGGAGGACGATGCAATCTTCCTCGGCAGCATCACGGCAGATGGTGAACCCTGGACAGTCAGCATAGGCATCCATGACAGTTATGTGACATTTAAAATCGACACAGGTGCCGATGTCACCGTCCTGCCACACGCTGTGTTCCTGGAGATATACAAGAACAATCCGCCAACTCTCAGAAAAGCAACAAAGCCACTCCTGGGACCAGGTAGGAGTCCACTGGATGTTGTGGGCGTCGCCAGGCTGCTGCTGAGGAAAGTTGGGAAAGCGGAGATGGAGGATGTATATGTTGTACGTAACCTGCACACTGCCTTGCTGGGAAGATCCATAAGCTGTAGGCTGGGGCTGGTTGCACGTCTTGACAGTGTTAATGTGGAGACATTAAAACAAACCTACCCAAGACTATGCAGTGGACTTGGAGAATTGCGTCAGCCATACGCCATAAAGCTGAAACCAGGGGCTCAACCATTCTCACTCAAAACACCTAGGAGGATCCCATTGCCACTGATGGACAAAGTCAAGCAGGAACTGTCCCGCATGGAAGACCTCGGGGTGATATGCAGAATTGAGGAACCAACAGACTGGTGCGCTGGTATCGTGGTGGTGCCAAAGAAGACGGGTGCTGTACGCATATGCGTTGATCTCACCAAACTGAACGAGTCAGTACGTCGGGAGAAGTTTATCCTGCCATCGGTGGAGGAGACACTGGGAATGCTGGCTGGAGCCAGAATTTTTAGTAAGCTGGATGCGAATATGGGGTTTTGGCAAATTCCCCTAACACATGATTCAGCGAAACTGACAACGTTCATCACACCCTTCGGACGCTTTTTCTTCAAGAGGCTTCCTTTTGGCATAGCATCAGCTCCCGAGCACTTCCAGAACAGAATGGTGACGGAGGTCATAGAAGGGCTTGAGGGCGTGGTGTGCCACATAGATGATGTGCTGGTGTGGGGGCGTACACAGGCGGAGCATGACGAGCGCCTGCATGCCGTGCTGGAGAAGATCCAAAAGGCGGGCATCACCCTGAACATTGAAAAGTGTGACCTGTCAAAGTCAGAGGTGAGCTTTCTAGGCCACATGGTCTCTGCCAGCGGTATCCGCCCAGATACAGGAAAGACAGAGGCTGTACAGAGGATGCAGGAACCGACAACAGTGAGCGAAGTAAGATCCTTTCTCGGCATGGTGAACCAGCTGGGCAAGTTCATTCCACAGCTGGCAGAGAGGGACAAACCCCTGCGAGATCTCCTGTCGAAAAAGAACTGCTGGATGTGGGGCATCGAGCAGGCCAAAGCTTTTCAGGATCTGAAGAACGCACTGACGTCGCCACCCGTGCTAGCCATGTATGATCCTAACAGAGAATCCAAGGTCTCAGCAGATGCATCATCATATGGGCTAGGAGGAGTGCTACTACAAAGGTGGGACGAAGAGTGGAGGCCAATAGCCTACATGTCGCGGTCTCTCACTCCAACCGAACAGAGATATGCGCAAGTGGAAAAGGAGGCATTGGGACTGACATGGGCCTGCGAGAGGTTCCGCAACTTCCTGATTGGAAAACACTTCCAGCTGGAGACGGATCATAAGCCTCTCTTGAGTCTCCTGGGTTCTCAAGCTCTAGATGCCCTACCTCCTCGGATCCAGCGTTTCAGAATGCGTCTGATGCGCTATTCCTACTCCATATCACATGTGGCAGGGAAAAGTCTGTGGACAGCAGATACACTGTCACGGGCGCCAGTCGAGAGAGCAGAGACACCGGCTGAAAAAGAGCTGTTTGAAGACACAAATATCTACGTAGACATGGTGATGGAGAACCTACCTGCGAGCACCGTTTACCTAGCTGAACTGCGGGGCGAGCTGCAGAGGGACAGCGTGTGTGCACGTGTGATGCAGCTGTGTACAGAGGGATGGCCAGCCCACGGCACCAACGAACCTGCACTCAAGCTGTACTGGCCTGAACGCGCTCTCCTCACAGTTCAAGATGGTCTACTGTTAAAAGGACAAAGACTTGTTATCCCCTCAACGATGAGAAATGATGTTCTTGTCAAGTTGCACGAAGGTCATCAAGGTGTGGTCAAGTGCAGAGAGAGGGCGCAACAGTCAGTATGGTGGCCGGGGCTGAGCCAGCAGCTGAACGAGGTGGTTCTGAGCTGTCGGGCATGCTGCCAGGAGAGACAGAACCACAGGGAGCCGCTGATGCCGACGCCGTATCCAGGCCGACCATGGCAAATGTGTGGAGCAGATTTGTTCGTCCTAGAGAGCAAGACCTACCTGCTAGTGGTGGACTACGCATCAAGGTATGTGGAAATCGCACTGCTGACCCACACAACATCCAAAGATGTGATCAACCACCTCAAGTCCATTTTTGCACGTCACGGGATCTGTGAGACACTGGTCACCGATAATGGGCCACAGTTCTCAGGAGCCGACTTTGCTGACTTTTCTGAGTCCTATGGGTTTTGCCATGTGACCAGCAGTCCAAAATACCCCCAGGGAAATGCTGAAGCTGAGCGGGCAGTACAGACCGTGAAGGGACTCTTGAAGAAGTCTGACAATCCATACCTCGCCTTGCTTGCATACAGGTCTACTCCACTGCAAAATGGATATAGCCCAGCGCAACTTCTCATGGGGAGGAGACTTCGCACCACTGTGCCTATTCTGCCTGCACTTTTGGAGCCTGCTCTTCCTGATGGAGGCGCTGTTCTTCGGAAGGAGGAGGAGAGGAAGAGGAGAGATGCACAGCGCTACAATCTGCGACACCGTGCACGGGACCTCAACAGCCTCACTCCTGGGCAGGACGTGTGGGTCACAGACCAAAAAGCGTCTGGAGCTGTCATCGGAAGTCACACCACCCCTCGCTCATATCTGGTGGAGGGTCCCCATGGGATCATCAGGCGAAACCGTCGCCATCTCATCGCCATGCAGCCTTCACCAGAGCAAAGCAACAGTGGTGCAGCCGAGCAGATTCCAGTAGGGGTTCCAGAACGACCTGCAGCAGCACCACCGCAGCAGAATGTTCCAGAACCACCATCTACTCCCACGGTCAGAACCAGGTCTGGGAGAGCTGTGGTAAGACCGACCCGGTTCAACTTGTGATTCTGCTTATCACAGACTTTACAGAGACTGAGACAATCACACACACACTCACACAAAGGAAGACAAAAATGTGTTTTATATTGTGATTGAGCTATTTTTATTATTGCAGTGTTTGAATGTAAATGTTCCAAGTTTCAGAGTTAGAAGAGCATAGACAGTACAAGATGTTTTGTATTGTATTTTATAATTTCCTGTTCCAAAGTAAGGGTAAATTGCTGTGTGTCTGTTGGGAGTGTGAATGACTCAGATAGGAGCAGACCTTCCAGCCACAGGGGCAGAATAATCCCCTAAGGTCCTGCTGAATCAATGGTAGTCTACCCATTGATTCTAAAAAGGGAAGATGTGGTGTAACTGTTTTGTGTACAACTACGGAGCGCGAGATGATGACGTCAGAGTTGGAACGTGAGGCAGTTAGAGTTAGGTCAGTTAGGCTGCTTGTGTGTAGTAGAGAGAGACACGCTATGAAATAAACATTCACGCTTTACAGTCGGACTCCACGCAGTTATTGGATAACACGACAGTGTGGAGTCCGCGTGATATGTGCGTAAGATAGGCTTCTCGTGTTTGGAGATCCGCGCTCCGAGACAAGCGCAAGCACCCCCCAGGGAAAAAAAGGGACCCCCCGAAAATATCGGCATAGTTCGAACACTGAGGACAATCATTACATAACTATAACTATAAACATTTTAGATCAACTATTTTAACTAAATGGGCTATAATAAATAAGCCTGCAGGCAGCCACGGCGGGCTGCCTTAAAAAGTAACCATTCAATGACACAACTGAAAGCCTGCAGCCACGGCGGGCTGCCTCAGAAAAGTAACCATTTGTCCTACCTTAACTCGTTTTGCTTTTTCTGCCTCCTTTTTTGTATTTTCGACCCTGCGTTTATTTTCTTTCCTTTTCTGAAAACCCTATTTGTGTCCAGACATTTTGTTCTGCTATTTTGTTCTACTGTCTCCTGGCAGAAAGCTCCTTGGTTTGCTTGTGTCTCAATCACAGCTGGTATTCTGTAGAAAGACTTCTTTTCACCTTTCCCATCAGCTTTGTTGGAACACCTTAACACAGCACAAAAGTTTACCATTGTCGGTTTATGATGAATCAAGTGCCTCGTGGGTTTAAATTCCGCACGCTGCCGTTATTTCCCCCTAATCACGAGTTTGTTGGTCTTCCAATATGGCGCAGGGTTTGTTTACTTCCGGTTTCCGGTGACGTCAGTGGGAAGGGTCTATTGTATTTCACCCACGTGACCAAGTCACGTGATGCAGCCATTTTGGACTGCACGCTTAAGTCCTTCAGTGCAAGGCAGTATGAGATGGTGGAGACCTTTGCACATTTTAACAAGAACGTAAGCTGTAATTCGTGTTAAATTGGATCTGTTTTTTATCACAAACACTATACCCAGCCTTGGTATGGAGCCAAGGTTGTCAACAGAAGTCAACAGTTTGATGAAGGATGACCCCAGCAGTTTGAAACGGTACAAGGTAGGCTATGTTCACAACACTGTCTTGTTACTCGGGGGATCCGAGATCCCCTGAAACAGACATGAGATCCTTTGAAAACATGATTTGGGAAATGTTGGGGGGTCTCTAAAATATTGGCAAAATGATGTTTATTGACATAGCAATCGTGTGTAACGGGAAGCATTTGCATATCCGAAGTGTTGTGTTTACATGACAACGACTGCTGCTGCCAGGTTGGTTGTTGAGTAGCCTGACTGTTTTTTTTTTTCTTGCGTGTGGTATCATTGTTGACGCGAGGTTGTTTTTTGAACATGCCAATGCAGACACGATTTCCCCTGATGAGTTATGACTTCAGACGCGATGCGTGTGTGGAGTCCGCGTGATATGTGCGTAAGATAGGCTTCTCATGTGTTTGGAGATCCGCGCTCTTTTTTTCTCCTTCTTTCTTTTTACTTAATTTCCCTGTTTATTTCTGTCCCGTTTCTTTCGACTAGCCTCTGTTATTGCGTTTTATGTCTGATGTCTGCTACATGCAACCCTAGACAAATTAACACTGCCTTGTTTCACTGCTCAGATGGGTTAACAAACACTGACCCATTTACTTTTTGCTATATATTTTATCAAAATTGCGTTAACTGATAAACTAACCTGAAATGAAATGATCACTGCAAACTCTGTTGGCTCCCAATCCTGTCTTTTCACAGCTGTAATCCCTCTTGTCTGGGTCAGTAGTAAACCGGTAGTGATGTGTCAGTCGCAAACGATCCGGTTCAAAGAGCCGGCTCTTTGAATTGAACGACGGGAGCCGGCTCTTCGGTGGGAGCTGAGTTGGGGAGCCGAATTTTTTTTTTGTCCTTAGGTGCCTCAGAGAGAGAGAGAGACTTTCACAAAAAAAGTTGCTGTCCGATTGCGTTTTTGTGTTGTCTATAGACCCTTTTCACGTGACGTCACGACAAACGCGGCCGCCATTTTGGACATGTACTACCAGTAGTTTACCACAGCCAACATTGAGGAATGGCAGCAAAGGAAGTGTTTATTTTCAGCAAGACTTCCATCATGCCACTATATTGTTGTGCACCTGGATGTAGTAACCATCAACAAACAAGGCAAGGGTTATCATTTTATCGGATCCCGGTAGATGCTGACCGACGGAGAAGATGGATAGCGGCACACCAACGCTTGTGTAGTGACCACTTTGTTGGAGGTAAGACGAATAAAATTAGCCAGAAAAGGCATTACGTTGCTGTTAACATTCTGTGGCGGCGAGTGTGTAACCAAATAGGCTAAAATAATCCATTGTAACCTCTTTGTTCTTCTGTAGTAGCTATTGAGGTATTTCACCTGACGTCACAGGGTCATGTGACGCCCCGGTGTCCGCCATTTTGGACGGCAAGCTAGCTAATGTCAACAACAGTAGCTGGTATGTTACTGTAGCAATGTTTACATTCAGTCATTTGGATGACTGTTAAAACCTTTCAGTCTCAAGTTTTTCCTTTACTGGATTTACTAGTTTACTGAGCCAGCCAGCCCCGGAGCGCTAGCTAGCCAGCCAGCCGGCCGGCCCCGGAGCGCCAGCCGGCCGGCCCCGGAGCGCCAGCCGGCCGGCCCGCCCGCCCCGGCGCGCGCTCAGTAAACTAGTAAATACAGTAAAGGAAAAACTTATAACGGGCCATGTCTCAACAGACTAAGAAGTTATTTCAATGACATTTAATAACATTTTGTTTATCCTGAGGACCGAAAGTAAATGAAAATGTGAACAAACCTTAGCTGTCAGTGAACAATCCTGGTGGAAGCAGGTAAACGTCGTTCTCTAAGCCTGCTAACCTCAATTTTTGCAAATACCTCTCCCTCTGCTCGCCCTGTAAATGCCCTTCGTCGCTGGATAGTGAAGGTGTTTTCTGCATCTTGCTCCTTTTTTCTTTTATGTTTTTCGTTTGTCGCCTTCCTCGCATTCAAACTGATTCGAGCCGTGCCGTCCAAAATGGCAGCGTCACATGACTCATGTGGTCATGTGAGTGAAATACCTCAATTAGCTAACGACATTAGCTAGCGTTGTGTTCCTTTGCTGTTGGTAGACTGTAGGACAGATCAGAGGCAGTGTCCTACAAACAGCGCTTAATTTGAGGGGGAGCAAGCCGGAGCGCGCTCCGGAACCTCGGGCGTTGGCTCCGGCAGCTATTTACACTGGATCCGGTGATCCGACACCTCTTTTGACTATGTAACAAAAATAATAATAATAATAATAATAATAATAATAATTAAATAAAAAATGCAAGTTTATTTAGTGTTAATGTCTGATTTTGATATCTGTCTTGTTGGTGATTTCTCTCATGAAACGACATCCACAAAATGCAGATGTGGATGTTCACTGCAGATGAACTTAATTTGCAGTGTTATTACAAAACATGCCCAGAAGCGCAGCGCCAAGCCCCCCTCCCCCCCTCTTTTTTTCCGCACCGGAGCTGCTCATCCTCTGCGCTCCGGGACCTCCCACTTTACAAATTAAGCACTGCCTACAAATAAGTGTTCAAAATAAGGGGAACATGTATTTGTCTCTTAAATCCAGGCCGTTCCCTGTAATCTGTAACAACGGTTGGAGAAAGTAATGGCAAATAGTGAGTGCACAAACCATAGAAGGGAAACTGTACACAGCGCCAGGGCAGTGTGATGGTATGTCTACTTTTAGATTGTGTTAGCTTATCAATGAACACACTCGTCACTCGATGAGTTTCACGTCTTTACGACGGATACTTAAATGTGTGTTAGGTATTATTGTTGCAGTCTAAGCAGTCATTGTAGCAGCTAGATGAGCGAGAACTAGGGTTGTCCCGATCCAATTGCGTGATTGAAATCGGCCCCGATCACGTGACTGTGGACTCGATCCGGACTCGGGCGTTAGGTTCCGATCAGGTATCGGATAAACTGAGGCGCGGGATTTGCTGCTATGTCTGCTGTGTGGAGATATTTCCGAGTGAACGAGGAGAACGATGCCGTAGCAAACTGTGAGCTTTGCAAACTCGGGATCTCGAGAGGTGGGAAAACAAAGGGTGAGTTTAACACAACTTATTTAATAAGACACCTAAATAACAAGCACCCGACCCAGTACAACGAGTTCAGTGTGGCAAACAAGCCAGCCAGCCAACACTCGAAGAAACTTTGAAAAGGAAAGAGAAAATGCCCAGCGACAGTAATAAGGCAAAACAAATTACAGAAAAGATTGCCCAAATGATAGCGATGAGTGACCAACCATTCTCCCTGGTAGAGGACGCTGGATTTCTCCTGCTTTTAGAGCACCTGGAACCTAGGTACAATATGCCCTCACGTCACTACTTCGTTGAAAAAGCACTGCCAGCACTACAGAAAAAGATCCGTGACAAGCTACTTGTGCAATTAGCAGAGGCGTCTGATGTCGCGTTTACCACAGACATCTGGAGTTCCTCTGTGTGTCCGATGTCATTACTAAGTCTCACTGCGCAATGGGTAGACAGCAAGTTTGTTTTATGTCGTGCGACCTTGCATGTCAGGGAATTCTGTGGATCCCACACAGCAGAACGTATCCAGCAGGCGATAGAAGAGATGCTAAACAACTGGGGAATCGGCAAAAAACGAGTACATGTCATTTTGCGCGATAATGTTGCAAATATGAAGAGAGCCATGCTGGATTTGGGAGTACAGAGTGTGGGCTGTGTCGCGCATTCTTGTCAGCTCGTTGTGCACGAGGGCCTGCTTTCACAGCGTAGTGTCAGACACACTAGCCAACGCGAGGAAGATCGTAGGCCATTTCAAGCACTCGCCGCTGGCCTACTCCCATCTGGAAGACATACAGATGGACTTGAACATGGATGTCAAGCGCCTGAAGCAAGATGTACAGGTGAGATTTCTGTTTTCATTTTCATTCCAATTCCATTATTTATTTCTATTCACGTTGCTCTGCACCTGGTTTGCCAACAGAATTTCTTTGTAATAGTAGTGAAGTGAAGCATACTCTGAATACAGTTTATTATGATATGGAATGAACCTTATTTTCATTATAGAATATGAGAACTGTATAACAATAATACAAATTATTGGTATTATTTCTGATGTGCAGACAAGATGGAACAGCAGCTATTACATGCTGCAGAGTCTACTGGAACAAAAACGGGCTCTCAGTGTATGTGCTGCTGAGCGCACCCTACCAGCAACACTGACTGCCCACCAATGGGAGCTCATGACAAAGACAGCAGAGGTTCTCGCTCCCTTTGAAGAACTGACCAGAGATGTGAGCAGATAGACTGCATCTGCAGCTGATGTTATTCCTACCATCACTGGTAATTTTTATTTATTATTTTATTTTGTAACATGTTTGAAACAATCCATTAACAAACTATCCCATTCATCCATTCATTAGTCCTCAGACGTGTCTTGTCTCGTGAGGATGACCATGACCAGGGGATCAGGACCATGAAGAGGACTCTCCTGGAGGCAGTGGAGAAGCGCTTTGCTGATGTGGAAACAGAGCCCATCTTCTACATGGCCACGCTACTAGACCCCAGATACAAAGATGGGCAATACACTTAAATTAAAACGCCCCTTTTGGTCAACATGTTATCACCAGTAATATGAGCCAATATTTTATTTCCCTTTTAATTTAGTTAGTTATATGGTGATTTTAATTGTTTATTAATTTATTGAGCACATGTGTAATTCAATTGTACTGAACTACTGTGCTATGTGGTGTCTTTCTTAGGTTGTTTTGAAGTGTAAGTAATGGTACATTTATCTATTTTCAGTTTCTTCAACAAGGCAGGCCACCTGACGCTTGCCAAAGACAATCTCATCCAGGAGGTGGCGAAGATGGAGGAGAGGAGGGCCACCAGTGAAGAGCCAGAGGCCACAGCAGAGCCAGTGAGCAAGTCCCCATGTTTTGAAGGATGCAGCAGCCTGGCCAGTGCCTTTGAGGAGATCTTGCAAGAGAGGCAGTCACAGGCCCGGTCAGTGAGTACCACATCAGCAGAGGTGCAGGTGCAGACCTACTTCTCACAGCAAACCACCCCCAAGAGGAGCAATCCCCTTCAGTACTGGAAGGATCATGCTACTCAGTTCCCATCACTTGCTGCTGTTGCTACCAAGTATCTCTGTGGCCCCTGCAGCTCTGTGGACAGCGAAAGACTTTTTAGTGCTGTCACCAATGTCCTTGATGAGAAAAGGAACCGGCTCTCATCTGACCATGTTGAGATGCTAATTTTCATCAAGAAAAACATACATACTATTTTGTAAATGTAGAGAAGGAGAATACGAGTTAGATTGAAGTTCCAAAAAGCACAATACAGGCCTGACTTGATTGCAGTAACTTTTATTTGCGCATTTATTTGCATTTGATATTTTGATGCCATGCCTATTTTCAAGTGAAGCAGCTATTTGTTTTAATACTAGACTATTGAGTCTTTAATGTTGCACTAGGTTCTAATGTTGCACTGTTCCTAATGTGAAGAAAATTTTATTCTATTTCTGAGTTGTTCTGACTTGAGACTGTAATTCAACCTACCTCATAGAAGTTGGTGGAAAAAAATAAAAATAAGGGACATCCTGGATTTTATTGTTTGCTCTTAGTTCATTTCATAATGTTCTATAGAAGTATCGGATCGGGACTCGGTATCGGCAGATACTCAAAATCAAATGACTCGGACTCGGGGGCAAAAAAAACGTGATCGGGACATCCCTAGCGAGAACCGAAAGGGTCTGTGCCATAAACTGTTATTTCTGTACGGCGTTGCTAATGTGTCGTTACTGTTATTTCTCCCTCTGCTCGCCCTGTAAATGCCCTACGTCGCTGGATAGCGAAGGTGTTTTCTGCATCTCGCTCCTTTTTCTTGTATGTTCTCCGTTTGTCGCTTTCCTCGCATTCAAACAAATTCGAGCCGAAGTCCGCTACATGTCCAAAATGGTGGTCGCGTTTACGAAGGTCACGTGACTGAAAAGGGTCTATAGACCCCTTTGCAGTAAACGTCATTCATACGTAAGCGGAAATTGCGCGTGCAGCCTGGACCCAAAAAAGACTCAGAAATGCCTAGTTGTTGTGTTGTCGGGTGTCAGAATCGTAGCAGTGATGGGGTTAAAATGTTCAGAATTCCAGCAGGATCTCACCCATTCCAAAAAAATTGCCGACGTCTATGGCTACAAGCCATCAAACGTGTAGACTGGGATGAAAGCACCATCAAAAATGCGCGGGTTTGCAGCACCCACTTCATCACAGGTTCTAATGTTGCACTAGGTCCCTTATTAGGATGTCCCTTATTTTTATTTTTTTCCACCAACTTCTATGAGGTAGGTTGAATTACAGTCTCAAGTCAGAACAACTCAGAAATAGAATAAAATTTTCTTCACATTAGGAATAGTGCAACATTAGAACCTAGTGCATCATCAGGCTATTTATTAAATCTTTCTTTTTTATTCTTTCTAGTCTTCGTTTATTGATGTAGCAAAATACTTTGGTAACGTTTGTCTGATTAGCTGGGTCATAGTTACACAATGTAATGAATGCATTAGCATGTTAGCTTAGCATGCAGTTTTGTTTGTAGGAGAGGTCTCGCTTGACTCAAGCAGTCCAGATTTTGTGCCATCATTATTTGTGTATGCCGAAAATCACAATTTTAAAGCAAGGATGGAAAGGTAAAATTGTGTGCCCTCACTCTAAATGCCAACTTACGTTGACTGCTCTAACCTAGCTCCCACCCCGTTCAGTTTCATTTCTGCTCTCTGCCTCTCGCTTTTTACGCAGCTCTGAGTTCTCTTAGCTGCACTCTTTACACCATCATTCCTTTCATGCCATTACCTCCTGCAAATTGCTGTTTAGAGTTGGTATTTGCTGTTGTAGCTAAAGCCACATTGCCATCACATCACTGGCATAATTTGATTAAAACAATTTCAGTGTAACACGTTCTGTACATGCCCGCACATAACATAATAATATGTGTCTAAAGACTTGTAGGCACGAAGTTTTTCGTGGGTGTACACTGAAGTCTTGTC
Organism: Neoarius graeffei; assembly: GCF_027579695.1. Lineage (NCBI taxonomy): Eukaryota > Metazoa > Chordata > Actinopteri > Siluriformes > Ariidae > Neoarius > Neoarius graeffei. The sequence continues at coordinate 17,375,217 of NC_083575.1, read as the reverse complement.
AATAAGGTACCAGTATATATCTGGCCATTGTATACCAGGGAACTTACTAACATCGTCCGTCCACTCTTTAATTAAATATGGATCCGGTAGGCGATGTCCACTTGTTAGAGTTAACTTATTTATGTAGCATTCTCGATCTTGTAACAATTGTTTTGCATAATCTGACAGCTCATAATGCCGGTCTATGGGCAGCGCCATTGTTTCTGGGTCCAGGCTGCGCGCGCATCCTGGCAACGGTCGGTTTGTTTACAAACATGCGAAGGGGTCTATTACCATTCAAAGGAAAAAAAGTAGCATGGTGTACGCCTACTTTTTTTTGGTTGATGTCATTCACAGCTGCGAAAATACGAAAATTGGTGTAATGCTTAAAGCTGTGGAGCGCAGGGGAGAGGAGTCTGTGAGGCACCTGAGGTGGGGAAAATCAGCTGTGTATTTTATATTGGCAATATAACACAGTTTTGCATTATGTTTGTGAGAAAATTTATTAATTGGTAAGTAAATTTTATTTCTATAGCTAGAATATTGTTACACTGCTATACTTTACAAAGCTTTACAATGGCTACAAAAACTAAAAAATAAAATGGAAAGCATCCTATTGATAAAATATAATGTAATTAATTAACTAGTTAATTGCAGCAATTAAATCAAAAATAAAATCTCAGGAACCGTTCGGGAGCCGAAAGAGCTGGCTCCTTATAGTAAGAAGAGCCAAAAGAGCCAGCTCCCGAAAAAGAGCCGAAATTCCCATCACTAGAAACCGGTAAAAGGAGCGTCCTGCACGCTGTCCCTGTCTGTTGTGGCAGCCCACAGCACAACAAGCAAACACCATGGTTATTTATAGAGTGCTTACTGACAAATTAATCTATTCTAGGTGTCTGTAACACGTTTTTTTTTCCAAGCCGGTTCTCCCTCTCTGTCTGCAGCGTTAGTATGTAGCTTGACTTTCAAAATGGTGGACACCGGGGCGTCACGTGACCCTGTGACATTGAGGTATTTCACCTGACAAGATATAGATCATCTGTATAGTCAATCTACCTCGCATGTCTGTGTCATAGCAATGATGTGAAGAAATATGGGTATGGAGCCATTCTTGAACCACTGACAAAAGACCTTGAAGTACTTGAGCAGCAAGGATTGTATGTTCAGAAATTGGGAACAACTGTTAGAGGTACTGTGCTGTATGTGTCTGCAGACAACTTGGGGGCCCACTCACTTGCTGGGTTTCATGAAAGTTTTCATGTCAACAAATTTTGCCAGTTTTGTTTAGCTAGTCGGCAAGCTATTGACATTCACGAGGTAAAGGAGAGAGTATTTCCACTCCGGACAGTTGAAGTGCACAAACGGGACCTTCTGGAATTAAACAGACAGCAGTTACGGGTAGTTTCTGTGAATGGAGTAAAGAGTGACTGTGTTCTTGATGGACTTTCTTATTTCCACACAATCCAGGGCTTCCCCCCCAGATTTTATGCACAACCTTTTTGAAGGAATAGTGCCATGGGAATTAAGTCCATGCATAAAGTCTCTGATATCCAAACAGTACTTTACAATAGATGAGCTGAATTCCATCATTGAATCCTTCCCTTTCAAGTTTACAGATAAAACCAACAGACCTCATCCAATTTCAAAGTCTTTTGCATCGAAAAAATCTATTGGTGGGAATTGCCACGAAAACTGGACACTATTGAGACTTCTGCCGTTGATGATCGGTCACATTATACCAGAAGATGACAAAACTTGGGGGATTCTATTAGATTTGAAAGAAATAGTGGAGCTTCTGGCTAGTGGACATTTTTCAGAAGAGACATTGGCATACTTGGAGTGTAAAATCTCCAATCACAGGTGCCTATTAAAAGAGGTGTTTCCTGATTTCCACCTCCTGCCCAAGCACCACTTCTTGGAAGATTATCCCGAACTGATTCAGAGATTTGGTCCTCTGGTTGATTTCTGGACCATTAGATTCGAAGCTAAGCACAGCTTCTTTAAAAGGGTGGTGCATGATTCTCACAACTTCAGGACCATCTTGCTCACTCTATCAACAAAACACCAGCTTACTTTAGCTTACCATCTAGACTTGCCAAGTCTTTTCAGACCTGATCTGGAAGTTGGACACACTGCAGTTGTTTCACCTGATGCACTTGAGCACTCCATGAGGCGGGCTGTAGAGCTAAAATATGGAAACATAAGTCTTTGTGTCTCTTGCAACCCATGCCTGCCTTTATGGCACAAAGTATTCAAAGGGTATGTTTCTGTCCATGGGGCACACCAGTGGCCTCCCTGACTTTGGGAAGCTGGTTAAAATTGTAGTTGTGTCCAGCAAAGTGTCTTTCATCATAGAACCATATCATGCATGGTACATGGAGCACCTGCGGAGTTATGAGTTGATGAAAAAACAGTCTTTGGAACTGGTGATTGTGGAATTACACGAAATGGATATCAACCCCTGTATCCATACACAAAAGCAGGCAAACTGATGGTGACACCGAAAGTTTTTTTGCATTAAGGTATAGTTGAGCTGTTATTTTACTTTAAATGGTGTGTTCCTCTCCTTCCTCTGAAAAACATATGCAGTATGTCCAACCAAATAAAATGTGTATGAATGTTCATTAATGTTTCTTTATTGTAGGTGCAATTGGTAATTAAGTGATCAATCTCATTAAATCAGTCTCATTAATTATTGTCATTAAATCCCTCTCATATTATTAAATCATTCATGGAATCAGTCTCATTGGATCAGTCTCATTAATTAATACCATTAATTTTGGTGCTTAATGATAAATTACCAAACAGCTAAATTATGGTATATTCCAAATTATTATGATCACTTACCATATTACATATGCACCTTGGAATTCTTTGAGATTTGGGTGACTTCAAAAGTATTGGAACAACAAAAAGCACAGTTTCAATAATTTAATTTATTATAAAGATAAAAATGAATGTCAGCAGATATATACATATAAATAAGCATCAATGGTGTGTGTGTGTGTGAGAGTGATTGGAAACTTATCTGAGGTGTTTGTGTGTTATCTGAGGGGTGTGTGGTCATGACCATGTGTTTCTAAGTACAGCAAGAGAGTTAGCTTTGGTTGCTAATTGAGATGGGTTGGCCACGTGTGGAGACACAGATTAGCCTTGTGTCGCTAGCTAAGACAAAGGAATGCTAGCTAAGGTGTGTTTGTGGCCTAAGCAAAAGTTAGCATGGATTGCTAGCTAAGGTGTGTTTGTGGTAAACAAAAGGTTAGCCTAGCTTGCTAATGAGACAAAAGAATTAGCCATGTGGCTAGCTAAGGAGGGTGTGTCACCACGTGGGGTTTGAGAACAAAGGATTTAGCTCTGGTTGCTAGCTAAGATGTGTTGGCCACATATGGAGACACAGATTAGCCTTGTGTCGCTAGCTAAGACAAAGGGATGCTAGCTAAGGTGTGTTTGTGAGGCCTGTGGAGGAGGGCCGCCACGTGTTCCCTTGAGACAATACAGTTAGCTCCGGATGCTAATGAGACAGAAGAATTAGCCATAGCAGCTAACTCACTAGCTTTATAACATTTACCAAATTCACTGAAACCTTGATGAGGTCAAAATATGTGTAAGAATGAAATTAAGAGTGTTAGGAAGGAATAGAAGATAGCATGCAACCTGTCTATTAAACAATTGAGAGATTAAAACAAAATAGAACAATCATCAATCCAACACAGTGTCTATAGTGTACACAATTAAACCGTTCCTGAGTTTAATTCACACTGCTTCATAAAAGCAAATTCCTAAGACTAGCTTTTATGCCCAAATGCCAAGTCTTACTTAGCATCTTGCTTATAGCAAGATTGAGAAGTTCCGAGACTTTGGAGTTTCCATTGTGAAGGCCTCCGTGAGGCCCTTCCGTGGAAAGCAGAGGATTTCTTGGTCCGACGCGTGGTCGCTCGTGATGAAAAAGTCTCTGATCAAAATAATGTGCACAGCGCTTTAATTAGGAGGAATTCCGGTCGCTCCTAACTTTTAATTAAACTGCTTTGGGCTGCAGTTTTGTACGTACTTGATAATGGACAAACAAACCGTCTGTAGCTCAACCGAGAGATCGCGCGATTTAAGGGGTTTCTACCGTGGCCAAGGGTAAACAAAAACCGTGTTGAATTGTATTCTCGGGAGAAAGAAAGAAAAAAGTCTTTTCTTGGGTTTTCTGGTGCAGGGTATCTTTGTGTCTAGATGGCTTGGGATCCAGACGAGAGAGAGAGAGACGGAAGCATTGTTCCGTTTCTTATGCTTTCATGGAGGATGTGACGTAGATGATCCCGCCCATGCGTGATGTAGATCAACGCGGAAGTTGGCTGATGGGAAATGTAGTTTCTTAAAGGGACTGTATGTACCTACATTTATTGTTCATTTTGTCTTTTCTTACATTCTTTTTTTTCTCCTTCTCCAGAGAAGTCCTGAGAGTTTCTTAGTCACAAGATGATGCTGTTGCGTGTGATAATTTCAGCACAGGACATTAGAAAGCTCTGCTTGGACTCTGTTCCAGATTTGGTTGATGGCCTGAAACTGGTCTTGAAAAACAAATTGCAGTTACGCTCTTCATTTGACCTTCAATATGAAGATGAGGATTTCAAAGACTTCTGTAACCTCACGTGTCTTGACGATCTACCAGAGGAGAAGGTGACATTGCAAGTCGTTTTCCGCCCTGTCTCTTCAGACTCAAGTTTGGACGCTTTTAGCTCTGCTGTACCATCATCTCCGGCAGCATCCTCTTCAGCTTATTCATCATCTCTGACGACATCCTCACCATTTAGCAGCCTAACAGAGTGCTTTGCAGGTCAGCGTTCACAGCAATGGCCAGCTCATTTTCCCGTTCCCACCTTCTCATATGATGTTGAGCTGAGGCCGTAGCTGTCAATGCAGCTTTTCGAGAAAATGGAGCAGTTCTATCCATTTCAAGGGACATGAAGTCTGAGATTCTGCTCAAACTTGCTGAAACAATATATTCATTCATGACCTACCCTACTCTTGAACATTTTGGATGTGTAGCCAAGGCACTTGTTGAAAAACACCCTTGCCTTACAGAACCTGGCTCCACATCTGGATGGTATGGATGGAAACACAGCATAAAGTTCAAGATGGGCAATTACAGACAGAAATTGAAAGGTATGGGCTACCGAGAACTGGAGGTTAATTCTGAGAAAAGAGGTGCTGGGGACACGCGAGGAAAGAGGAACAAAGTAAAGAAACCTAGATGGTCGGAAACAAATTTTCTTCCAGATCTCCCCCAGGGAAGAGACAGCATAAGTCTTGAAGAAGAAAGAGAAAAGACTGTCCAGGAGATGAGAAAAACAACCCCAAACCTGGCCTACATTGATGATGCAATGAACACCACATACGCACTGAGAAGACAGGAGATCGTTGAAGAGGAGCCACCTGTGGCCGAAATGCAGACCTGCCAACCTTTTACGCATTTTGCGTAGCAGATACGCATTTCGACATCAAACTACGCTGCTACGATTTAACACTTCAAAATACGCAAAAAGCCATTGCAATGTGATGGCTTTGAGTTCAAAGATCTTTAATATTCCGGTTCAACTGTCTGTGCATTCGCGCACTAGGCAACTCGTCTATGGGTGTGACCGCATTGACCAGCAACCTGTAGAGAAAAGAAGACTTCAACCAATCACAGCGCTAGTTTTAAACTCTTCAAATAGGCCTAGGCTATTAGGCTAAGCGGAGAGCCGAGGAGCCGTCAGAACAAAAGTAACAAAATTGATTTTCATCACTCTCGGTCAATCTTCATACTGTGACTGATTTTACAAGGGAAGATGGTGCTAAACACCGTTTCGAAGGTAAATGGGCAGGGCAAGGGTATTGTGAATAAAGCAAGGACAACCGTCCTAACATCATAGTTCAAAGCACAGTGTTCCGCCTTATCTGAAGGAAATATTTGTTCCAGCTTGTTTTGATATTTGACCCAGGCTTCTCAATCCAAAAAATATTGCATAGCCTAAAGTGAAAATATAGTAGCCTACTGACGTTTCCATCCAGTCAACCGATAGATGCGTTAAAATCTTCTGAACTAGGCTACTCGTGCATGTGAGATTCAATGAGCAGCGCACGAAGTGTTTTCACGTAAGTGCGTGTGGTGGTTGATGATGTGTGTGTGTGCCTTGCAGTTAATAATACACATGACGTCAGATGAGGATACTGACAGAGAGAGAGAAGGAAGCAAATCTAAAAAGAAGCGAGTCTATGCCCCTCAGAAGTTCCTAACGAAGTATCAAGATCAATGGCCATGCCTCCGCCCCCTAAACTACCTAATCATGCGTTTTGCACAGTGTGCAATTATGATTTTGACATTAGCCATCAAGGAAATACAGGTAATAATATTGCTAACATAGAAATGCTTGCATTTATATACACAGGACATTATTTTTTCCAAATTAGGCCAGGTCAGTGAATATGAATATTATAAAGTCTATGTTATTGGATAGGCCAGAGTAGCCTATAATTTATTTTCAGTAAATTTTTCTGTAAGTGTGGTTATCAGTTTGCATTTACTAAATATTAATATTGAAAAATATATATTTATATAGGTACTCTGGAATAGTCACTTTCAATGTTTAGTGTAGCCTAGTTCAAAGTGTAGCGAGGAGCAACAGGATCTCTTTTATGGTCAAAACTAAATTTATGAAAAAAGGATTTTGTGTGTGTGTGTGTGTGTGTGTGTGTGTGTGTGTGTGTGTGTGTTTTGCAGACTGCTGGCGTCTGTTTTAAAAGACAGGCTATAGCCCTTTGGTTTTTCTGTTATCTATACAATATAATGCTAAATGTCAAAAGGGACATGGCATGCTATTTGGGATTCTTTGTTGTTTATAATTCCCAATGTATTTAAGACACAATATGCCAGAGGCAGTACATTTATCCCTTATCTTTAAGTTTAAGGTCTGTATAAGGGACATATTTTTCGGGGACAGTTGCCTTGTGCCAAATGTCTTGGTGAAAGCATTGGAAATATTCATGCCTTTTCGTTAAAGTTCTTGTTTTCTTCATAGTCTACTTGTATGTTGAATAACTAGATATGGTGGTGAGCGGGAACTCTGTGCTTAGTAATACATTGTAATGAGTGAGCATGTGAACAATCAATACTGATCAGCAAATGTGCCTGACCTCGCGCCGTGCTGCGCCGCACCGCCGCGATAAGTTGCTACTCAATTTTTTTCCAAGGTTGGCAGGTATGGAAATGAGAGTCAGATGGCCTGCCCTTTTTACTGAAAGACAGGTAAAATGTGTAAATTTTTTCTTAGTCATAGTAAAGTAGTAATGTTGTATTGTGTATATTGCAGAGCTCTATGCTAACATTCCTCCCATGGAGCACATGTGATCCTAAAGTGAAATATTTGGGAGTAAAATTAAAAATTGTCTAAGTAACACATTTATATAACCCTTAATTAATGTTGAGGGTCAAATGTGACCCATTTTTACATTTGATAACAGTAAAAACACTCAACAATTCACCTTATACCTGTAATTTGAAGACTATATATAGAATACACAAACATGGAAATATTTCATCTTTTTTAATCAACAGATGCAAGCAATAAGTTGCTCTATGTTATGACTAACACATTTTGACATATTTGACACATTAAACACAAATTGATCTTTCCTGTAGGCCACTCCCACATACATTATGATATTAAATAATGCTTGAACTGGTATGAATTTCATATTTTTATTTAGCTACTTAAATCATAGTAGTACATACTGATTTGTTAAACTTACAGCATTAATAAAACTCAATAACCTGCCACACAAGCCAGTCTGCCAGTTTGAGGCCACAGATCGTTGAGGTTGAAGTTAATATTATGAAATATGCACCTTGAGACAGGTCTCCACTGTACGTTATAAAGAGTCAGTTGTAGTGCTGAAATGTGAAAATTTAGGTGACTTTTAACTTGAACTAAAACTGTAATGTTACTTCTCCACATAGACTGTCAAGGAATTCACCAGGCTCATGTCAATGGACATCAATAAGTTCTATGAGGGTCTGGACAGCTATCTGCATAAACTTCACTTATTCCGGTTGAAGTGCTTCAAGGAAGTTCAAGAAATGACATCCTTGATGGAAAGTCTCGACAAGGATGTAAGTGCATATTTGTCGTAGTTGTGGTTCACATTAATTGTGCAACCCCAAAGAGGAGAGGGACCAGGATGTAGGTTATGACAGACAGTAAACCTCCTCTAATTAATGTGCTTGGATAGACACATTGATACAGACTGAATGAATAAGAAAATGAAACAACATAGCTGGCTCTTTAAGATGGAGGAGATGAAGAGAAACTCTGGGTTTGTTGAATAAAACCTGCCAGTGAGAAGGTCAGATTTTAAGTTACCTCTCTTGAACTAGAAGCTTAGTTTCCGTCATTTGAGGGTTGACAAAAATCATAGCTCTGATATCAACTGAATTCATGTATCGTGTTTTTGCAGGCATCAAACCAAAGGAAGAGAGCAGCAGCTTCGCAGGGACTGCCATGGTACATGAAGGAAAATCCTTCTACACTGATGAGATGTGAGGTAAGCAGCAAAATGTTGTTCATTGATGCAAAAACTAGTTCACCATGGGCAGGGTTACACATCATCTCAGGCAGCCTCTGTGTGGATAAACTATATTGCAAAACATGTCTAAAGCACAGGTGCCTTTTTTGTTTTTGCATGAAGCCAACAGATCCTGTGGAGGACGTCATCAAGGGAATGGTGATTGGAATCCTTTTGGTCGTTGAAGATGTGAAGGAGCCCCTTCCAGTTTCCTACAACGATGTTGCCATCGTCATTGATGAAAACATTGTCATGCGTCATCTGGGTGATGTATCCAATGCTTTTGTGAACCTGATGGGCCTGCTGTACATACTGAACCTTGACTATCCAAAAGACTTGAAATATACTTTTGAAGTGATTCAGCGCCTGTTCATGGGAATCGGGTCTGAGATGTGCACTCCCAGGGTCCACTCTCTAAAGAATAAACTGCTCAGTTAGAGGGATGGCTCAGGAGGATGTTTCTGCATTTGGTATTTGGTGTTCTCATTGTTTTGCCATTTGTCCACTATAGACTGGTACCAAAATTCAAAAAAGTGCTTATTTAAGGAGTTAAAGGCATTTTTGAGACAAAGTCGGCAACAGTGATGGGAATAACGGCGTTAGAAATAAACGGCGTTACTAACGGCGTTACTTTTTTTAGTAACGAGTAATCTAACTAATTACTTTTTACATCGTTATAACGCCGTTCCCGTTACTTACAATAAAATACTATGCGTTACTTTATTAAAGCTGTTCTCATCTGGCACGCTGCTCGTTCAGCCTTTCTTTACTCTGCTTTAGTGTGGGGCGGGGAGACACGAGACAACGGCACAGTAAGCCAATCAGAGTAGATTTGGACAACATGCGTAGGTAGGCCATGCCTACTGCACTACTGCGTGCTCTTTCAATCGGAAGACCCAGCGATGGCGAGCGGTCAGCCCAGCACTGCGCTTTCACACTGGAAATACAGCCATTACTTTTCATTACTTGAAATAAAAGGCAAGAGTGTTTACGTGCAATGCACATTATGTTGAGGAACAAAGCGTTTGTCCTCGTTAGTGGCCAGTAATTAGTAACAATTTTAATAACTACAAAAATATATTACATTTGATAGATGTCTTATCTCACATTGTCCCACAAAACTATTAATATAGTGTAGATAATGTTACTAATTGGTTCTGTTAAGTGTCCATTTCAGTCATTAAACACATTTAACATTCACTTTTATTATGATTACACTAATTGAATTTGATTTTTTTTTTGAGGGGGAACAAAATGTAACGGAATAATTACTTTCCCTGGTAATTAGTTACTTTTATGACAAAGTAACTCCGTTACTAACTCAGTTACCTTTTGGGAAAAGTAACTAGTAACTATAACTAATTACTTTTTGAAAGTAACGTGCCCAACACTGGTCGGCAAACAGTCTTATTTTGTCAATTTGGGTGTGCCGAATTCAAATCTGCAATATGCCGAGCTCTATCTGACCTCTGTTGACCTCTAGAGGTCATTGAACTTTGGGCCTGTAAACGTCTCAGCTGAACCCAGTTTCTCAGCTTTCTAAGGAATGAAATGTACTAAAATGATTAATGAAGTTAGCAAATGGCCTTGTTTGTTAAATGTTTGGGTGCGGAATTCATTTTTCATTTGTAAAACGACATATGACCTCTGATAACCTCAAGGTCATTAAACTTGGCCTATAGGCCTATGCGTTTAACGGCATTTTTAAACTGACTTTACTCCCCAAAAAGAATATGAACAGACAAAAAACAAATAGAAAGGAACAAATGCAACATTAAATGCCAGTCCATGTACATGTGACTTACTTTTCACAATGAGAGTGCCTAGGCGATCACCTTACATAACATTGCATTACATTTAGCGGTTATTGTTTATACAAAGCTACTGAAAAAAGGACAGATTCAGCAGCATACAAAATGTGGGGGCATACAGGGTATACAGGTTAATCAGGGTTAGTATATGAGTTTTTTTTCTTTGTTGTTTGTTTTTTGTAAAGGCTTTACCCCGTTTAAAACAAAACAAACAAAGAAAAAAACTCTCGTGTATATACTAACCCTGATTAACCTGTATACCCTGTATGCCCCCACATTTTGTATGCTGCTGAATCTGTCCTTTTTTCAGTAGCTTTGTATAAACAATAACCGCTAAATGTAATGCAATGTTATGTAAGGTGATCGCCTAGGCATTCTCATTGTGAAAAGTAAGTCACATGTACATGGACTGGCATTTAATGTTGTATTTGTTCCTTTCTATTTGTTTTGTCTGTTCATATTCTTTTTGGGGGAGTAAAGTCAGTTTAAAAATGCCGTTAAATGCATAGGCCTATAGATAGTTTTCACTGACGTCACGGCATTCCGGGGAACGCCCCCCAGCCGCCATCTTGGAGGGCAAACAAAACGGACCATCGCCACTACTGGCTACGTTATCTCGGACGAATTTATGAAGTTATATAGTCAGTTTTCTAAAATAAAGATAAATGTCGGCAAAATCAAGCAAACAGAAGTATATAGAGACACATCTCACGGTATGCAGCCAAACTGGCCTTGATTGGGGGAATTGACCCCTACGAAGTGGACAAAGATGCATTTTCAAGTGACTATGCAGGGCTGCCAAAGCCTGAAACTGCCAAAGCCTGCTCCAAAGCCTGAAACTGACTTCATCAAACTTTAAAGGCTGTCTGATATATACAACTTTATATATTCACAGCGCACCTTTTGGCGGATGCCGCCTGAATCGCGCAGATCCGATTTATTTATTTTATTTTTTATTTTTTTTAGGGGGGGGCGTTGGAGTGTCTGATTATAATTTCAAAGTAAATTCTGTATTAAAATTACTAACTAAGCAAATCCATTACAGTCCATGAAACAGGAAGTATAAGGATGAGAAAAAAAACAGTTTAAATCGGGAAGCTGCGCACATTTGCGCAGTCCTGCACACCACTCGGGCTGCACAAATGTGCGCAGCTTCCCAATTTAAACTGTTTTTTTTCTCATCCTTATACTTCCTGTTTCATGGACTGTAACGGATTTGCTTATTTAGTAATTTTAATACAGAATTTACTTTGAAATTATAATCAGACACTCCAACGCCCCCCCTAAAAAAACCCCCGGATCTGCGCGATTCAGGCGGCATCCGCCAAAAGGCGCGCTGTTTGCATCCCAAACACAAATTAAATCATACAGAATATACCTAAAATGTTTTTCAAAAATGACCCTTGCATGAGCGAAGTGACAAGTTTCAAATAGAAACGTGACAAACGAGCGATATTAAGTGTACATTACAATGTAAACGTACACTCAGCGGTTCCAGTTAGGCATTCTCCAGAGATTGTTCACATGATGTTTTGGTTTCCAAAAACAAACTTAAACACAATTGATTGTTTATTTAAACAACTTACCACTTATAAAATGATCGGAGCAGACTTTGCTGTGTTTGGAAGGCTGATAATCCTTGCGGTTGATTCTCGCAAGCCATAGATTTCTCCTTTGTATGCTGAGTTTGTTTGCTTGCCCTCGTACTCCCGTACAGTGGGAATTCCATAAAAGCCCTGCTTGACGTCATCATCTGACCTATTACGACAGCCGTGAATACAACAGGTGTGCACCATTGCTAGCTTTAAATAGTAGTAATGTAACTATAAATGTAAATAATATATAAATGAATGTAACTCGCGCTACAATGTGTGCTCAGTGACCCGTACGGTAAGCTAGCCCTCCAAGATGGCCGCCACCAGGGAATCCTCAACTCTGTGACGTCATGTGAAAACTATCTATAGGCCAAGTTTAATGACCTTGAGGTTATCAGAGGTCATATGTCGTTTTACAAATGAAAAATGAATTCAGCACCCAAACATTTAACAAACAAGGCCATTTGCTAACTTCATTAATCATTTTAGTACATTTCATTCCTTAGAAAGCTGAGAAACTGGGTTCAGCTGAGACGTTTACAGGCCCAAAGTTCAATGACCTCTAGAGGTCAACAGAGGTCAGATAGAGCTCGGCATATTGCAGATTTGAATTCGGCACACCCAAATTGACAAAATAAGACTGCCGACTTTGTCTCAAAAATGCCTTTGGTTGTCACAATTCTGGATTTTGGTACCAGTCTACTATGTAGTAAGGAGAGTAGGGAAAGAAATGTAAAGCCCTTCTGTGGGTCACAACAGGTTTTTTTTTTTTTTAATGTTTTCATGTTCGAATAGATCTCTGCTCTCTGTTGAGGAAATGTCTATTGCAGACACTAATTTGTATTTTATGTTGTAGAGCAAACACGAACAGAGTGGAGATTTCAGTAATGTTTGAATGTGTTAATTTTCTGGCTGACATTTGAGCAAGTTTATCAGAGAGACACAATTTTGTATCTTGCATTTTACTGCAACAATGCTGAACACTCACTTTGGTCAAGATTTAGATTGTTAGGTTGGTTTTTTGTTTGTTTTTTTTTCCCCTCAAAGGAAGTACGTTTTTTTTTTTTTCTTATAAGCGGGACACCGTGTAATTTGAGTTTTTGACCAGCCCTGAAAGAGTTGGAAGAGCATGGATGTTTAAGAGGGTGTGAAAGCTTTTACACTATTTAGTAAGAGGAGATGAAATATATCGCGCTTCTGTGGGTCACACCACCTTGTTTTCATGTTCTGACTTATTTCTATTGCTTTGTTTGGAGGAACACTAATCCATGTGATGTTAGAGCCATTGTCAAGAGTGGACATTTCAGTAATGTTTGAATGTTTTCATTTTGAACATTTTGAGCAGGTTTCTCAGAGATACATTTTTGGGGGCCAAGCAGCAAAGCTGCGCAGGCACCCATAGGGATTCTACTGTTTCTTCTTATTATTATTCAACGTTCTTCTGCCTCTGTGTCTCTATGGCAACCCCTAGAACCGTCTGGCGAAAAGTTGTGGAATTTTGCACACTGATTCTTGACAAACTCAAGGTTCTTCTCAGCAAGTTTCAAGTCACCACCTTAAACTCTCTAGCGCCACCAAAGTCGCAGGTACATTTCTGCTTGTAACTTTTGAACCGTTGGTCCGATTTTCAAATACTTGGTATCCCTGGAATCCTTGGGCCAAGACGAATCCAATGCGCCCTATGACGTCATTTTCTGCCAGGATAGTTTTCCCGCCATTTTGAATTTTGTGAAAATCAATTAAAATGCTTCTCCTCCTTCAATTTTTGACCAATTTCTCCCAAACTTGGTACATAGAACTTTTGACTAAGCTGCACAAGAAATTTACCCGATGTTTTGAATTTCATAAGCGTTTGGCCATGGCAGCCAATCAAAATTGGCTGCGCAGACACGAAACAGGAAGTGTGCTCATATCTCGGCCGCCCTTTGGCGTATCTTAACGAAACTTGGTGGCATTATGCCCCACCCCTCCAAAAAGGCCCACAAAAAATTTGGAACAAATTGGCCGCTAGGGGGCGCTATAACTAGGAAAAATGACTTTTGGCTCATATCTCATGATTTATTTTGGGGAGAAACAAAATTCTACTATCTCTGGAATCCCTGGGTCAAGACGAATCCGTCGCACCATATGACGTCATATTCTGCCTTGAGGATTTTCCGCCATTTTGAATTTTGTTAAAATCAATGAAATTCTATGGCAACCCATAGAACCGTCTGACGAGAGGTTTTGAAATTTGGCACACTGATTCCAGGCTGCCTCAAGGTTCTTGTCAGCAAATTTCAACTCACCACCTCAAACTCTCTAGCGCCACCAACAGGTCAAAGTTGGAAGTACATTTCTGCTTGTTACTTTTGAACCGTACGTCTGATCATCAAAATCTTAGTATCGCTGGAATCCTTTGGTCAAAACGAATCCAACGCGCCCTATGGCGTCATTCTGCTTGGCCCCCACATTGCTGCTTGCAGCTATATTTTTGTTTGTTTTTACGAATCTCTTTCTGCAATTTACTGCAGCAACTCTGAACGTTCACTCAGAATGGACTCAGTTGAACTCAGTTATTGTTTTTCCCCAAAGGAAGGGTGCTGTTCTTTTTATGTGTTATATTATTATTTATGTGTGGGACAGTGTAATTTCAGTTTGTGAGCAGCCCCAAGCAAATGTGTATTAGAGGGCGTAAAGGCTATTTTTACAACAAGTCCCAAGGAAGGTCTTTTTTGACATCTTGACATCCATTGACACTTATTTTGAAGCAAGGCTGATTGAAGTTGGACTTGTTGGGGTTTTAATAAAGGTCCTTACTGAACTGAGTTTTCAGCTATTTTTTCATGTATTAATATTTAAGTTTGAGTGGCAAATTCTCATGTAGATTCTTTGTAGATATTAGTTTGCTTAAATTTTTTTAAATCTAGCAATTTCTGTAAACTCAAGTAACTTGGCAATAGAGCATGAGAAAAAAATGTTGCCCTAACTTGATAAAATAAGTTCAACCAACATCTTTTTTTTAGTTCTTGTAAGTAGTTTTCCAGTCCACATTAGTTGATACATAAAGTTAAGTCAACAAATCGTGAGTTGTATTCATGGCTCAACATGTATTCCATGTTGAGCCAACTTGATTCACAATTGTAGGAACTTGATAAAATAAATTCAACCAACATATCAAAGTTATCTCAAACAATATTTTCAAGTCCAACTTACTTGATACAGGAACAGACTGCATGTTGCATCAACTCATGTTTTGAAGTGTAATAAAATTGACACTATAAGTTGACTCAAATTAACTCAAAGTAACAAGATGACAACTTTAAGTTGAGTCAACTAATCTTTTTTTACAGTGTAAGACCCACCTGTTTTGCACTTCACGCCCGTTGTCAGTGCATCCGTGTCACTCCTTGCCACTAGGGGCACTACACTGTGCAGAGTTGGCATGTTCTCCCCGTGTTTGTGTGGGTTTCCCCACAGTCCAAAGACATGCAAATGAGGTCAACGGGTTAGTCTCAATTGGCCATAGGCATGAACACGTGAATGGTTGTTCATCTTTGGTTAGCCCTGTGACAAATTGGCAACTTGCCCAGGGTGTACCCCACCTCCTGCCTGAAGTCAGCTGGTATAGGCTCCAGCTGGTATAGGCTCCCTGACCCTGACAGATAAGTGATATAATAGATGGATGGAAGACTGTTGCTGAAGTCCACCTGTTGTTGAGGTGTTAAATGTGTTGCATCAGCTGTTAGACAGTTCCAAAATTTATGTACAAAAGATTTAGCAGTGGAGTATAAGAGGTCTGTTATGTTATGCATGGACTCTCAAACATTTAAAGATTTTTTTTTTAAATACAGCTTATTTTATACTGCCCTATCATTTACAAGTGCCTTCATCATTTCTTGTGTTAATAAAAAAAAAAGTCTCTTTTTGATTGTGTCTTAGTTGCTGTCTTTGTCAGTACCAACAATCTAAAGAATTTATTCAATCCAAAATGTTTGAAAATTGTACTGATATCCAAGTGATTGAGTTACATAAGATATGGTGCTGTCAACTATGGGTGCTGTAAACTCACAACTTAGATGAAATGACAACCACATTATACATATTTTTTCATTTTAAACAAATTTGCCTCAACATTGCTTTCTTTTGAAGAACAACTTTTAACTTCAGGCAATATACCAATTGTATAACAATTTTGCACATGTTGAGGATCGCACACCATAAACCGTGAGCAGGATTGACTGGCATGTAACACACCTATACATTCTCTGTTCCAGAGAAGACTGTAGCTCCAGTAGACAACAGAGAGAAAATCTACAGTCCTTTTTTATGGATCAATGAATTCAGTAAGACCTCTCCTGATCCCCTCTGCTGTGATGCAGTTGGCTGTGTGCAGCTGGCTGGTGGTCCTTTATCATGCTGAATTGCCTTAATGACTTTCTTCTCATCCAGTATCTCCTTTACCCCTTTTCCACCAAATCAGTTCCAGGGCTGGTGCTGGTTCACAACTCGTTCAACTTGTGAGCCAGCTGAGAACCTCTGGCCCAGCAGAGAGTTGGTGCTAGCCTGGAACCGGTTTTCCTCTGGCCCAGCAGAGAGTTGGTACTATGTGTGTGTGTGTATATATATATATACCGTATTTTTCGGACTATAAGTCGCACTTTTTTTCATGGTTCGGCTAGCCATGCGACTTATACTCCGGTGCGACGTATATATGTTTTTGGTTTTTTTTTTTCACCGCGGAATAACTGGAGCTGATGCTGAGTCTGACGACAGCCACGCAGAAGAAGAGGAAACGGCGCTTCGTCTGCTGCTGGAGTTGGCAGAGTTGTTCAGAAGCGACACCGAGGATGAGGAATTCAATGGATTTGCTGATTTGGAGTGAAATCGCCAGCTTGATAAACTTGATTGACCTGTGTTTTATTATTAATGATAGGGCTATAGTTATTTAAATAAGTTATGTAATGATTTTAGGCAGTGCTTAATTTGTGAAGTGGGAGGTCCCGGAACGCAGGAGGTGGGTGGGTCCGGCGACTCAAAAAAAAAAAAAAGGTGGGGGGTGGTTTACTATAACTTTACGCACACGCGCTTATTGTGTGTGTAAAAAAATAATAATAATATCAGACATTATGATCTTAGAAAACGCTTTAGTGACGAACAGTTACAGACAGTAATATGTCGTGATATGTTATAAAATATTATTTTTATTAGGCTATATATTAAATTATATATTAAATTTATCTTCTAAAATAACAGACTACTCATATCACAACCGGTTTATTTCACCATTGGAGATCAGATCACACAAGACATGAGTTAAATTACTCTTTTTAAGGATTTAAGTAGGGTATTTAAAAGCGGTTGTTGTTTTTTTTTCACTAGACGGTTGTCTTTGGAGATGATATACCTATAGCCTACTTGACCTTTGATTTAATGAAATAAAATTCGACAAAAATGAAGAATGACACTCCTCGATGATGACTACAGCTTTAATAACAAAGATGAAAGAGCCATGGGGCGATAATAAGCCCTACCGGTAAAAATAATCTAAAAGCAAACTGATTAATGCATCAGTAATAGGCTACTAATATTAGTTATAATAATAATATAGGCTATTAGTAATAACGATAGTGATAGTATTAAAGATAGTAGTAGATATTTAAAATAATCAGACTAGGCTACTTACAGGGTAAAGGGCGCGTTATCACTGCTCAGCTGTTCGTTTATTAAATAAACAATGCAGTCGCGCAGTAACCACGCGCCGCTTATCAGATACAATCACAGAGTCTATGGATAGAATAACCCTTCAAAAAAGTGCGACTTATAGTCCGGTGCGACGTATATATGTTTTTTTTGTCTTCATAATGCATTTTTTGGCTGATGTGACTTAAACTCCAGAGCGACGTATAGTCCGGAAAATACGGTGTATATATATATATATATATATATATATATATATATATATATATATATATATATATATATGTGTGTGTGTGTGTGTGTATATATAATCTCCTTCTCACCCCCGGCAGGGGGGTGGTATCCATGTCATCCTCAAGCTCGGGTCCTCTACCAGAGGCCTGGGAGTTTGAGGGTTCTACGCAGTATCTTCGATGTTCCTAGGACTGCGCTCTTCTGGACTGAGGCTTCAGATGTTGTTCCTGGGATTTGCTGGAGCCACTCTCCCAGTTTGGGGGTTACTGCCCCAAGTGCCCCCACTACCACGGGGACCACGCAACCCTTGACCTTCCACATCCGTTCCAGCTGCTCTTTCAACCCTTGATACTTCTCAAGTTTCTCATGTTCCTTCTTCCTGATGTTGGCGTCAGCTGGGATCGCCACATCTATCACCACCACCCTCTTCTGCTCTTTGTCCACCACCACTATATCCGGTTGGTTAGCCAGGATCTGTTTGTCAGTCTGGAAGCTGAAGTCCCACAGAACCTTGGCCCTGTTGTTCTCAGCCACCTTCTGTGGTATGGCCCATTGGGACTTGGGTACTTCTATTCCATACTGGTTGCAGATGTTCCTGTATACTATCCCAGCCACTTGGTTGTGCCTCTCCATGTACGCTGATCCAGCTAGCATCTTACACCCTGCTACTATGTGCTGGACTGTTTCAGGGGCTTCTTTGCACAGTCTGCATCTTGGGTCTGATCTACTCTGGTAGATCCTGGCCTCTATGGCTCTTGTGCTTATGGCCTGTTCTTGTGCTGCCATGATTAGTGCCTCTGTGCTGTCTGTCAGTCCTGCATTATCCAGCCACTGGTAGGATTTCTTGATATCAGCCACTTCCTCCATCTGACGGTGGTACATACCATGTAGGGGTTTGTCTCTCCAGGTTGTCTGTTCCTCCTCCTCCTCTGCACTCTCATCAGGGTTCTGCTGCCTGAGACATTCACTTAGCAGTTCATCCTTTGAGGCCATCTTTCTGATGTATTCTCGGATTTTCGATGTTTCATCCTGGACCGTGGTCTTGATGCTCACTAGCCCTCGGCCTCCGTCTTTCCGCTTAGTGTATAGTCTCAGGGTGCTGGACTTGGGGTGGAACCCTCCATGCATGGTGAGGAGCTTTCTAGTCTTGATATCTGTGGCTTCTATCTCCTCCTTTGGCCAGTTTATGATGCCAGCGGGGTATCTGATGACTGGTAGTGCGTACATGTTGATGGCTCGGACCTTGTTCTTACCATTCAGCTGACTTTTCAGGACCTGCCTTACTCTCTGGAGGTATTTGGCTGTGGTTGACTTCCTTGTGGCTTCTTCATGGTTTCCATTAGCCTGTGGGATGCCAAGGTACTTGTAGCTGTCTTGGATATCACATATGTTGCCCTCTGGTAGGTCAATCCCCTCAGTCCGGATCATCTTGCCTCTCTTTGAGACCATCCGGCCACACTTGTCCAATCCGAATGACATCCCTATGTCATCGCTGTAGATCCGGGTGGTGTGGATCAGCGAGTCTATTTCTCGCTCGTTCCTGGCATACAGCTTGATGTCATCCATGTAGAGCAGGTGGCTGATTGTTGCCCCACTACGGAATCGGTACCCGTAGCCGCTCTTCGTGATGATCCGACTGAGGGGGTTCAGGCCTATGCAGAACAGCAGTGGTGATAGCACATCTCCTTGGTATATGCCGCACTTGATGTTGACTTGGGCAATGGGTTTTGAGTTGGCCTCTAGGGTTGTCTTCCACATTTCCATTGAGTTCTGGATGAAGGTCCTTAGGTTCCTGTTGATCTTATACAGTTCCAGACATTCCAGTATCCATGTGTGTGGCATTGAGTCGTAGGCTTTCTTGTA